>NC_134207.1:249816851-250125959 GCF_965140235.1 Caretta caretta
GAGGAATTAATGGTATTTTGCTAGTAAATTGGCTAACTGCTTGGTGGGCATATGTCTGTAAATTTTAAACTCTGAATCCTGGGAAAATGTAATTTCAAGCCACCTCACCTCAGAGGTGATTTTAGGTCCCATAATTTCTTATTGCAGGTTCTCTGGGCCAGATGTGAAGTAGTAGTAGCACATCCAGCCACTATACATGTGTTTCCAGGAGGCGTGGAAGGAGAGAGAGGGAGAGGTTGAACCCTTTCTGGTTGACCCAGGAGTGGTGTTGATGCTACCAGAGTGGCAGTGGGAAGACTAGCACTGATAAAAATCCTGAACCTATAACTAAATAGAATTAATCAGCAGAGATGTTTAAAGAAAAAAAGGGAGGAGTGGAGATGAAGAAAATGCTTCATGGAGGACTGAATGTTTTCGAGGTTGATATGATTTGAAGCCTTTCATCTTGGTGGTAGTGCAGGTTATCAAAAGTCTGTTGAATTGTAATGTGGTTTGGTCTACATGAAATAAATTAGGGTTTTAGTTTAGTTTCTCAAAAAGAAAAGGAGTATTTGTGGCACCTTAGAGACTAACCAATTTATTTGAGCATAAGCTTTCGTGAGCTACAGCTCACTTCATCGGATGCATACTGTGGAATGCATCCGATGAAGTGAGCTGTAGCTCACGAAAGCTTATGCTCAAATAAATTGGTTAGTCTCTAAGGTGCCACAAGTACTCCTTTTCTTTTTGCGAATACAGACTAACACGGCTCTTACTCTGAAACCAGTTTAGTTTCTGTTGAACATATGCACTTCACTTTGTCCTTCATCACATCTGTTTATTGTATTCTCCTGTTTCTGTTCTCTCACTTGGATTATAAACTTTATTGTGCTAGGACACTCTTTGGATTGTGTGTTTGTAAACTGCCAAGGACAGTGGGGTCCTGAACTCTGATTGGGTGCTACCATCGTAATAATACAAAACACACCCTCATAACTGGGGCCACTCAGTCTCGGTAGAAAGGAGAAGGGTTAAATAGGCTTGGTGACTAAGGGTATGTCTACACTACGAAATTAGGTCGAATTTATAGAAGTCGTTTTTTTAGAAATCGGTTTTATATATTCGAGTGTGTGTGTCCCCACAGAAAATGCTCTAAGTGCATTAAGTGCATTAACTCGGCGGAGCGCTTCCACAGTACCGAGGCAAGCGTCGACTTCCGGAGCGTTGCACTGTGGGTAGCTATCCCACAGTTCCTGCAGTCTCCGCTGCCCATTGGAATTCTGGGTTGAGATCCCAATGCCTGATGGGGCTAAAACATTGTCGCGGGTGGTTCTGGGTACATATCGTCAGCCCCCCGTTCCCTCCCTCCCCCCGTGAAAGCAAGGGCAGACAATCATTTCGCGCCTTTTTTCCTGAGTTACCTGTGCAGACGCCATACCATGGCAAGCATGGAGCCCGCTCAGGTAACCGTCACCCTATGTCTCCTGGGTGCTGGCAGACGCGGTACGGCATTGCTACACAGTAGCAGCAACCCCTTGCCTTGTGGCAGCAGACGGTACAGTACGACTGGTAGCCGTCATCGTCATGTCTGAGGTGCTCCTGGTCGCCTCTGTGAGGTCGATCAGGAGCGCCTGGGCAGACATGGGCACAGGGACTAAATTTGGAGTGACTTGACCAGGTCATTCTCTTTAGTCCTGCAGTCAGTCCTATTGAACCGTCTTATGGTGAGCGGGCAGGCGATACGGACTGCTAGCAGTCGTACTGTACCATCTTCTGCCGAGCAGCCATGAGATGTGGATGGCATGCAGTCCTTCTGCACCGTCTGCTGCCAGCCAAAGATGTAAAAGATAGATGGAGTGGATCAAAACAAGAAATAGACCAGATTTGTTTTGTACTCATTTGCTTCCCCCCCTCCCCTGTCTAGGGGACTCATTCCTCTAGGTCACACTGCAGTCACTTACAGAGAAGGTGCAGCGAGGTAAATCTAGCCATGTATCAATCAGAGGCCAGGCTAACCTTCTTGCTCCAATAAGGACAATAACTTAGGTGCACCATTTCTTATTGGAACCCTCCGTGCAGTCCTGCCTGAAATACTCCTTGATGTAAAGCCACCCCCTTTGTTGATTTTAGCTCCCTGAAGCCAACCCTGTAAGCGCCCCTCCCAGCGTCAGAGCAATGGCAAACAATCGGGCATCTGAGAGTGCTGTCCAGAGCAGTCACAATGGAGCACTCTGATGGGGCTAAAACATTGTCGCGGGTGGTTCTGGGTACGTGTCGTCAGGCCCCCGTTCCCTCCCTCCCTCCGTGAAAGCAAGGGCAGACAATCATTTCGCGCCTTTTTTCCTGAGTTACCTGTGCAGACGCCATACCACGGCAAGCATGGAGCCAGCTCAGGTAACCGTCACCCTATGTCTCCTGGGTGCTGGCAGACGCGGTACGGCTTTGCTGCACAGTAGCAGCAACCCATTGCCTTCTGGCAGCAGACGGTGCAATACGACTGGTAGTCGTCCTTGTCGTGTCCGAGGTGCTCCTGGCCACGTCGGCTGGGAGCGCCTGGGCAGACATGGTCGCAGGGACTAAATTTGGAGTGACTTGACCAGGTCATTCTCTTTAGTCCTGCAGTCAGTCCTATTGAACCGTCTTATGGTGAGCGGGCAGGCGATACGGACTGCTAGCAGTTGTACTGTACCATCTTCTGCCAGGCAGGCAAGAGATGAGGATTGCTAGCAGTCGTATTGTACCATCTTATGCCAGGCAGGCAAGAGATGGGGATGGCTAGCAGTCGTACTGTACCATCTTCTGCCGAGCAGCCATGAGATGTGGATGGCATGCAGTCCTTCTGCACCGTCTGCTGCCAGCCAAAGATGTAAAAGATAGATGGAGTGGGTCAGAACAAGAAATAGACCAGATTTGTTTTGTACTCATTTGCCTCCTCCCCTGTCTAGATCACACTGCAGTCATTCACAGGGAAGGTGCAGCGAGGTAAATCTAGACATGTATCAATCAGAGGCCAGGCTAACCTCCTTGTTCCAATAACAACAATAACTTAGGTGCACCATTTCTTATTGGAACCCTCCGTGCAGTCCTGCCTGAAATACTCCTTGATGTACAGGCACACCCTTTGTTGATTTTAGCTCCCTGAAGCCAACCCTGTAAGCTGTGTCGTCAGTCGCCCCTCCCTCCGTCAGAGCAACGGCAGACAATCGTTCCGCGCCTTTTTTCTGTGCGGACGCCATACCAAGGCAAGCATGGAGGCCGCTCAGCTCACTTTGGCAATTAGGAGCACATTAACCACCACACGCATTATCCAGCAGTATATGCAGCACCAGAACATGGCAACGCGATACCGGGCGAGGAGGCGACGTCAGCGCGGTCCCGTGAGTGATCAGGACATGGACACAGATTTCTCTGAAAGCATGGGCCCTGACAATGCATGCATCATGGTGCTAATGGGGCAGGTTCATGCTGTGGAACGCCGATTCTGGGCTCGGGAAACAAGCACAGACTGGTGGGACCACATAGTGTTGCAGGTCTGGGACGATTCCCAGTGGCTGCGAAACTTTCGCATGCGTAGGGGCACTTTCATGGAACTTTGTGACTTGCTTTCCCCTGCCCTGAAGCGCATGAATACCAAGATGAGAGCAGCCCTCACAGTTGAGAAGCGAGTGGCGATAGCCCTGTGGAAGCTTGCAACGCCACACAGCTACCGGTCAGTTGGAAATCAATTTGGAGTGGGCAAATCTACTGTGGGGGCTGCTGTGATGCAAGTAGCCCACGCAATCAAAGATCTGCTGATATCAAGGGTAGTGACCCTGGGAAATGTGCAGGTCATAGTGGATGGCTTTGCTGCAATGGGATTCCCTAACTGTGGTGGGGCTATAGACGGAACCCATATCCCTATCTTGGCACCGGAGCACCAAGCCGCCGAGTACATAAACCGCAAGGGGTACTTTTTGATAGTGCTGCAAGCTCTGGTGGATTACAAGGGACGTTTCACCAACATCAACGTGGGATGGCCGGGAAAGGTGCATGATGCTCGCATCTTCAGGAACTCTGGTCTGTTTCAAAAGCTGCAGGAAGGGACTTTATTCCCAGACCAGAAAATAACTGTTGGGGATGTTGAAATGCCTATATGTATCCTTGGGGACCCAGCCTACCCCTTAATGCCATGGCTCATGAAGCCGTACACAGGCAGCCTGGACAGTAGTCAGGAGCTGTTCAACTACAGGCTGAGCAAGTGCAGAATGGTGGTAGAATGTGCATTTGGACGTTTAAAGGCGCGCTGGCGCAGTTTACTGACTCGCTTAGACCTCAGCGAAACCAATATTCCCACTGTTATTACTGCTTGCTGTGTGCTCCACAATATCTGTGAGAGTAAGGGGGAGACGTTTATGGCGGGGTGGGAGGTTGAGGCAAATCGCCTAGCTGCTGGTTACGCGCAGCCAGACACCAGGGCGGTTAGAAGAGCACAGGAGGGCGCGGTACGCATCAGAGAAGCTTTGAAAACCAGTTTCATGACTGGCCAGGCTACGGTGTGAAAGTTCTGTTTGTTTCTCCTTGATGAACCCCCCTGCCCCTTGGTTCACTCTACTTCCCTGTAAGCTAACCACCCTCCCCTCCTCCCTTTAATCATTGCTTGCAGAGCCAATAAAGTCATTGCTGCTTCACAGTCATGCATTCGTTATTCATTCATCACACAAATAGGGGGATGACTACCAAGGTATCCCAGGAGGGGTGGTGGAGGAGGGAAGGAAAATGCCACACAGCACTTTAAGCACAGCACTTTAAAAGTTTACAACTTTAAAATTTATTGAATGACAGCCTTCTTTTTTTTGGGCAATCCTCTGTGGTGGAGTGGCTGGTTGGCCGGAGGCCCCCCCACCGCGTTCTTGGGCGTCTGGGTGTGGAGACTATGTAACTTGGGGAGGAGGGCGGTTGGTTACAGAGGGGCAGCAGTGGCAGTCTGTGCTCCAGCTGCCTTTGCTGCAGCTCAACCATACACTGGAGCATACTGGTTTGGTCCTGCAGCAGCCTCAGCATTGAATCCTGCCTCCTCTCATCACGCTGCCGCCACATTTGAGCTTCAGCCCTGTCTTCAGCCCGCCACTTACTCTCTTCAGCCCTCCACCTCTCCTCCCGGTCATTTTGTGCTTTCCTGCACTCTGACATTATTTGCCTCCACGCATTCATCTGTGCTCTGTCAGTGTGGGAGGACAGCATGAGCTCGGAGAACATTTCATCGCGAGTGCGTTTTTTTTTCTTTCTAAGCTTCACTAGCCTCTGGGAAGGAGAAGATCCTGTGATCATTGAAACACATGCAGCTGGTTGAGAAAAAAAAAGGGACAGCGGTATTTAAAAAGACACATTTTATAAAACAGTCGCTACACTCTTTCAGGGTAAACCTTGCTGTTAACATTACATACATAGCACATGTGCTTTCGTTACAAGGTCGCATTTTGCCTCCTCCCACCGCGTGACTACCCCCTCGACCTTCTCCCCTCCCTGTGGCTAACAGCGGGGAACATTTCTGTTTAGCCACAGGCAAACAGCCCAGCAGGAATGGGCTCCTCTGAGTGTCCCCTGAAGAAAAGCACTCTATTTCAACCAGGTGACCATGAATTATATCTCACTCTCCTGAGGATAACACAGAGAGATAAAGAACGGATTTTGGTTGAATGCCAGCAAACATACACTGCAATGCTTTGTTCTACAGTGATTCCCGAGTACGTGTTACTGGCCTGGAGTGGTAAAGTGTCCTACCATGAAGGACGAAATAAGGCTGCCCTCCCCAGAAACCTTTTCAAAGGCTTTAGGACTACATCTAGGAGAACCGCAAATGCCAGGGCAAAGTAATCCTTTCACATGCTTGCTTTTAAACCATGTATAGCATTTTAAAAGGTACACTCACCAGAGGTCCCTTCTCCGCCTGCTGGGTCCAGGAGGCAGCCTTGGGTGGCTTCGGGGGGTACTGGCTCCAGGTCTAGGGTGAGAAACAGTTCCTGGCTGTCGGGAAAACCGGTTTCTCCACTTGCTTGCTGTGAGCTATCTACAACCTCCTCCTCATCATCATCTTCTTCGTCCCCAAAACCTACTTCCGTATTGCCTCCATCTCCATTGAAGGAGTCAAACAAGACGGCTGGGGTAGTGGTGGCTGAACCCCCTAAAATGGCATGCAGCTCATCATAGAAGCGGCATGTTTGGGGCTCTGACCCAGAGCGGCTGTTCGCCTCTCTGGTTTTCTGGTAGGCTTGCCTCAGCTCCTTCAGTTTCACGCGGCACTGCTTCGGGTCCCTGTTATGGCCTCTGTCCTTCATGCCCTGGGAGATTTTCAGAAAGGTTTTGGCATTTCGAAAACTGGAACGGAGTTCTGATAGCACGGATTCCTCTCCCCAAACAGCGATCAGATCCCGTACCTCCCGTTCGGTCCATGCTGGAGCTCTTTTGCGATTCTGGGACTCCATCATGGTCACCTGTGCTGATGAGCTGTGCATGGTCACCTGCAGCTTGCCACGCTGGCCAAACAGGAAATGAGATTCAAAAGTTCGCGGTTCTTTTCCTGTCTACCTGGCCAGTGCATCTGAGTTGAGAGCGCTGTCCAGAGCGGTCAGAATGGAGCACTCTGGGATAGCTCCCGGAGGCCAATACCATCGAATTGTGTCCACAGTACCCCAAATTCGAGCCGGCAACGTCGATTTAAGCGCTAATCCACTTGTCAGGGGTGGAGTAAGGAAATCGATTTTTAAGAGCCCTTTAAGTCGAAATAAAGGGCTTCATTGTGTGGACGGGTGCAGGTTTACATCGATTTAACGCTGCTAAATTCGACCTAAAGTCCTAGTGTAGACCAGGGCTAAAATGAGATGCTCCCTTGATAGAAATGCATTGGTGAGGCACTGTACGGAAGTATATAATGCCATTGATTTGCACTGTATCTGTCACTATTGTATACTATTGTACATCCCCTCTGATTAGTTCATTTCTCCAAACTAAACCATCTCAGTGGTTTCAATCTCTCCTTATAAGTAGGCTTGGCAGAATTCAATGTTTTTTTATCATTTCAATGGATAAGATGTTTATTTTTATGCATTTTTCCCCTATTCTTATCAATTTACATTTTTACAGTTGCATAAAATTATGAGTTTTAAATATTTCCTCCCAATTTGCCTAGATTTACTTTTTCACAGTTGCAGAAGTTACTGCAGGGGCAGAGGGGGAATCAGATAACAGTGGGGGTCAGAAAATAATTATTTAATGACTTTAGACACAGCTTGAAAAAGTTAAAATTTTATAATCATTAAAACAGAAATTGTCAACATCATATGTCAAAATATATAAAGTAAATATCCTTAAATCAAACTCTAATGGGTTCTCAAGCCGCATTTTTCTTACTTTGCCTGTCTGTAAATTTCAATTCTTATCAATGGCAATATACTTTTCATTGTTTTTTATGTATATGGTGGTGAAATCAACATCTAATACGGTTATGTATACGGTGGTGAAATCAACATCTAATCCTTCCAAGCCCAGTTACCAAAGTGAGTTGTTCCTTGCCTTTAGTCACTCTGATTGCCTGACTCTGAACCTCTTCTTTTTCTGCTGTCTAAACTAAAGTGATCAGAACTGAACAAAGTATTTAAGGTGAGAGGGTAGCCCATCGACTTATATAATGACATTATAATATTTTTAGTATTATTTTGATCCCATTTCTTATGTGTTCAAGCCTTTTGTTTGCTTTATTGACCACTGCCACAGACTAAGCAATGGTTTTCATTGGGTTGTTTTGTTTTTTTCCAAAGTGACTACAGTTTATTTAGGACCCAGCAATGTGTATGCATAGTTTAAATTATTCCTTTGAATGTGCATTACCTTGCATTTGTCAACAGATAATTCCATCTGTTGCCATGCTGCCCATTCACCTAACTCTGTTAGGACCTTCTGAGGGTCTTCACAGTGTTTTCTAATCTTGTTTAACCTAAATAAATGTACATCATCTGCATCAGTCATCCTCTCTTCTAGATCATGGGCATGTAAATCAAGAGTAACCCTGTATATATACGGAGTTATAAATCTGTATATATATCTGGGAGGGGTTGCAAGTGCTTTGGAGGATAGGATTAAAATTCAGAATGATCTTGACAAACTGGAGTATGAAGAAAATAGGATGAAATTCAATAAAGACAAATGCAAAGTACTCCATTTAGGAAGGAACAATCAGTTGCACACATACAAAATGGAAAATGACTACTTAGGAAGGAGTACTTCAGAAAGGGATCCAGGGGTCATAGTGGGCCATAAGCTACATATGAGTCAACAGTGTAACACTGTTGCAAAAAAAAAAAAAAGCTAACATCATTCTGGGATGTATTAGCAAGAGTGTTGTAAGCAAGATACGAGAAGTAATTCCTCACTCTACTCCATGCTGATTAGGCCTCAACTAGAGTAATGTGTCTAGTTCTGGGCACCTCATTTCAGCAAAGATGTAGACAAATTGGGGAAAGTCCAGAGAAGAGCAACAAAAATGATTAAAGGTCTAGAAAACATCTCCTATGAAGGAAGATTGAAAACGTTGGGTTTGTTTAGTCTGGAGAAGAGGAGACTGAGAGGGGACATAACAGTTTTCAAGAACATAAAAGGTTGTTACAAAGAGGAGGGAGAAAAAAATATTCTCCTTAACCTCTGAGGATAGGACAAGAAGCAATGGGCTTAAATTGCAGCAAGGGAGGTTTAGGTTGGACATTAGGAAAAACTTATTAACTGTCAAGGTGATTAAGCACTGGAATAAATTGCCCAGGGAAGTTGTGGAGTCTCTATCATTGGAGATTTTTAAGAGTGGGTTAGACAAACACCTGTCCTGGATGATCTGGATAATACTTAATCCTGCCATGAGTGCAGGGGACTGGACTAGATGACCTCTTAAGGTCCATTCCAGTCCTATGATTCTATATCAATGTAAAAGCAGCGTGAGAGGAAAATTCTGTTTACACTGTTTGCAACTCAAGTTAAATAGCAATTTATTACTTTACAATCATCAGCAGTAGTGTTAGTACTCTGTCATTGGGGGACACAGAAAAAGAAAATGTCAATGAAAATATTTGATGTGGGCAGGTAACAGCCTGGCTGAACTGTTTTGTATGAGTGTTGTGAATAGGTTTGGTTGATTATGTCTTTGATTTAAGAAAAGGTTTTAATTTCCACAATCTGGAATAAATGTCTGATCAGATGATCACATATAGTCCAAATAAATTAGCAGGTATTAAATATATGACAGCCCTGCCTACTTATGAGAGATGCAGGGCAAACTTCTCCCTTTCTGTCTGCATGTTGCTCTTTACTGCCTTCTGTGTATTTCTCTGCACATTGAACTCTCATTAAAATTGATGTCAATGGGAGCTTCACAAGCAGTGTGATTACAGAAAATGCAGTAGAGATTCACAGAATGGCTGAGAGTGGGGAATTTTATCTCCCTCCTCATAAAAGGTTTTTTCTCACTCCATGAAGATATGCTTTTAGAAATAGAATAAGTTTGACACTGTATTTACCATCCTTGTCTAATATGAACAGAATTATTTTATAGACACACACATTGTTCTCTCACATATTAATTTTTTTAAATACGTTTCACTTCTGCTGACAAGCCATTAAAATTCAGCATTTAAATGTCACACTCTGGCATGTAATTTGCTGTCATGAAAACAGCTATGGATTTATTTCCTGGCAGGACTCTCATGAAGTATTGAACAATATGTCAAAAGCATAAAGTGCCATAATTTCTTAAAGGGGAAGAGAGAAAAAATCCCAAAACAGTATGGAGCAGAGGACTAAAATATGAAATTGGCTGCACTGATCGTTTGCGATGAAGAGCTGTGACAGCACTGGAAAAAATAATGTTGTTGGTAGGAAAGAGAGAATATATTTGTTCTGTGCTGGAGGCATTTGGTGATGTTCTCTGAGTATGATTTATCAAAATATATTGAAAAGAGTACTAATCTATGTTGGGTTTTGTGAGTACTTGGACAGGAGACTTCCAAGAAAACCGAGGCTGCAGTAGAAAGGGTTGTGGTGCCACTGTTTCCTTTGAGTCAGATATTTTCCCCTCCGTGTCAAATTAAAGCAGTAATATAGCATAGTTCTAGGAGGGACTGTGCGGCTTCAGGTGCAGTCATTTTTGTTAGACAGAAGGGTCTGATCACATGTCGTCTTTCGTGAACCAAGGCACTTTTTGTAAGAGTAATTTTAGTGGCTGGGACGTATTTAATTTGGGGTAATTTTGATTCTACCTACCTAAATTCCCCCTAAGGTTTTATAGATATGATATTCTTCTTCATTTCTTGTCCTTACCCATTGTATGTTTTTACTGTGCACTGTTAGACAATCACTGCATTGCACCCCAGAGGCAGCTGCACTTCAGGCTATGGGTGAAATGAATTTTGTATGTTTTTAAAGTGCTTTGAGATGGAATTTGTTGGTAACAATAAAGAAAACACACCAATTTTATTTTTAAAATATATTTGTAGTTATTTGTATATTACTAATTATTTTATAATATTTTTGAAGTTGTACTTTGTCTTCCAATCCTTATCGCTCAGTAGCCTTAGATATTACTTGATTGCTTCCACCTTTTCATCACTGCAGTATATGTAACATGAAGGCAAACAGCATATTTGTTATTTCAAAATATTTTCTCTGCAAATTATTTATCCTGATGTACAGTAACACATTTAATAACAGAAAAGGTAATCTCATTCTTAGATAAATGTTAGATTGTCTTATGGGCTTGGATAAACTTCTTGTTTCCCCTCCAGGTGGTTCTTCATATTTCCCCTTTCTCCATTTTCTGTTTTTACTGGCTGCTGTAACAGCATGTGTAGATTTCATGTGGCATTGTGACAGATTTTCAACACCCAGGGGAGTGCCTTGAAATGGTTCTAGCAACAACATTTTCTTCCTGTCAGGTTACTCTCTCTCTCTTTCAAACAGCCCTTGTAGAAATTCTGGTAAAAATGTATGTGCATCTGGTGTCAAGAATATCAGATGCAGGCAGGATGGGCAGGCTTTCAAAATGACCTGTCATTGCAAAAGGAAAGTGGCGGGTACCATTATGCTAGTATGAAAGAAACAATAAGGAAAGGGATCTTTCAGTGTGTAGCTGAAAATTCAGTCAAAAAGGGAACGTCGAAACAGAATGGGCCCCAAATTTGCCTTCCTGTAAAATTTGTGTAATTGAATTGTGAATCTTTTGGTTTCTAAAAAAATTTACAAGTGTGTTGACACTTCAGTATAGCTACAATAGAAAACTTTTAGAAATATTTTGTTTTTAAAGTCCCTCCCCTCTTTGTTGCAAAAATCTAATTAATTAATTAACAAATGAACCATGGCTATCAGGATAAAACCTAAACATTCAGCACCAAAAGCACGTCTCATCACTTCAGCTCTTTTAGTTCTAAGTAGCAAGTAGTAATAATAGCAGGGGTAGCCACTACAGGCAGATAAACTAACACAGCCTTTTCCCTGGGCTGTGCTGACATCATGGATGCTGTTGCTACAAATGAAGCAAAGCTTGTGTTCCCCAAGAGCCAAGACCAGTGTTTGCTACATGGAAACAGACACAAGTGTTAAGTGGAAGAAATATTAGTTGGTTTCTGAAGTGTGGGGGGCAAAGAGGGTAAAATAAGAAAAATAAAATGTACTTGGCATTGAGCAAGGTTTTGATTTCTTCTTTCCCTGCTGTTAAAGAGGGACCTAGAAATTCACCAGGCCCCTCTGTGTATTTCCTTCTGAGTGGGCCCTTCCCTTGCTGGATGACAACTGCAAGGTCAGAGAGAGACATGTGGAGAGGTTGGTGTTGGGGGGAGTCAGTCTGGTGCCCTCTGCTGCTGCTTGGCCTGAACTGGAAGTACAAAACCCTGCAATTTAAAAAACAAAAGAAATGTGCAGACAACTCTGCAACAGCTCCCCAGCCTCCTGGTAAGCCTAGGGCAATGTTCCAAGCTGTCTCCTGCACTCTCTCCCAGTAGTGGTCATGTTTCAGAGTAACAGCCGTGTTAGTCTGTATTCGCGAAAAGGAGTACTTGTGGCACCTTAGAGACTAACCAATTTATTTGAGCATGAGCTTTCGTGAGCTACAGCTCACTTCATCGGATGCATACCGTGGAAACTGCAGCAGATATTATATACACACAGAGATCATGAAACAATACCTCCTCCCACCCCACTGTCCTGCTGGTAATAGCTTATCTAAAGTGATCATCAAGTTGGGCCATTTCCAGCACAAATCCAGGTTTTCTCACCCTCCACCCCCCTACACACAAACTCACTCTCCTGCTGGTAATAGCCCATCCAAAGTGACAACTCTCTTCACAATGTGCATGATAATCAAGGTGGGCCATTTCCTGCACAAATCCAGGTTCTCTCACCCCCTCACCCCCCTCCAAAAACCACACACACAAACTCACTCTCCTGCTGGTAATAGCTCATCCAAAGTGACTACTCTCCCTACAATGTGCATGATAATCAAGGTGGGCCATTTCCAGCACAAATCCAGGTTTTCTCACCCCCCCACCCCCATACACACACAAACTCACTCTCCTGCTGGTAATAGCTCATCCAAAGTGACCACTCTCCCTACAATGTGCATGGTAATCAAGGTGGGCCATGTCCAGCACAAATCCAGGCTCTCTCACCCCCCGCTCCCCCCTCCTGGGGGACACACACACACAAACTCACTCACCTGCTGGCAATAGCTCATCCAAACTGACCACTCTCCAAGTTTAAATCCAAGTTTAACCAGAACGTCTGGGGGGGGGGGGGTAGGAAAAAACAAGGGGAAATAGGCTACCTTGCATAATGACTTAGCCACTCCCAGTCTCTATTTAAGCCTAAATTAATAGTATCCAATTTGCAAATGAATTCCAATTCAGCAGTTTCTCGCTGGAGTCTGGATTTGAAGTTTTTTTGTTTTAAAATAGCGACCTTCATGTCTGTGATTGCGTGACCAGAGAGATTGAAGTGTTCTCCGACTGGTTTATGAATGTTATAATTCTTGACATCTGATTTGTGTCCATTTATTCTTTTACGTAGAGACTGTCCGGTTTGGCCAATGTAAATGGCAGAGGGGCATTGCTGGCACATGTACTCCTTTTCAGTAGTGGTCATGTAATTAAATACACAATTCTCAGTACAAACATATATTTTAAAATTATTTTTCAGAAGTCTCTCAAAAATAACTGTCACTGTCCCTGAAGCTGTGTATGCTGCTGATGTTGCTTAATGATAGCTGCCATTTCACTACTTCCCAGCAGGAGTTAGGGATGTGTGAATTGAACAGACACATATCATTGCTGTGACTGCACTGGAAAGTTTAGTGATATGGTCTACGTAACTCTGCTGATTTTGCCGTTGAACATAAAAAATAACCATATTTCCCCCAGTTTCTGTCTGCTCTTTTTGCTGCTCTCTCTCCCACCTTTTCTAAATCACTTTTTTATTATCAATTCATTTTTATTAATGGTGCGTCTAATTACAACTAGCTCCCAAATAACAGGTGTAGTTCAAGTGCCTTGGCTAATTTCCGAGTCTGTCTAATTCTGTATTTTGGGGTATGAAACTGTAATTTTTAAGTAAACTGTTAAAATAACCAAGATTGTTTTCACTCCTAGACAGGACAACTTACTTGAGATCATCTTTTAAAGGTCTTTTATTTCCTTTTTGGCATGGAAATGCTGAGATCCACTTGTCTTAGTTTTTATTAGATTTACAAGATGGTAGCTTCCTGATTATTTTTTTATTTATTATATTTACTTAAACTTTCCTTTTTTAATGATTTACTGATCCTCATGATTACACATGTAGCAATTAGAATTGTCCAGTGCTTATCTCCTGGATCAACCTCCAGATGGGCCCTGTGACTATAGATCTCACCCATAAATTATTTAACAATCCACTTAAATGCATCTCTTGTTCAGAGGGCCAGCTCAAAATAGAACTTAAAAGAGACATAAGTGATAAATAGGCCTTTTGTTGTCCCTCTATACCGAGGTGAATTTCACTCTATATAATTCAGATCTGGGAAGAATTACATTGGAGCAAATAATACTGAATTTTTTAAATGTGAAGAAAGGGAAGTGTTCACACTGATCGGTGTTTTCTCCCCCAAGTCTCCAAGGAATACAGTGTTATTACTAGATAACGGATCCAACTATTCACATCATTCACAGCAGCGCTAAAGTACACCCCAGGGAGAGAGTTGATTAGATGTATATCCCTTTTACTCTTTGCAGAATGCTCTGCATCCCTGCATACAACCTCTTTCTGCTCGTTTACATGGCATAGACTGATAGCTAAGGCTATCTGAAAGCTGTAAATGAGCTTTTTACCTCACTAATAGTTTTTACTAGCCATAGAAAATGTTCCCAGGCCTAAAGCTGTTTACTGCATCCATCATCAGTACTATTAAATGAGAGTTCATCTAATTTACCTTAAGGGACACCAGTGAACTTTATCAAGGTCCTTATACAATAAATGCATGTCCACATAATTTCTTCACACACCTTTATAACTACTTTTTTTTTTTAATTTTAGTGTAAGAAAACCAACTGGCTTCACAAAAAATAATAAACCTATACTTCTATTAAGTGCAAAACATCACATTTTTGCAATGTTTAAATTGCACAAATAAGCACTCAGTGGTGAGGAAATTCCAATATAAAAGTTTCATGTGCAGTCTTGACTCTGACCTCATGAGTGTATACATTACAATGCAGTCTCTAATTATAGGATCATATACTATATCACAAATAATATAACAGTCTGCATTTTTTTCTTATACCATAAAGTACACAGGTTAGTTCCTCTCCTATGACCATAAGAGCCTGGCATTTAGGGAAGTTATGTCTGGACAGATTGGCTGAGGAGGAATGTGTAGCTAAATTACATTGTCTGTACAGGCTGGCTGGGGACATATGTGCAGCCATATTGAGTATGCATTAAGGGCTTGATCCTACAGGGTGCTGAGGAACTCCGAGAGAGGCTGAGCATGTTAATCTTTTATCAGTGGGAGCTGATTACTTACACCATTTTGCAGAATTGTGCCTAAGGGCCTTACATTGAGTTCATAGCAGAGCATGTGGGGTACCCAGGTGCTGAGTCAGACTCCTAGGAGTACATTTACACAGGGATAAAAAGCCCATGGCTGGCCCAGGTCAGCTGACTTGGGCTTGCAGGACTTGGGTTCTTGGGCCGAAAAATTGCTGTATAGACATTCAGGCTTGGGCTAGAGCCTAAATTGTGGGACCCTGCAAGGGTGGAGCGTCCAAGAGTTTGGGCTCCACCCTGAGCTGAACCTCTACACAGCTATTTTTAACCCTGCAGCCAAAGCCCTGCAAGGCCAGGCCAACTGTGGCTGTGCTCTGGGGTTTTTTTTATCCCTGTGTAGACATACCCAATGAGGCCAAGAGTTTAGTGGGATTAAGAAAAAAGGATTAGATATTTATATGACTAAGGAGAACATACACAGTTATGTAAGACAGGCTAGAAATGTATAAGGGCTCATGCTCCAAGTCATAAGACAACCACTAGTGACCTGTGGTTAGGACTATACTTCTCCCATGGGCAGATTGTTACATAATTGTCTTTATGGAATTTTTTGCACTGTCTTCTGAATATCTGGTACTCACCACTGTTGGAGGCAGGATACTAAACTAGATAGACCTACTGGTCTGAGCCAGCATAGCTAGTCCTACTACTAAGGTTGCTTAAGAGTTGCTTTGCCACAGTAGCTGTGGATCAGAAAACTGTTGAAATGCAGTTGAAAAAAGGTATCTGTTCTCCCATGGATATTGCAGCAAGGCTAATTTATCTCAGCAGCCTTTGTGGCATGTGCCAAGGCCCTTCACATCTAGTGAGCATATCCTTTGTTAGGAGCACATGTTACAAACCTAGCAAAAAACATGTATTATGCATACTCAAAGCCAGAATTATCAAATGTTGATAACCTGGTCAAATCCAATTGCTTCCAGAGAAAGACAGTGCCAATTTTCAACTTTCGAATCTATGTGGTTTCAGCTGTAATATGTTTAAAAAATTACAAAACATTGCTAGTAAATAATTCAGAACAAAAGGGTTTTATCCCCACTTAACATGTACTTAAAAACGGCTAATCAGTGTACCTTAAATATTTTTAAAGAAATAAAATAAAAACTCCTTTGAGCAAAGCCCAAGCCTGGAAAATATTATTCTAAAAGATGAAAATTTCAGAAAGGCATTATCAAGTGAAAACAGGGGGTTAGAATAGATACACTAGTTCACAGTGCTTGCTGCTGTACCAGCTGTAATTTTCTTTTAATTGAAGTAGACTTTTGTGTGCTTAGATATAGGGGAGAGGAGGGAAGAAAACCGGAGGGACAGGGACATAAGTGTCTGACAGTGATTTGAGGCTCATTGATCCATTCTGTAAAATTGAGCCAACTTGTCACTAAAAGTATTTTTCTCTTTCGAAGTGTATTGTGCTATTGTCACATTGTGAACACCCTGTGCATTTGCATTATGATTCAAAGGGAAGGCTGTTATGATCTCATGAATATATCTAGCTGTCTGCCTAAATTGTGAGTAGTGTGTCAAAATGTGCCACTTCTTGAACTTGAAATAAATAAATCAAGGCGTACCACGATGGTAGTACCTGAAGCAGAATGAATTGCGAGACAGCAGATCCAGTTGATAGCTACTGTTTAGCAATGATTTTATCTATTTAGGGGCAATGGTAGGTGTTATATTTGTCTGAAATTTTTTGTCAGATAGTGGCATAAAGTCTCACTACTCTGCTTGCAGATCTGTTGTAACAATTCCCTCAAATGTGGGTGAGAAATGACACTTCAGGTGTGTTAAATTGCCTTGAGATGAAATAGTGCTCCAAATAAAATGGGGCAGAAGGAACGGTTTATTTCTGAGAAGAAGCCCCTGTGTGAGGGAGCATTAAACTCTAAATGTTATTAGAATTGAACAAGGCATTTTGTCTGGAAAATAGGCAAAACGGGTATTGTACAGTTTGGGGGAGTCACCAGAAAGAGTGATCATACTGCAGTGTAAACAAAGGCGGTGTGATAGTGGTTCCTTGGTCCCATGGTAATTTACTGCTGGATGACTAGCTCTTTAATAACTCCATTGCAGATGATATTCTGGTTGAGCTGATAGTTACATAGTCAGAGTCACCAATAGTTAAACATAAACCAGGAACTTGCTAAGCATTGCTCTTACCGTCAGAGTCTTAGGTTACTAGATGTCTTATCCTTATCCTATTACTAGTCTTAGGTTACTAGAGGGAACATCCTCCAGTAACAGCATGTTCTGTCTTGTGTGTGGGTTTGTTTGTGTGGCTTTGTGCAAAAGTCAGAAACAAACATGAAACAGAACTTTCACACCTCTCTGCAATTTAATGTTTGTTGTGTCATCTTCCAACAATGAATCAAAGTCTACAGATTCCATGTTGAAACAATACTGATTTCAAAGGGTTGATGGCAGATTCTAGGAAGTTGAGACTGATCCTACTGAGAAACTGAGGAATCAACAGCTATCACTCATTAGTCAACATTGTTCTGCATTGATTTGATATGAGGATTAACATTTTATTGAAAGTCAATTAAGAGTGCAGTTAAGATGAAAATTTTAAATGAATTACTATTAAAAGTATCCCTGATAGGGTTATACCTGTCTTCCTAAAGTATATTCATGGGGCAAGAGCATATGAATGAGTTAAAGAGAACTTCCTAGGTGTTACAGGACACGTTTTGCATCAGTGTGATGGTTACTATAAGTATTAATTAACTAAGAAGATTAATATTAGAGACCTTATTATGCTAAACATATACAAACTCAGTCAATGAATCTGTCAGAAATAGAACCCAGATCTCCTGAATCCCAATCTAGGGCCCTGTCCAGTGGGCCACACTGGCTCTCTTGAGACAGTAAATACAACAGTTCTAGTGCTAGAACAGAGGTGGGCAAACGATGACCCGCAGGCCACATCCTGCCTGCAGGACCGTCCTGCCCGGCCCTTGAATTCCTGGCCAGGGAGGCTAGCCCCCAGCCCCTCCTGTGCTTTTCCCCCTCCCCTGCAGCCTCAGTGCTCTGCACCACCAGTGCTCTGGCCCGCCACTCCTGGGCGGCAGCGCGCTCCTGCCAGGCAGTGAGGTGGCATGGCTGGCTCCAGCCAGGCGGCAGGGCTGCAAGCTCCTGCTGCTTTGAGCGGCATGGTAAGGGGGCAGGGAGTGGGGGGGGTTGGATAAGGGACAGGAGGTCCCGGTAGTGGGGGCAGTCAGGGGACAGGGAGCAGGGGACAGCTGGATAGGTGTGGGAGTCCTGGGGGGCCTGTCAGTGGGCGGGAGTGTGGATTGGGGTCAGGGCAGTCAGGGGACAGGGAGCTGGGGTGGGGGTTGGATAGGGGTTGGAGTCCCAGGGGTGGTTGGGGGGGGGGCTCCCGGGAGCAGGCGATCAGGGGTCAAGGAGCAGGGGGGTTGGATGGGTTGCAGGTTCTGAGGGGGGCAGTCAGGGGGCGGGATGTGGGAGGGGGCAGGGGCCAGGCTGTTTGGGGAGGCACGGCCTTCCCTACCCGGCCTTCCATACAGTTTCACAACCCCAATGTGGCCCTCAGGCCAAAAAGTTTGCCCACCCCTGTGCTAGAACCTCAAGAATGTGCTGAGTTCTTTTGACAAACAGCCTAATAATTGTCATGGTTTTGCTGCTTTCTGTGAGGTGATGGTGCCACCAAATATGGGACTTTCCTTTGTTTTCACATTAAATGTTTGTCATGAAGATCCAGTTCAGGTTGTTAAAACTCACATCAGATAGTGTTTTTAAGGAAAATGGAAAGCTCTCAAGTACTCAGATGGGGCACACTCTCCCATCCCAATCAGGAGAAGGCTAACAGTTGCCTCTGGGTTCAGCCAGACCCAAATAGGCACACCTGCAGAGCCTGCTTCAGCTAGAAGAAGGAAGATAAAAGGAGAGCTTGTCACAGGAGAAGGCAACCAGGAGGAAAGTTACTGTGCCCCAGAAGTAGCTGACTCTTGCTACAGAATGGCCAAGAGGGAAACAGCTGACAAGCCTCCACAAGCCCACAAGCCTCCACGACCCACAGTGACTTACCAGATCCAGGATCATCTGATCCATGTGCAGCAGAGGCTGACAGTAAACCCCGACCTGGAGTCCAGACATGCCAGACTACCATATACAAACCAGTCCTTCATAAGGGAATTAAGGTACTGAACGTCCCCATAAGCTTGAGACCCCCCCCTCAGGATTCCCTCCCCACTCTGAACTCTAGGGTGCAGATGTGGGGACCCACGTGAAAGACCCCCTAAGCTTTTTTCTACCAGCTTAGGTTAAAAACTTCCCCAAGGCACAAATCTCTATTTGTCCTTGGACTGAGGTATGCTGCCACCACCAAGTGATTTAGACAAAGAATCAGGGAAAGGACCATTTGGAGTTCCTATTCCCACAAAATATCCGCCCAAGCCTATACCCCCTTTCCTGGGGAGGCTTTTAAAATAAACAAGGTGAGCACAAACCAGACCCTTGGGTTTGTAGGACACTAAAAACCCAGTCAGATTCTTAAAAAAACAGAATTTTATTATAAAGGAAGAAAAAGTAAAAGAAGAACCTCTGTAAAATCAGGATGGAATGTAATTTTACAGGACAATCAGATTCAAAATACAGAGGATTTCCCTCTAGGCCAAACTTTAAAGTTACAAAAAGCAAACCAGGAATACACCTTCCCCTCAGCACAGAGAAAATCACAAGCCAAAACAAAAATAAGCTAACACATTCCCTTGCTAGTAGTTACTTATTCTAATGAAGTTGGATTGCTTGCTTTCTTGATCTGTGTCCGACAAGCACTCAGAACAGACAGACCAAAACCTCCCACTTCCACCACCGCTGGCCAGATTTGAAAGTATCTTGTCCCCTTATTGGTCCTTTTGGTCAAGTGCCAGCCAGGTTACCTGAGCTTCTTAACCCTTTACAGGTAAAAGGATTTTGTGCCTCTGGCCAGGACTGATTTTATAGTACTGTATACAGGAAGGTTGTTACCGTTCCCTTTATATTTATGACACCCCCACAACAGAGATCCCAGAAAGGCTTGAAATAAAGTTCCCATGCAGGAAAAGAACTTTGGATGGGGCAGAGACTCTGAAATTTTCTGAATGTGACCCCAGAGAAAGGTGTATCACACACTTATTTAATGAATTTGGTAAACAAATATCTGGTCCAGGAAGTACAAGAAGCCTCAGGATTTCATAATCAACTACGTATCTTTAAAAGACAAAGTAGAACAGTAAAACTGGGAAGTCTCAGAAAGACTGTGCTTCCTTTCCCACCAGAAAAGTGGGAATTAATCTTAAGAGGCGGAGAATTTGGATCCTGTCTAAACTGTCGCCTCTTGTTGTACACTGTGTTGGCCACTTCATCAAAATGGAAAGAGAGGTTAAAAACTCTAGTTGAATCAGAAATGAAATTCCTCACTTCTGAGCTTGTGTGATGGGTTGTCCAACCCACACTCGCGCTGAAGGGGTCAATGGAGGTCAGATGGGCCAATTAGCCTATTGACTGAAGGTTGAGAGGACAACCCTAATTAGGGGAATCTGACTGGGCTGTGAGGGAACTTGCAGGACTTATATTAAGGGAGGGAGCTAGTCTGCAGTCACTCTCTGGGAGAGGGGGTGTGTGTTCGGGGGCTATAAAGACAAGTACCCAGGGTTGCTCCCTGGGAGGAGGGAGTTGAGAGCCCGGCAAACCCCAGGAAGGGAGGGGTGCCAGGGTAGGAAGCAGCCCAGGGAGTAAGCAGCAAGGTTTGTGAGGCTGCGTGTTGTAGGGGTCCCTAGGCTAGAATCCTGAGTACAGGGTGGGCCCAGATTCCCCTACCCACCACTGTGGAAGTGGCTCTGGAAGACTGTGAACTGGAAGACTGCCTGAGTCACTGTCGGAGTGACAGAGACTTTGAAGGATTATACCCCAGAAGGGGGGAACGCTGGCTTACGGGCCTAGCCACGAAGAGGACGCTGTGGTTCCTGGAGTGAGAGAGGGGCTGCAGACTGGAGAGTGAGATGGAGTGATGATGTGCAACCATGGGAAGGGGCGTTGACCTCATGAGCTGATCCCCAGAGGGGCCAGGAGGAGGGGCTAGCCCAACAGTTAGTGGGCCAGTCCCCATCACACCCTGAAATAAGGGGAATTGTGGATGTGGAAGACAAAACTTATCTGTGAGGTAACATCTTAATGAAGAGAACACATTAGCTCTTTGGAGCATTGCAGTTGGAATTGTACTGCCTCAGAATCAACTGTTCAGTAAGAATGGAAATATGCTGATTTCCATTGCTGTAAAGCTCACCATCTACCTGGGTAAATCAGACTGCTCTGCATTGTCAGAGGACAGGTGACACGTCTGGGCCTGAGTTTGAATAGAAGCTGTCTTGATAGCTTGTCTTGCTGAAATTACTTCTGGGATCTGCAAGTGGTGCTACATATTTGAGTTTCAGGTGGACATTAATAATTATTATAGCTCCTCAGTAGTTTTCTTTCCATTTTTGTTGTTTATTCCCTTTTGAAATCTTCTTTGCTGCCAGTGTACCAATCAATATCGCAGAGAGGAAAAAAGGGATGTGGAACTGAGCATAATACTTGCAATCTCAAGGGTTGCTTATACAAAAAAAAGATGAAAACTAGGGCTTTCTCCAGCATTCATATGATAGAATTCTCCTTTATGTTCTCTTGTTTTTATCTTATTATGAACTGAGGACCTAGAGGTGAGAACTAGTGACTAGTCCACTGATGTACAATACACTGTCCATTCCCTCAGTGAAGTAGAAGGAAGCCAAACAGGCATTGCAGATTTGACCCTATAGTGTGTGATGTATTTTCAAACCTAGTAATCTTTGTCTGTACTGGTTTTGTTGAGATCACTTGCAGTTGTGGTAGACACTGATGGAGAAAAGAACAAGTGTTCGCTAATTTGTCACCGCTTGTGCTGCTTTTTGTTCACTTTACATTGACTGCATAGGGCACAAACTGAGAAAGCTTTCGTAACTTCGGGATGGGACTTTGTATATCTCAGCTCCCCAAATCTCTGAGGGAGTCAGGAAGATGAAGTTAGAAATGTGATGCTAAGAGGGTGACTGTGATGCTGGCAGGCCAGGTGCCAGTGCGTGCTAAGGTCCCCATGTCTTAACTGGACGCTGACAGATACATAGCTGGAATCAGTCTGGCTCACTTGTGGGTTAATATTGACAAATTGATATAAGAATTATAAGAAGATGTTTAGTGGTTAGGTTCTATTGAATGCGTGTGAGTTGCTCCATGCATCAATCTTATTTGTATATCTATGTTCTGTATTGTAGTGTAATATTTGAGTGGTTGTATTGTGAGCCTCTGTAACTGTATGAATTGCCATATAGGAGAGGGACATTAATTAGTGCGAAGAGTTGCTTTCCTACAGAAATTGGTATGCCCCTTCTGAAAGAGGAGACCCACTGATAACGGACTGGCTTGGATTGGATCTTACAACTAGAAACTCCTTCCATCTGGATTGAGGAATCCTCAACAAAAGAACTAAAGACTCTTATTGCAGTTCTGCTCTCCTCCCTTTGAAGATGAGTCATGTAAGTGGACTCCTCCTATCAGCAAGTTTGCAGCGCAGAGCACATGGCAGGAGGAGGATAAAACCCCCAAACCAAAGGAACTAAGGATGTTTATGCTGCTTGGAATTGGGGGGGGGGAGGTGAGGGGGAGGGTGCATGGTGTTTCTAGGCATAAGCAAGAGATCCCCAGCTGTTTAACCTGGGTTAAGCTTCAAAGACAAATAAAGCTTGCTGACTAAGTAGCCTGTATTCCCTTTGAAACCTAAGAAAAGAGAAAGACATATGGCTTTTGGGGATACAATTATTCTACAATAAAAGGTAAAGTTATTAAATGAGTGGTGCCTGCCAACATAGGCATGTTGGCAGGTATATGTTGGCAGTACCTTTTTAGTAGGGCCTCATTCAGGGCTCCACTGTACTAAGCATTGTACAAATATATATGGTCCATGCCCCAAGTTACATGGCATTGTGTATAAGGAGAAGCAATTTGATACTGTCAAAAAACCCTCAGGAGAATGACTGACTGGGATGCAAAGGGATGAGAAGACCCAGTCTGGCTTAGGGTGGAAGCGAAGAACCTGCTTAAAGGCTACACTACATATCAGCAAGGAGCTTTAGGTTTAATCTCTGCCAGGAGTGGATGAAGAAAGTGCTACTTTCTTTCCAAGACAGAATGAGATAGATAATTTGACTTTAATAGTGAAAAGTGCAAGATTATGCAGTTAGGGATTAATAACAAGAATTTTTATTATAAACTGGGAACGCATCACTTGGAAGTAACAGAGGAGAAGGACCTCAGAGTATTGGTTGATCACAGGATGACTATGAGCTGCCAATGTGATATGGCTGTGAGAAAAGCTAATGCGGTCTTGGGATGCATCAGGCGAGGTATTTCCAGTAGAGATAAGGAGGTGTTAGTACCATTATACAAGGCACTGGTGAGACCTCATCTGGAATATTGTGTGCAGTTCTGGTCTCCCATGTTTAAGAAAGATGAATTCAAACTGGAACAGATACAGAGAAGGGCTACTAGGATGATCCGAGGAATGGAAAACCTGTCTTATGAAAGGAGACTCAAAGAGCTTGGCTTGTTTAGTCTAACCAAAAGAAGGCTGAGGGGAGATATGATTACTCTCTATAAATATATCAGAGGGATAAATACCACGGAGGGAGAAGAATTATTTAAGCTCAGTACCAATGTGGACATAAGAACAAATGGATATAAACTGGCCATCAGGAAGTTTAGACTTGAAATTAGATGAAGGTTTCTAACCATCAGAGGAGTGAAGTTCTGGAACAACCTTCCAAGGGAAGCAGTGGGGGCAAAAGACATATCTGGCTTCAAGACTAAGCTTGATAAGTTTATGGAAGGGATGATCTGGTGGGATAGTGTAATTTTGGCAATTAATTGATCTTCAACTATTAGCGGTAGATATGCCCAATGGCCTGTGATGGGATGTTAGATGGGGTGGGATCTGAGTTACTACAGAGAATTCTTTCCTGGGTGTCTGGCTGGTGAGTCTTGCCCACACGCTCAGGGTTTAGCTGTTCGCCATGTTTGGGGTCGGGAAGGAATTTTCCTCCAGGGCAGATTGGCAGAGGCCCTGGGGGTTTTTCGCTTTTCTCTGCAGCATGGGGCACGGGTCACTTGCTGGAGGATTCTCTGCATCTTTACACCACGATTTGAGGACTTCAGTAGCTGAGACATAGGTTAGGGGTTTGTTACAGGAGTGGGTGGGTGAGATTCTGTGGCCTGCGTTGTGCAGGAGATCAGACTAGACGGTCATAATGGTTCCTTCTGACATTAAAGTCTATGATTCTATGATTCTGTGTCTGTGAAACAAATTGAATTAGAAGCCACTCAGTACTGGTAGCATATATCAAGTTTCACCCAAGATGCATCCACTGCTAAATGAAGGAAATGTTAACATATGCTTTAGGAGGTGAGACTGGCTGATTGCTAGCAGGTCTGGGACACATTTATCAAAGTGAGTTCTTTACTGACTGCCAAAGGGTTTCAATTTAATGTAATTCAAGGAACACTTAATACTTTCCAGAATACTTTGTATGGATCAATAGAATTGTGGCAAAAATTAATACTAATGAAGTCATAGTTCTCATAGAAATGGACTCATTACAATTCCAATTGTATTATATGTATAAGGCTTGTGTCTGTAGCCATGTAGTGTTTCTTTCAAATTTTGATTTTGTAAATAGTTTATATTAGTTAGTTAGTTAGCTTAGTTGAGCTTTAGTTAGATAGTTTGGAGATTAAGGATCCCCCCCTTAATATGCCCAGGACTCTCTTCAAGGACCCTTCTCACAAGAGAGTTCTCAGAAAGGACGTGAATTTCCTAATCTATCTAGGGGCAAAAGACCCCATACCTCCCCAATGGGGAAGGGTGGGGGGCTTGTACTCCAAATACTCCCTAGTCCCCACAAAGAAGGGAAGTTGGAGGATCTTGGACCTAAGACAGCTGAATACGTTCATCTGCCGTTCAAGATTCAGCATGATTATATTGTCTGCTATAATCCCCTCCCTGAAGAAAGGTGAATGCTGCTCTTGTTTTTATAGATAACTATTTCTGTGTAGATATTCACTCAGCGCACAAGAGGGTACTGCAGTTTACAGTGGGCTTAGAACACATCCAATGTAGACTCCATTTCAGCCTATCAATGGCCCTGAGAATCTTTACAAAGTTCTAGCTATGGTAGGGCACACTTGCACTGACAAGGCAACCCAGGTTTCCCTACCTAGATCACTGGCTGCTCATGGAATGGTCATATCCTGAGGTTCAGGCAGCAGTCACCTCCCTACTTGATCTTTATTTTATGCATTGGGACTTCAAGTAAATCCAGAAAAGTCTACTTTAATGCCCACAAGAGTTATAACATTTATTGAAGTGAATCTGGACTGGATCATGGCCAAGGCATACTTACCTAAGGACAGATTCCTTGTGATGAGAGATCTAGTTACTCAACTTCGACTCAGCCTCCAGACTACAGTCTGGTCCTGTTTAGTCCTGTTGGCCCACGTGACCTCATGCACCTATGTGATCCCCTTCACAAGGCTTCAGGGATGGCTGAGAAATGATTGTGCTCTGAGCAGAGACCCCCTGGACCAACGGATCTCAGCTTCCTCACAATGGGGTTATCTATCCTTTCACTACAATTAGCAGCTATTCGTGCCTTTCATCGTCTGATGGAGAACTGCTCAGTTTTCATCCATCTCGCAACAGTCAAGTTCCTAAAAGGTATTATCAGAATGTTCCTGACAGTCCTGAAACCCTGTGCATTCTTAGACCTGAACCCTGGTGCTATTGGCACTTATGAGCATGCCATTTGAGCCCTTGGAAACTTGCATATCTTACAGTTTAAGTAGCTTTTCTAACTGCTATCACCTTAGCTAGGAGGTGTCTAGCTGCTATCACCTTAGTTAGTAGCTTTTCTAACGGCTATCACCTTAGCTAAGCTCAGGGCCCTCAAGGCAGACTGCTGTATATGATCTTTTCACAGAGAGGCAAGTTGGGTGAGTTAATATATTTTATTGGACAAGCTTCTGAGCCACAAAGAGCCCTTCTTCAGGTCTGGGATGGGAGTATCTTTCCCAGACTGGAAGAAGAACTATGTTTGGCTCGAAGCCTTGTCTCTCACCAACAGAAGTTGGTCCAGTAAAAGATATTACCTCACCCACATTGTGTCTCTCTCATATCCAGGGACCAACATGACTGCAACTACATTGCATTCAATCCTTCAGAGTGACAGTTTCCCTGAGATTACACCCCAGGTTGATCCCCAAGGTTCTTCTGATTTTTACTTGAATCAAACAGTCCATCTACCTGTATTCTACCCAAAATCTCACAATAGTAGTGAGGACAGGAGACTCCATTCCTTGGTCAGACCCAGAGCTCTAGCCTTGTATCTGAATAGAATAGAACCCTTTAGAAGAAAGATCTGTGAGGTGATTTGTCTCCATTGTTGAGAGGATGAATGGGGAAGCATTCTCTTCCTAAAGACTCTTGTCAGGGTTATATTTATGACAATTCTCAAAATGGATTTCCAACTTCATCCTGCTCTGGTATGAATGTATAGAAACTGTTCCTCCCCAATCTGCCAAAGCTCATTCAGCCAGAATACAAGCTGCCTCAGTGGCTTCCCTATAAGGAATTCCCCTCTGAGATCCATAGAGCAGAAACCTGGGGCTCTGCTCATATATTTAGGTATTATGCCCTGGTTCAAACTTCAGGTAAGGATGCTTCATTAGGTTCAGCATTTCCAAGAACAGTAGTTTAGAGCGCATCCTTGCAACCTTCTCTTCAGTAGACTCTGCTTGGGAATCATCCACAGTGAATACCTATAGGGACCAGCACTCGAAGAAGAAAAGAAGGAAGGTTACTTACCTTATACTAAGTGGAGTTCTTCAAAATTTGTGATCCCTATGGGTATTCATGAGCGACTCTCCTTTCCCTTTGCTTCGGATCTTTATACTAGGATTATTCACAGTAGAGTCAAAACTGGAGAAGATGGTGCAGATCAATGGACACTGCTATTGAAGAGTTTTCAGTCTTGGACCCATGGGGTGCATGAGCACTCACAGTGAATACAAATAGGGACCACACATCGCAAAGAACTCCAGTTATTGTAAGGTAAGTAACCTTCCTGTTTTGATTTAGTTGGGGATTGGTCCTGCTTTGAGCAGGGGGTTGGACTAGATGACCTCCTGAGGTCCCTTCCAACCCTGATGTTCTGTGATTCTATGAATGACCAGGAGATCAAGCACAAGAAAACCAGTGAGAGCAGCCATTCCAGCAAGACTTCCAGCTCAGATTCAGTGAGTTTTGAGTTTAATATCATTCAATATGTGATAGAGGCTCCTGTACAAACACATTCAAAGACACAGGGTAAAATTTTCAAAAGCTTCTAAGTCCTATTTTTGAAAGTCAAGGAGGCTTAGGTTCCTGAGAGCCTGGGTCATTTTGAAACTATTACTTTCAATCCCTACATCAATGAGCTGCAAATGCCAGGCCTTTGAGTTTCTTGCATTTCTAATTGGAATATATTTTAACTTGTCCTATACATATTTGTCGATTGCATTTTTTTGAAACATGAAATGTTTCCCCTTCAACGAATGTTTTCATTGCAATGTTGCGCTTTTGTGGAAAAACAACATAACAAGATGATTTGTACTCTGCTTTTAAACATGCTGAAAAGGATGGCCTTTGTCCAGAGGAAGCTTCATCTCTTTGGCAAAGCCAGAGCCTTTACTTTCAGGGGAACTAAATGTATCAACACCAGAAGAAACTGAGTCCTATTTAAACCTGAAAGCCTACTAGATGGGACAAACCCCCTGCATTTCTAAAAGAAGAACAAGGCATTCATGAGTAGTATAAAATGTAATTTTGTTTTAAAGCTCACTAAAAGCTATATAGGTCATGAAGACAATCAGTGGTTTATTCTTTGAAATAATTCACATTACAGCCCTGTGTATTACCACCCTTATCACAGAAAAGCCTTTAGATTTGTGTTGTCAGATAATTACAAATTGATTTCTGAACCCCTCTTTTTCGGAATTGTTCTGAAAACCTTTCCTTTTATTCCCTTTAAAAGCCTCTTATGATTCCTCCTGAATCATACTGAAGAAGTGCCATCATGATGAGCTGGTCAGGTGTACTAAGCCACAAGACTAAACAAAAGAGCCATACAGGACAAAAACCAGAATGTTCTGGAAATGAATTGTGAGATGCTGCAGATAACTGCTCTGGGCAGCATATTTAATGTTAAGCTATCTTCATCCTTTATGTAATTCAAACTAGAAATAATTTTACAAATAGGAGATAATTTACAAGTGTGACATATGTATGGGCTGCAACATACTATATGTTTAAAAAAAAACTAGAATTTTAGCTGTATGTTTTTGACCTTCTTTCACTAACATACTAATTCCTGGGTTTTGATCCTTAGCATTTAGGTTTGGAACACATTGTAGGAAAGATAAACTAACCTTTTATTGGTCATGTTTAAGCTTCTGAGGCTGAATTTATCAGTGGAGTAACGTCACTGACTTCATAACCAAACTCAAAGTTGAAAATTCAGTTCACACATAGGAATCACTGTATTAAGCACCATACAAGCATTTACTAAATAACAGTCCCTGCCCAGCAGAGCTTGCAGTCTAAAAGACAAGATGTAGCAGAGAGCTGAAACACTTAAGTGGATGAAGGTGGTGGGCAGGAAGAGAGAGAATATGCAGTAACCAAAATAACAGGCTATTTTTACCATAGACTCACTTTGTGCACAATTTGCAGTCGATCAGTAGCAGTAATCACAGCTTGCCACCTGCCTGGTCTTGCTATTTTTAAAGTGCAACTGACTTACAGCAGTTGCATTTTAAAAACTTGCCTATTGCTATAGACAGTTAAATAATGTTACCTCAGTACTTGTAGTCTACCCTGAGGATTCTCTGCACTAAGAGTACAGCAGGTACACTAGTATTTGTAATATAGCCTGTGTATTCTCTGTGTAAAGTTGGGAAAGTGCTATGAAATAATGCAAATACCAAGGGAAAGTTATCTAAGGCAAAATGAAAATTTTATGACCTCTGTATACATTTATTTTGTGGTTAACTCAATACTATATGTATACATTATGAAAAATGTTTAGGGAACATATTTGACAGTATGTTTATTATTGCATTTATTTTTCTTTAAGGAACAAATTCTTCCTTCATATGTGTGAGGATGACTTGCTTTAACTTTATCTACAGGCCCATACACGTTTCCTGTAGGACGGAATTTGGCCTTATAATTCTCAATATGACAATGCAATTTGCAAACATTTTTAATAACATTGTAAAAAGTGTCACTTTCTCTGAAAAGTCTGGAAGTGTGTGTGTGGGAAATGTAATTTGATCATGTTCCTCTTTGAAGCTGTATGCAAGAAAATAAATACTTCCCTTTTTTCTGGCTCATTTACTCCTCTTTTCTCTATATATTCCAATGCCTTTCTTCTGCTTTTTTTTCCACCCTCCTTTCATGTGCTCCGTTTTCAACACACTTTTTTTCTCCATTCATATCAAATAATGAAAATGCCTGAGATCCTACAAAACTCCTCCAAATTTTGAAATGGCCAATTAAATACATTTTAAAAAAAAGTGAAATGTGCAAGTTGACTGACATTTCTTAATCTTTGGGGCATATTTCCAGTTGATGTAAATTCAGTGGGCCTGAGAGTGTCTCCTTGTTTCCTCTCCCTCCTTGTAGTGTGTATCACTCTTGTCTCTTCCTGACTCCCCCTTTCCCATGCCAATATTTATTGATAGTATTCTCCTAGAGGTTGCCTTCTCATGTCCTGAGCATGCTGTTCCGGATTCTAAGAGAAGCGGTGTTGTCTTAAGGTTTGATGAGTTGCTGTTATGGAAAGACATTCAAGAGCCAGTATGGAACATTCTGCCTGCATTTAAATGTACTTAAAATTGGAAGCAGTTGTGTGGGAGAACAATCCACCACTGGGCAAAAAAGAAAGCTTTGTCCTTTCCCTCGTCCTTGAAATTCCATCTGAGAAGAGACATCACAAGTGAGAATTGTTTTTACAGAATGTCACTGAAAATTAACCGGATTCCCACTGTAGGATTCAGCATTGTACATTGTGTCATTCTGCCATGTGCATGTATCAATGAAATAGGAATCATACACTCCATAATCCTGCTCAGCCCCAATGTACATCAGTCAGGGGAGAAGAGTGGAGAAAGCAGCATAGCCGCCAGGGTCATGCAATGTGATGTAATTTCTTTGCCGGTTTCTGTGCCTAGATGATGCTAATGCAAAGATTCATCTCTTTTCTGTAAATCCACTGCTTACAAAATATTGCAGAACAAATCTTTCCTTACACAAAGAGTTTTTTCTCTCTGGAGCATTCCTTTTTTTCTGAGAGGCATTGTAGACTAGACATTTTCTGGGAGTTCATGACACTCTGAGACCCTTCCTTTCATAGACAAGCTGTGACTTAATAATAATGCAGTGACTGAAATATTGAAGGGAGGTGGCTTTCTCCGATAGAGAATTCTCCTTTAATTCTACCCTAAAGAGACTGCAACAGAGCACCAACCTTTGTTCTTACTTCAGTGCCTTCCTGCTACACCAACCATCTGTGAAATGGAAAGTAAATGGGGTTGAAAAAGAATTGAGTGACTAAGAGTGGATTTTTTGGTTTGTTTATGTTTTTACTAGTGGGGGAGAGGTTGGTAAATTCGGGTTACAGGTTCTCCGGGGGGAAAATTTAATAAAATGAGAGGTAATGTAGCTTTTGAGCTAGGATTGGAAAGCCGAGGGGGGCTTCCAGAAGAGATAAAGGAGAGTGTGGTGGGGGAGGGAGATGAACAGGTGAGAGAGAGAGACTTGAAGCAGCAGAATGACAATAGTAGATTGGTACAAAATGTACAGCATTATGATCTCTAAAATAATGTATTGATTATTAACTTTGTATGTTAGTGCCATAATTATTGAGAACATACAGAGTAAGTGGATGGTACACGATGGCATTATACTATAAGAGTGCTGTAATATATGTGAGCCAAGACATGTAATGAAAATAAGCAGTTAATTCATAATTGCTGTAATCACCTTTTATAGCCCATAGAAAAAATTAGTAATGGAGTTTGGAATATTCCCAGACTGTGGGAAAATTGGATCCAGATCTGAACTTTGCAGCCTGGATGGAAAAAGAAAGTAGTATAAGCCCCAATTCAGAAAAGTGTATCTATTCAAAAAAGCATTTAATTACTTGGTTAGGTCCTGGGACTTAAGCATATGCTTAAATATTTTCTAATATAGAGGTGAACATAGCATGTGCTTAAGTGCTTTTCTGAATTGGGGCTGTAATCCTGTGCATATTTGTGTTTATTGCTTCAGTCATAACTAAAATCATCCCTTTATGCTTTTGAGTAACAGTGGTTTGTTTTTATTCACCCACCCAGGGTTCTGATGGTTTGAAGTGTAAGGAGGATTTTTTTTTTTTTTTGCAGTTAGTATTCTGATTACAGTGAGATTTGTCCCCTACCCCAAAATAGGGCAAAACAAAGTCTATTATGAAAGTTAATCTCCTTTTTCTGGGGGATGGGAGGCATACCATTCATGTTCCTGACAGACCGTAGCTGGAATAAAAATGTTACCTTAATGTGAATACTACATGTTACATATGTTTCAGAGTAACAGCCGTGTTAGTCTGTATTCGCAAAAAGAAAAGGAGTACTTGTGGCACCTTAGAGACTAACCAATTTATTTGAGCATGAGCTTTCGTGAGCTACAGCTGTGCTCAAATAAATTGGTTAGTCTCTAAGGTGCCACAAATACTCCTTTTCTTTTTGGACATGTTACATATGTTTTCTATATAATATTGGTGTTACTTGGCATGATATATTAACTCCTGAATATAAAAGTGACTCCATGATCCAACCACATATATATAAAAAATAAGATACATTTATCTCTGCACAATATTATTTATTAAGCACCTATGTTCCACATTGTACAAGATACAAAGTGAGATGCCACCTGCACAAAAGAGCTTAGAATATACAAGAATCACCATCTCTATGAAACACACATATACTTTTCATGTGAAACCTCCATACTTCTATCCTTGCTTTGAAGTCCTGCATTTACTATCATTATGTCAACTGTAAAAGACTGGCCTTCCTTTCAGTTTTGCTTCTTAATTGGCCGTTGGGGATGCTGTCCAAGTGCCATAGGCAGTGCTTAATTTGTAATGAAAGAGGTCCCGGGGCTCAAGTAACTTTTTTACATTAATAACTGATGCAGCAAGCCCAGAGGTGCTGGGGCTATGAACTGCCAAGCCCAGAGATGCCAGGGTTCAGCCCTGGCACAAATTAAGCATTGGCCACAGGCCATCTCTCCATCAAAGGATTAAGCATATGTTCTCAGCACTCCTTTCCCAATTGAAAGAACAGTACAAACTGGATATGAAACCAAAGTCTCAAATATGCCAAAAAGCCACAAGTTCAGACAGGTAACAGCTTTTCTAATGTTAATGACTGAAAAGCTTGAATATAAACTCTTCAAAATGATCCTTGTAAGATACAAAGTTGTGTTCAGTTGTAGCAGTTCAACCCAAATGAGTGTGCAACCCCACCCACAATACTCCCTCATCCAAAATTCACTTTTGTCCTGCAAGAAGTAAAAAGTGAATAAACATATGTAAAAGAAAAATGCAAAGTGTTGCTCTGAATTGACAAAAAAAAATCAATACTGTGCATATGTGAGAAGGTCTTGGGTTCAAGCCCCAGCAGATGCTGGGATCATAGTAGTTACTGGTATTGTAGTACTGGCCTAGAAGGCAGCTGCACTGCTAGGTGTGGCATCTTTACACATACTGTTAAATTAACAAAGGCCAAGACGTGGCCCCACTGGGTACATCTATACTGCAATTACAAACCCGCGGCTGGCCTGAGCCAGCTGTCTCGGGCTCCCGGGACTCGGGTTAAGGGGCTGTTTAATTGTAGTGTAGACATTTGGGCTTGGGCTGGAGCATGGGCTCAAGGACCTTGTGAGGTGTGAGGGTCGCAGAGCTCGGGCTGCAGAGCTCGAGCTGCAGCCTGAGCCCAAACATCTACACTGCAATTAAACAGCCCCTTAACCCAAGACCCCTGAGCCTGAGTTTACTGCACAGGCCTGCCACGCATGTCTGATTGCAATGTAGACATACCCACTGAAGTCAATAGGAGCTTTGCCACTGTCTTCAATAGGACAAGACTTTGGACTTTACAGAGAAGGCAGTGTAGAAATAGTGGCATTTGAGACTCCATTTTAGAATCTATATACCTTGCACAAAGCAAAGAAGACAGTGGTCTTGAGATGTGGCTACAGCAATAGTTTTGATCTTGTGCAACAGCCTGTCCTCAAAGATTAAACAGGAGAGTAGTTGTAATGGCAGCATCTGCAAACCCCTCAATAAAGTCTGCTTCAGCCTCTGTGCTGTTCCTCTGAAACCTGTGCTAAAAAAAGAGAGGCAGAGGACTCAGACTGCGTCACTTTAATAGAAAAGTTGCTTAATATATACAGTAATTGGAGTCTCTCTAGATAATTTCTCAATGGAGAAGTCTCCAAAGTGTGAACCAATCACTGCAGCTTGCACATGTGTCCAGCAAATCTGGTTAGCCCACCAAGGGATTTAATGGCTCCACATCATTCCAGGCTAGACCCTGATCATGTGCGGCATCTTGTATCTCACTCAAAGAACCAAAATGATTAAAAATAACAAAAAATTAGTAACTGAAATAATGTTTTGAATTGAATTTAATAAATAGTCAAAACAAAGTATTCATTCTGCAAGTAGTCTTCAGCAATTAGTAATGGATATTCAATAAACACTAATTCATTTGCAGAATGATGTATTTACTCTGTGGTATTTATCAGCGTTCTCTTTACTTATATTTTTATTGAGTGCAATTACAATTCATTACTTTCCATAAAAGTGTTAATTTTCAGGCATTTTAAGTTGATTGAATGATTCAGTAATTTAAAATTACTGAGTATTTGTTATCTTTAAGGGATGTGAAAATGAACTGGCCATTGTAAAATTTCAGGTGCCAGTCTTGTGGCTAAAATAAATCATTCTCTAGAGAGCCTGTGAGCAGTATTGTCACAAAGGGAAAGAGAGAGGGAGGGGAGGGAAAGATTATTCTTTTTTTCCCCCTTGCAGTTATGTCCTGAGTTAAGTCCATTAAAGTCAGTGGGAGTGGAGGGTGCTCAGCACCCATGAAAAATCAAGCCTTTCATGTATTTTCACAGTACATTGGGTGAAAGATACCCACTGGCTCAGGCAAGCTGATGGCAGCCTGCCAATCCCTATGGTCATTGCTGCTTATTTGCAGGGTAGAGGCCTCATTGGGAACAGAATCTCAGTGCCTTCGTGATTTCTGCAAGGTAATTTTGCTGCCTCCCTAAGTCCCCTGCCAAATCAAAATAAATGGCATAAATCAGATTCTTCATGTTTATACTTCATGTGTAAAATGTGGATTCTATCTGTAATCTCACATACATGGTCTGATCATTTCTGGTGATATTTTAAAATACATAATTGGATATTTGCCCTCCAACTTTCAGAATGTGGGCCATGAATTTCAGGATTTTTTGTTCTGATCTGCAGAAGAATATAGGAAAGCCGAGGCAATTGCCAAAGGTAGAGGAGGTAGTAAAGCTAATAACTGAGGGATTTGAATATGAAAAGCAGCCTTGTGACTGCATCTTTGTCCAAAGAAGGAAGTGAGAAGATTTTTATCATACACAGATTCTGTCATCTCCTTTGTTGAGGAATGAATAAATATCCTGCCTAAATTGTTCAGAAATGACATTACTGCAGTTTATCTGAAAAATGTGCTTTATTCCTTTTTCAAATTAGTCATTTTTGTGTGCATGGCTTCTCCTCCCTTTCTGTACTGTAATTGAAACTTTAGTAATTGATGCCACCTTTACATATTTATTTCCTATAGAAATAGTTTATACAAACAGCCAGAGATGCAGTACATAAAAATACCGTTTTTGAATATAGACCTTTCTATCAACTCCTCTAACAGCTGGGATGATAAAAGTGATTTCCTGTTTAACAGTCATCAGAGCACTGCAATCTTATATTCATAAAGGTCCTGCTTTATGCAAGTGCTGAGCACTCTGAACTCCAGTTTAATTAAATCGGCACTGCAGGCATTCAGCACCACTGAAAATCAGGCCAAAGTATATGTGTGTGTGTGTGGGGGGGAATTCATATTTTATACACTGTGACATAGATTCTGCTCAGTATTGTGGCCTCAGTCTGATGAACACCCTTGGTTTATGCTTGCCTTGTGATGGTGTTTTTGTAACCCACACACCTTCTGGGTATGGTGCTCTGTCCCATCTAGTGACACGGAGACCAGTTAGAGAAAGATTAATGAATTTGCTCTACAGCCTTAACTACCAGCCTCATGGCTTTCAGCTCATACAAGAGAGGCTCGTGCATTTAGCTCTCGAGGTCCTCGGTTAATCCTGCCTGCTGACGACTGGGGTTCTGTCGGTGTTACAAGTGGGGGCTCATCTGGGATTTCAACTGGGAAGTCTCTGAAGCTTGGGATGGACTTCCTCAACTAGGAGAAGTATGTAATCCACACACCTCCTGGGTTTGGTGTTCTGTCCCATCTTGTGAGACTGAAACCACTTAGAGAGAGAAATTAATGAGTTTACTCTACAGCCTTAGCTAACAGCCAGTTGGCTTTTAGCTCACGCGGTAGAAGCTCATGCACTAAGCTCCAGAGGTCCCTGGTTCAATTCCACCCACTGGGGTCTGTCGGTGTTACAAATGCCCGTGAACTATCTTCAATAAGAGCGTCACAAGGCAGCCCAAGCATTTCATTTTCTTATTTATAGTCATTTAAATAATTAAATGGGGGAAGGTTTTAAGTTTAAAAATAATGTGAGAAGCAGGCACTGCCTGTTTGTCAAGAAGACTAGAGAGAATAAATAAAGTGAAATGTTTGGACTAGTGAACTTCAAAATGGCCAAAAGTGTGGTGTGGTTCTGAGAAGAATTGGGGGATCCCCACTGTTGTGTTAATTTAGATGGAATGTATGAGCCATGATGGTGAAGCTTGCTCCAGTCATCTCCATTTGTTCTTCTGTGTTTTCCCTCTTATGCCTTTTTCTTTAAGGATCCAAAAAGGTAGTGATGAGTGGAATAGCCTATCTCCTTATTATTTTGTCCACCAGTTAGGCCTAGTTTCCAACACACTGTTTTTGGTTTCTTAATTTTTGGGTACACGTTTTCTTGTTTACAAAGCATGATTAGTGTAAACTAATTTAGCTTTTCTGTCTCCCTTTTATACCATTTCCAGTCAATGTTTGTTGTTACAGGTTATTATGACATATTATGAGCTTTTACATACTTTTTACAGTTGAGCTTACAATTATTTTCAGTCCAATTATCACAACATAATCTAGGAGGAGAAAAGTTTGGTTTTGTTTGATAGATGGCTGAAGACATGGGTTTTTATTTCACCCAAACGTGGTTGCTCATCCTTAATTTTGACCTTCTGATCAAATATACCTATTTTAGCCATGTCTAAGAAATCTATCAATATAGTGTTTAAGCTATGCAAAAAGAAACCAGGGATAGAAAGCCTGGGAAGTAGTTGGACATCATTGCCTTAGAGTAGATGCAAAAAGAACGAGGAGTACTTATGGCACCTTAGAGACTAACAAATTTATTTGGGCATAAGCTTTCGTGGGCTAAAACCCACTTCATCGGATGTATGCAGTGGAAAATACAGGAGGAAGATATATATACACAGAGAACATGAAAAAATGGGTATTGCCATACCAACTGTAATAAGACCAATTAATTAAGGTAGACTATTATCAGCAGGAGAAAAAAACCCTTTTGTAGTGATAATCCGGATGGCCCATTTCAAACAGTTGACAAGAAGGTGTGAGTAACAGTAGGGGGGAAAATTAACATGGGGAAATAGTTTTTACTTTGTGTAATGACCCATCCACTCCCAGTCTTTATTCAAGCCTAATTTAATGGTGTCTAGTTGGCAAATTAATTCCAATTCTGCAGTTTCTCGTTGGAGTCTGTTTTTGAAGTTTTTTTGTTGGAGAATTGCGACTTTTAGGTCTGAAATTGAGTGACCAGGGAGGTTGAAGTGTTCTCCGACTGGTTTTTGAATGTTGTAATTCTTGATGTCTGATTTGTGTCCATTTATTCTTTTGTGTAGAGATTGTCCGGTTTGGCAATGTATATGGCAGAGGGGCATTGTTGGCACATGATGGCATATATCACATTGGTAGATGTGCAGGTGATGGTAGATGGTGATCTTATGTACACCAATACAGCTGCAATATCTAGTCAGAGCAAGAGAGAGGCACTGAAAGTTAAATAGCAGGGTAAGTTTCATGTTTAATCCTGAATTTCTAGACGATGTCAGCTTGTGTGGAAAAGTCTGCACTAGTAAGCAAAAGGGAGCCACTGTTAACTGCATCTTATTCCCCAGCAGTGCAGACGGTCTGAAAAAGTATGCAGATGGGCTTTTTACCCACTCTGCAGAAGCACGGCAGAGCATACTGAGCACTGATCACAGGGACTCTGAGAGGAGAGTACTGAGTTGATAGACTTGGCAGTGTGTGAACCACCAAGCCTTCTGAAACCTTTCCTGAGAGAGGGAGAGGGAGAAGGAGCCACTGTGCTCTCTTCCCCGTTCTGGAGAGAGCTGAAATGGCCTCTTCCCCATAAGACCAGCCAGTGGTATGAGAGAAGGAATGACTCAAGAAGGAAATTTAGTAATTGGTCAAAAGAAGTGTCAAGGCTGATTCCCCAGTCTGGCACTGAGTGCAGAAGGTGGGGGCCTGCAAGGATTTAAAAAATTAATACTGGCCACTCCAGTATTGTATTAAACTCCCAAGGTTACAGCTTCTCTTTGACCTTGGATGGGTAGATGCTGCCACCACCGAAGTGCAAAAAAACCCCAACAAAAACCCTTTAGACCCAGGAAGGCGTGCTTGGGAATTTCTTCCTGTAGTGTACCCTCAAGCCCTTTCACACACCCCCGGGGAAGAGCTGAGAAAGAAAACAAAGGAAATCAGCTGTTGCCACCAGCTAATTAAACAACATATGCACAAACTTCCTAGGAAACAAAAATCCTAATCCTGTTATTAAAAAAAGTAAATTTTATTGAAAACAAAAAGAAAGAAAATACATCTGGAACTTAGGCTTTTGCTAGATTTAAAAAGAGCAAATATAATAATTAAACATCAAAAATGTTTTCTTGAGATCCAGCTTAATGGTTACAAGCAAAACAAAAAGCATTTGGGGGTTAGCACAGATAAGTCTACAAGCCATAAAGAAATAAAAGAGATAAACCTAATCACATCTTCCTAGACATTTCCTGATCTACTTACATAGCTGGGGTTTCAAATGAGTAGTTTCTAGGTATGGTTTAATGATTTTCCATACCTGGAGCAAGTTCTTACAGCATAGTCCAGCCCTGTCCCTGCTCTCTGGTAGAACAACCACAGACAGACAAAAGGGGAGTCTTGTTTCAATTTTAAAAAGTTCTAGCCCTCCCATTGGCTCTTTTGTCCAGATGCCCACTCAATTCCTTTTACTTATGCATACAGTCAGACTTTTTAACCCTTTACAGGTAAAACATGTAGAGAACAGCTACCAAGAGGGATTTTATGCTAACTGGCTGGCTGGGTATCCATTAAAAGGAAGCTACACTTCCTCCTCCCCCTACCCCCTCCACTCAACTCTATGGCATTCCTCAGTCTGGCTGTAACATGGTGACTTTTGAACACCATGAGCAGAAGAACCTTTCTGGTTCCTCCTGCTGCTGTCTATATGTATTACAGGCAGAAACTTAACATAGTGCTCTCTCATTGGTTGTGCATCTCATTCTCCATATGCAGTGAAGTGTATAAACCTCTCTAGTATTTTGCCCAGCATTACCCAATTATGAAAAACTGAAGGGGCAACTGAGTTTGTGACACATCCTCCATGAGACTGAGACATATATTAGTAAATATTGGAATGTTAAGTCAGGTAAATAAATAATACTATTTGCATGCTAAAGCTCTGTAGGCCTGATTTTCCTTGCTCTTTACATGGGTTTTTTCCTATTGTAACTGTACGAGAAGAACCAGGTCCTCTATTCTGATTTGTGTATGAATCAGCAGATAGCAATACCATTTTCTCCCTCTTATCAAGCAACATTTAAAACAAATATTAGGGTTGAATGTAAATATTCCTGAACTCCTTTGAGTTAGAAAGCATGCTGACATTTTTGTGAAAGTTTCTGCAGCTATAGCAGCTGTATAATGTATAAATCGTTATAAACAAGGCTTGAAAGTAACTTCACTTTGTATTTCCGTAGCTTTAGCATCTGCCCTTTAGCAGCAATGAAAACAGAAAATACCAGTGCATGCAGAATTCAGAGGAGAAGGGGGGAAAAAGAGAGATCACATAAGGGTAACATAGTTCATCTAAGATCAGCGAGTTTGGAATATTAAGCAGATTTGACCCATGCTGAGAAGAGTCTGAAGAGCAAATTCTCTGAGCATCATCTTTTATGTCAGGACCCTGATTAACAAAGACATTTAAATAATGTCACTGCGCTTCATGACAATCTGAGCCTATTTACTCTTTTGTATGAGCGGTGAATGTAATATTTTTTTAACTTGACATATTTGACCTCCATCTCTTAATGGTGTCAGGCAATGATACTTTGAGTTATTACACTGAATATAAATGTAGCCTTCAGAAATAACAAAGCTTTTGTCCCTTTGCTGATGAAAACACAATATTGCAGTTGCTTCCAATATTCTAGCTGTGTGTGTGCTATTGCCACTTCAGTTAAAGGGTGTCTCAGGCCAGGTCTACGTGATAAACTTCCATTGGTATAATTCTGTCACTCTGGAATATGAAAACTCCAGACCCCTGAGCAATGCAGTTATACCGACCTAAGACCCAGTGTCAACAGCGCTACGTCCATGAGAGGGCTTCTCCCATGGACATAGCTACTGCCTCTCACAAAGATGGATTAACTACGCTGATGGGAGAAGCTCTCTCATTGGCATAGTAGTGTCTTCACTGAAGCGCTACCACGGTGCTGTAGAATTTAAGTGTAGATCTGCCTTCTGTGAATTCATTAGAAATGCCTGTTTTCATGGCCCGACTTGTACTGACAAAGAGCATTGATGTCAAAGTTAAAGTTACCTTGCTGTGCCTAGGGTATAACATTGTTGTATATGCTGGATGGGAGGTTATAAACGAACCTGGGGTTTGTTACTTGTTACAGATAAGTCAAGCCAAACTCTGAATTTCCTCATTTCCGGGTTTCATTCAAACCTTTAACATTTGCTACAGATATTTTTGTGTGTGCACTCATATCTTCCAGGGGAAACAAAGAGGTTTTTAAAGTACAGCTGTTGTGAGGTAGCAGTAAGTTAAAACCACTTATGTCTTCAAGACATCTGTAAATAATTTCAAGGGTCAGTGGCTTCTCAGTTGGAATAAACAAGAGTAGCTAACATGAGGAAGAAGTATGGAGGCTGTCTGTGTTTGAGTTTGTGTGTGATACACAATAAAACCTGGAGTATGCTCCTAATGAAATGACATGCCTTGTATAGCACATTTATTTTTTTCCTGCTGCTCACATGGCCATTTACAACATCCTCTTAATTAGACCTATTTGTGTGGTAAAAAGGAAGGATGAACCAACTGGTCTTGGAGGAGATAAGAACTGACTTAATCAGTCACCCAAAACTCAAACTAAATCTAAATAATTTTCAAGGTTAAGAAAAGTAATTATTATTAGTATCTGCGTGATGATGATTGTGCTGTAGTTGCACGCTCAAAGGAGGCTCTACAAACAACCCTTAATTCATAGAATCTCAGGGTTGGAAGGGACCTCAGGAGGTCATCTAGTCCAATCCCCTGCTCAAAGCAGGACCAACCCCCAATTTTTGCCCTAGATCCCTAAATGGCCCCCTCAAGGATTGAACTCACAACCCTAGGTTTAGCAGGCCAATGCTCAAACCACTGAGCTATCCTTCCCCCCGAGTTATACACTAAGGCACCACTGGGAATTGAACCCAGGATCTCCTGTTACTAGACAGGTGTGTCTCTCCTCATAAGCTTACATAAGCCAAGGACTAACTCTGAACATCGACAAAACAAAAGTTCTCCACCAGCCAGTCTCCGATCAATCATCAGACCCAGCAAGGAAGATCTACATTGACAGAAGGAATGTACTGGAAAATGTAGAATATTTTGCCTATCTTGGCAGCCATCTCTCACAGAGGGCAGACATAGATGTTGAGATTCAGCACAGAATCCGCTGTGCCAGCCTTGCCTTTGGTAGATTGTCTCATCAGGTGTTCAACAAATACATACTAGACTTTTAGTTTATAAAGCAGTGGAAATCCCAGCTCTCTTCTACGGCTGTGAGATTTGGGTGACCTATAGAAAACACCTGAAAAACCTGGAACGCCAGCACCAACACTTTCTTTGGAAGATCCTCAAGATAAAGTGGGAGGATCATCACACTAATGTCAGTGTCCTCACAGAGGGCAACATCTTCAGTGTTGAGGCCCTGATTATCCAGCACCAGCTGAGGTGGAGTGGGCACTGTGTGCACATGCCTGATATACGCTTACCAAAACAACTGCTGTATGCCCAACTCACCAAAGGAGAAAGGAAATGGGGAGGCCAAAAGAAACGCTTTAAAGACACCCTCAAGATAAACCTCAAGACATATGGCATTGACACCACACACTGGGAGACAGCAGTCCAGGACAGGGATACCTGGCAAAGACTTGTCAGAGAGGGAATGTTCACTTTTGAGGAAAATCGCCTTTCCGTGGTCACAGAAAAACACCAGAAAAGTAAGGAAAGACAACTATTACACAGCAATCATGTCCTGATCCTGTCTTCCAACACCACCTGCAACGAGCCTGTGGCTCAAGGATCAGACTCCTCAGTCACTAAAGAACCCATGAAAAATACAACCTGTGAAAGAGATCATCCTTGCCCTCAAGGGATCGCCGATGATTATTAGTTTAGTTTGAATTTTCAGGTGGCTTCTACACACCTCTGCTTTTGACTGAGAATGAAAGAGGGACTGTTATAATTCAAACTAAACTAATAATCATCAGCGATCCCTTGAGGTCGAGGATGATCTCTTGCCTTATTCAAGAGCTCTGAAGTCCTAGCAGTAAGTAGGCACTGAACCCCAATAGTTCAGGGTTATAATTCTACAGTTATGAAACAGTCAAAATATTTAGTACAAAGTGTTTCAGAATTAAATATAGATCTTTGAGGTGTTTTCTTAAGGGATTTTCCTGCTAGTATATTACACATCTTCAGAGGTGCATGGTTTAAAATTACATAAAATATTTTTCTTTAACAGATAATCCAGATCAAAGTCTGTCAGTTAATTTTGTGTGGGATTTGAGCAACTGAATCTAAAAAGGTCTGCATAATGAAGCATCAAATGCTTCAAACAGTCTCTAATTTCATTGTAATGTAGCCAAAAAAAATGGAGTGAAAGCACAATTTCTTAGCTTTTCCTTCAGTGCATTTCAACTCCTCACCTTAAAGGATTTGTATTTACAAACAGTAGTGGTGGTTTATTTCATTCTATCAATTAAGATATCTCTGAGGGTTTAGTAGTTGAAATGAGAGACTGTAGCAAGCTGTTCATTACATGCTCTGGATTCTTGTATGAAGTCTGATGGTTTTGCTATTTTTTGTATGGTTGTGACATAATTTATTTCCACTGAAAAGGACCAAGGATAGGTAATGAGATTGTACAGTACAACCGGAGATCTTTGAGGACAAGGGAGATTCTAACTATTTATTTATTTATTTATTTAGGAAGTTTTAACAGGTTTACAAATCGCTGCTATGTAAACATCGGAAATAGGATGTTACTCATTACAGTATGGATCTTTTTGTTTCGAAAAACATTATACAATAATATAATCAAATCTCTCTGTTTGGTGCAGGGTATTATCATATTACAGTTTGAGCCTATTTAGACCACCCAGGATGTGTTGTTTCTGGAGACTTCATTAAATTGAGTAAAAGTACTGACTCTACTAATATTTATCAAAGCAGATGTGTCTGTCAAACATTAATATGAAAAAAATAAGAAGACAGTATTGAATAAATGGTAACCAAATATCGAAGTACCAGTATGTATTTGGCCTCTCTGTTTTGCTGTATACATAATTGATGAGCTAATTTTTCCATAAAAATAAGCTCCCATATTTTTCGGAACCATTTCTGTAATTTTGGGCTGTTTTTCTTTGTTCCACTGACAGGATATCTGTAGTCGAGCAGCTACTCGAAGATGAGAAATTAGTTCTTCATTTCTTTGAGTATGACCATTTCTGCTAGGAAGCCCCAGGAAATCTTGGGGTTTTTTTTTAATCCTGGATTTCCTTGGTGGGGTTCACTCCAAGGCTTTGCCTACACTGGGAAAATTCAGTGTTTTACAGCAGGTGTAATACACCTTCAACACATTCAACATTACTCAGCACCTATAGTAGAGAAACAGCTGTGTTTAAAAATGTGCTCCCTAGACATGGTTAATGAAGGAAGTGTATTGAAAGTATGCATAGACTGAGTCAAGAGCCTAAAATGGTAATTATATATGGTATATGGTATAAAATGGGCTCTTGACTCTCTCCCTACAGAACTTGCATCTGCAAAGGCTCTAGAGAGGACCGTACCCAGCTGCATCTCTGAAACTCTGTGGCTGGCAGGGACGAATGCACCATGTCCAGTTTGAAGGAGAGGGGCTCTGTACTGTGGGCTGTTTATGAGACTAGATTCTCCAGTCCTCTCTCCTCCCTTTTCACTGGCTGCATTTTCCCAAGTCAGGATTCATCTAGCATTGGGAAGCCCACAGTGGGCATGGAGCTGGTGTAACTGGGTTCTATACCACCACCTGCTGCAGCCCTCACAGAAGGCATGCCAAAAATGGGAAGAAGAAATGGCTGGAGTGTGCTGCATTCCAGCTATACCCATTTGGCTGGTCCTTGCCAGCTGACTCAGGCTCACAGGCTGAGGGCTGTTTAATTGCGGGGTAGACAGTCGGACTTGGGCTGCAGCCCAAACTCTGGAACCTTGCCATCTCGCAGGGAGCCGAGGCCCCAGCCCAAGCCTGAATGTCTACACCTCCAGTTAGAAAAAAAACCCCTTAGTCAGAGGCCCACAAACCCAGGAGTGGGTTTTTAATTGCAGTGTAGACATACCCTCAGAGCTGTGGCTCGTTACGAATGAGCCAGAGAATCAGGGAGCTGTACCATATTCTTGGAAGAGCCCTCCTGACTGCTGCACCTAACAGAGGCAAGGTAGCAGCTCTACTCTGTAGACCTTCTAAGGTATAGAGGACAGGGCATTCCAGTGGTGCCTAGCTACATAGTTCCAAATTATGGAATTCACATGTAGCATTGCCATTTTTTGTGTGTAAATGAACACAGCTTCAAAGTCCTGTATCATGTAACTCCCTTTTCTTATGTTTCCATTTTTCATCTTTTTTTCTCAAAAATAAAATAAGATCCACACAAAATGAAGATGTTTCAAAAACGTCAAGGATGCACAGATAAATTCACAGCATATTGTATTGCCTGACATCATGCTGAAATAGATTCCAGCTTTGAAAGCACCAGGCTGAACCAGCCATTGTATTTGTATCTTTTACAAGTCTAATATGAAGGTGTCTAATGTGATACAAAAGATGTGTCAATTGCATTGATTATGGGGTTTTGTAGCATATAAAGTCTATCGCAAAATATTCCCATGCAGAACATCAATAAGCAAACGTATTTCATGACAGCTCTTTTGTAATGAAGCTTCTAATGAAAAGGAAGAAAAAAAGAGTTTTTTGCTTTTCTGCATGTATTTCAGAATTTCCAGTTCCCCAGGGTCACTTTTTCCTTCTACTTGGCTTTTGATGCATTCCTGTTTTGTGTTTACTGTATGTTTCTGAGCCAGGTTTTAGAGTGGTTTGGGATTGATTCTGGCAGAAACAGGATTCAGATCCAAACACAAGCTGCACATAGAGATTCTTCAAGGGCAATGACAACATCACTTGTCATTGATTCTGCAGAACATTTAAGCAGAAATGACATTTACTAGGGCTTGTTTTGAAGATTTATTAATGCAATATATTTTTGGCAAGAATAGTTGCTTCAGTAAATGTTGCATTTTAACATGTAAACATAGGCTTTAGCAAAGGAAGATTCACTAGCAACTAGTCATCTAGGTAAAAGTAAATATTCAGTAAGCCATTTATTAGGGATGTGGCTTATAGAATCATAGAATCATAGAATATCAGGGTTGGAAGGGACCTCAGGAGGTCATCTAGTCCAACTCCCTGCTCAAAAGCAGGACCCATACCCAATTAAATCATCCCAGCCAGGGCTTTGTCAAGCCTGACCTTAAAAACTTCTAAGGAAGGAGATTCCACCACCTCCCTAGGCAACGCATTCCAGTGTTTCACCACCCTCCTAGTGAAAAAGTTTTTCCTAATATCCAACCTAAACCTCCCCCACTGCAACTTGAGACCATTACTCCTTGTCCTGTCCTCTTCCACCACTGAGAATAGTCTAGAACCATCCTCTCTGGAATTACCTCTCAGGTAGTTGAAAGCAGCTATCAAATCCCCCCTCATTCTTCTCTTCTGCAGACTAAACAATCCCAGTTCCCTCAGCCTCTCCTCATAAGTCATGTGTTCCAGACCCCTAATCATTTTTGTTGCCCTCTGCTGGATGCTTTCCAATTTTTCCACATCCTTCTTGTAGTGTGGGGCCCAAAACTGGACACAGTATTCCAGATGAGGCCTCACCAATGTCGAATAGAGGGGGACGATCACATCCCTCGATCTGCTCGCTATGCCCCTACTTATACTTCCCAAAATGCCATTGGCCTTCTTGGCAACAAGGGCACACTGCTAGCTCATATCCAGCTTCTCGTCCACTGTCACCCCTAGGTCCTTTTCCGCAGAACTGCTGCCTAGCCATTCGGTCCCTAGTCTGTAGCTGTGCATTGGGTTCTTCCGTCCTAAGTGCAGGACCCTGCATTTATCCTTATTGAACCTCATCAGATTTCTTTTGGCCCAATCCTCCAATTTGTCTAGGTCCCTCTGTATCCTATCCCTGCCCTCCAGCGTATCTACCACTCCTCCCAGTTTAGTATCATCTGCAAATTTGCTGAGAGTGCAATCCACACCATCCTCCAGATCATTTATGAAGATATTGAACAAAACCGGCCCCAGGACCGACCCCTGGGGCACTCCACTTGACACCGGCTGCCAACTAGACATGGAACCATTGATCACTACCCGTTGAGCCCGACAATCTAGCCAACTTTCTACCCACCTTATAGTGCATTCATCCAGCCCATACTTCCTTAACTTGCTGACAAGAATACTGTGGGAGACCGTGTCAAAAGCTTTGCTAAAGTCAAGATACAATATATCCACTGCTTTCCCTTCATCCACAGAACCAGTAATCTCATCATAGAAGGCGATTAGATTAGTCAGGCATGACCTTCCCTTGGTGAATCCATGCTGACTGTTCCTGATCACTTTCCTCTCATGTAAGTGCTTCAGGATTGATTCTTTGAGGACCTGCTCCATGATTTTTCCGGGGACTGAAGTGAGGCTTACTGGCCTGTAGTTCCCAGGATCCTCCTTCTTCCCTTTTTTAAAGATTGGCACTACATTAGCCTTTTTCCAGTCATCTGGGACTTCCCCCGTTCGCCACGAGTTTTCAAAGATAATGGCCAATGGCTCTGCAATCACAGCCGCCAGTTCCTTTAGCTTCACTTTTGCTTCACTCCACATGAAAAACCCTGGCATCTGCTGCCTAGAGAGAGTTATTAAGGACAGCATGAATCAAGGACAAATTAGTTGTGGAAATATCAAAAACGGTACGAATTTTCACTGTGGGGAACCCCACCTTTTACAAGTAATAAATAGTAACATCAGGGAGGATAAATCCTGTTACCATGAAGATGAGTGTGATGTAAGAACCTAAGTAGAACAGAATAGAATGATCCTGATTCTCATTTACATGAAGGCTGCTTTATACTTCTCTGGCAGTGTCAAGGGGCCTTAAACGGAGTGCATAAATATAATCTATGCCCACTTTAATCCACCTTTAAATACCAGAGCTATGTAAAGTGATATTAGCGTGCATGAGAATCATGTCTTATGCTGCTTCCCCCACCTTGCAACTCAGTACATTTCTTGGTATGTTGTCTAATTCCCAAAATGGTATAGTTTCAGTGCATTTCTATTCTGGAAAGTGACCATATCAGAATGGGAACTTTTTACTGAATGGATCTGCCCCGTGTGTATTCAGGTCACCTTTGTTTTCTTTAGTGAAAAATAAAAGTTTGTCTACTTTCTCGCTCCTGTTAGCACTAGGGAGAGTGAGGTGATTCTGTTTTGGTTTATGCTTCATCAGTAGAATTGTTAGCTGCATTCCAGTTGTATGGCTGCATTCTGCTCAGTTGCACCTGAGCAACTTATTACTGATGATGCAGATGCATGAGCGGGGTAGACCCTCATCTTTGCTTACATTTCATTTGTTCTTGAAGTACATTGTTATGCTGTGTGACAATGTCACATTAACACCCAGAGTGACTTCAGGCCTCTCTAACATCCTGTAACCCAGTGGTTTGCCCTTGCTCCCATTGAAGTAAATGGGAGTTGTACCAGGGACTTTGATGGGAGCAGGATCCAGCTTCTAGTATACTAAAAAGGCCAGTATACTAAAAAGGCTCATGCTGTCAAAAGCAGCTTGATTCTAGGATATATCAGGATGGACGTGAATCCTCTGCAGAGACTCCGTCTGTTTGGATTTCACCAGTACTGGTGGAAACAAGTAAGGCTTTGGAGCATGTTCATTTTCATAGATCGCTCTCCCCACCCACTCAGAATAATTTTTTAAGCATCTAGAAGAGTCCTAGAAAATAAGAATTTCTGATTTCTGATTTCAAGTCAGATACCACTGAAATCATTCAAGATGTTCACTGTGGACATTTATTTCACTGACAGCAATGCTCTCCTGTGGTGCTTTACTTATAATGACATCTGGTGACTGCATGGTGTATTGCAACATTTCTACATGTAAAACATGATTAAATTTTTCTCCATTAATACAGTATTATTTAGTCTCTTATATGATGTTAAATATAAATAAACAAATAATAACAAAAAACCTCACACTTTTAAATAAAGAACATAGACATCACATTTGGGATGATAGAGGACAAAAGTGAATGATGTAATAAATATAATGGATGAAGAGAAAGATGTATTTACAGAGCTCTGAAAATAATGTATTTTGTTATAGTAGTACTTTTGTTATAAGAATGCTGTTCTTGAAATCTGGGCTCTGTTATTAATATACTGCCAATCAAACAGGGATGATCAAAAATAATCTTTTGGGGAGAGACGGGATATTTTTATCTTAAAATAAAGCAAGAAATAGTTACAGACAGGGCCCGATACTGTACATAATAAGTTGAAAATTAATTAAATTTGACCTTATTTTAAGTGAAAGTAGATCAGCTGCAGCATAATATGCAAAAGAAGTAGTTGTGTCAAAATAAATGTTTGAAAGACAATAAGAATGGCAAATCTGGTTTGTTTATAGATCTGAATCTTTGACATTTAGTTAGGGAGTGATTAATGAAAGCAGGTTATGACAGAATATACCCCTGTATTCACACTCTACATGCTGTTGTAATAATCTTTGTACAAGGTATGTCTTGTGAAGTATCATTTAAAGACTCATAACTTGCTGATCAATAACATCATAGCAAAATGCATATAGCAATGTTATATGTATGCTTCCTAGCTAAGTCTGGGAAGTAGCTAAACCAGTTCCTTGGAGACAAAGGGAAAACTGAGGCCTCAGCCAGGTGTAAACAAGGCTGATGGACCATTACCTGCTAAGCGGCCATTCTTTGGCAAGGAAGGAGGCACGGACAAAAATCTACATCTTACCAAAGAAATAGCATGGAGTTTATTTTCTTCACTAGTCTGCCTGTTGCCTTGCTCCCAGCTGGAAATGCATCTCAAAGGGGGGACAGGACTATAAAAAGAAGGGGCAGACAGCCCAAAACACTCTCCTCTCTCTCTCTTTCGGTCTCTGGTATCACACCTAAGAAGACAAATGAAAACTACTGTTGGCCTGTGGCGGGGCCATGGGGGGAGTGGTTGCAGACCTGAGAGTTTGGTCATTAATCTGCTGGAGGTGAGAAATGTGGTGAGAAACTTTGCTTGAATCTAATATCATTTAAGTTAGGCACTAGTAAGTGTTTTATCTTTATTTTTCCTGTAACTGTTTCTAACTTTTATGCCTCATTTCTTGTACTCGCTTAAAATCTCTCTCTTTGTAGTTAATACATTTGTTTGACTGTTTTGTCTAATCCACTGTGTTTAAATTGGAATGTCTAAGTACTCCATTTAAAATAGTAAACTGGGCATATTATTCCCTTTCAGGAATAACAAACTTAATATATTTTTACTGTTCGGGAGAGGGCTGGGCAGTACAGGACATACATTTCTGGGCTGGGAGTGGTCTGTTGGGGTCACCCTGCAGCATAACCAAGGCTGCAGCTGACAGGCTGCAGTCACATCCTGAGTGTCTGTGTGTAATTTGTATACTGGAAGGCTGTGAGCAGCCCAGGCAGGAGCAACTACAGCAAGGCATTATAAGACACCCAAGATTGCAGTGGAAGGGTGACACAGTTCCTCCAGTAGTCAGGATTGTGTCCCAGTAGGTCACATGGGTATTTTCCTGTTTGCACATTCAGTGTGTAATGTGAATAAAATGAATGACTGGAGAAAATATGAAGACAAAGGTGAGCAGAAATAGTAAATGAACAATGACATTTTAAAATCATTCTAGGTCATGTGTCTGTTTTGTCAATTGCAATGACATTAGCAGATTCTCATCTTTCCTTTACATTTTATTGAATCAGAGAAGCATTTTGTTCCTAAGCTGTGAGAGAAAATGTTTTATATTCTTTGACACAGGACTGCAATGATTCTGTTTGCAAAGCCGTTAAAGGTTATTCATCTCGTACCATCTCTGGACTGCCTAAAAACTGCTAATCCTACCATTAATATTTCGAGAAGGGGCTGTTGGTTGGGTAAAGATGGGTTGTCTAGTAAAGTTGCAAGGATGAAGCAGGACAATTAAACCAATTTATCCATGCACCACTCTCTCTTTCATCGTATCTGTGACTTTGGGAGTACTTCTTGTTAAGAGCTTTCAGATCTGCAGATTCATGGGCCTGAACCACTAACTTTTTCTGTGGCATGAAGGAGAAATTCTTTAAATATCCATTCTTCTACGTGGGAGTAGTCATGTAAGGAAACATGGAACCCTTGGATACTTTAGCGAATGGATGTTCTGTAGATTGACAGTTGCTCACTATACCATTATTAAATAGTTGCAGTCTCATAAAAACAGACTGGCTAAAACAATCGGTAATCAGAGATCTGATTTTAAATAAAAGTACTTTGTAAAGTATTTAAGTATGACAGGCTGGCTTCTTTTAATTTGCATTCTTTATCATATATTAACTCAAACAGTTTCCATACCAATCAGATTAACTGCCACAGGTTCCATCTGTCATTATTATTATATGCAGAGTGGTAATGCAACTTTTGGTTAAGGTTGCCTAACACTTTTCATTGTTTTTATGTGGCTTACTGGTGAAGATGATGCTTTACAGACAAGTGAAGAAACCAGTTCCCCTCCTCATTACATTTCTGCCTCCCTTTTAATTTTCCAGCTTTATTTTCTCAAGCACGGGAGAAAACTGTACACCGCATTTAACCATGAAACCCTGAGGAGGTAGAAAATTAGACAAACACTGTTCCACCACATCAAAGGTATGATAATAGTGTAGCGCTTGATTGTCTAGAAAGATATCACTGTTAGTTAATACCTGCAGCCACTGATAAGAAAGACTTTCCATCCATACTATTACAGAGCATAGCAGCTACATATGAAACTGCATCTGCAATGTTAGTCTCTTTTGAAATATGATATTATTATTATAATATCAATCCTCACTCTTATGGAGCTTTGCTTGCTTGTATCTCATCCAGAAAGTTGAAGGACAAACTCCTATAACTATCAAAACCTTTGGAAATACATTCGCTTATTGTGTGTTAGTAGCTGTTATTCAGGGTGTAGAAATATACTGACGTTGAGAAGATGAAAAAAACAACCATCACCATTTACTACTTGGTTAAAGATAGTGACTCAAAGTTTTGTATACTGTACAATGGATAATGGATACTATACAATGTACAATGTAAACCCTAATGGATAACAATTTCAAACTGTGCCTATTTTAGGCTTTTTTTGTACAGCCCCCATTACTGTAGTATCTCAGTATTCATCCTTATAAAACCCATGAGGCAGAGCAGTGCTATTATTCTCATGTAACTCCCATTGAAATCAATGGTATTTATTTAGGCACCTCACTTCCATGATTTCAGTGGGCGTGAGGTACCTAAATACCTTTCAGGATATGGGCCTCAGATCCATATCTATAAAATGAGGATGATAGCATTGAGCCAGAGGGACTAAGTGACTTATCCAAAGTCACAAAAGAAGCCTGTAGTGGGGCAGGGAATTTTACCTGGGTCTCCCATCTCCCAGGCTAATGTCCTAAGCCACTGGACCATCCTCCTTCTCATCAAATCAAACCATCTAGTTACTCTTGTGATAATGATTCATGGTAGATTAATAAACTATAGAGATTAAAATAATAGTTCTTGTATTTAACAATTACTTAGATGTTTCATAAAGGGGAAAACATTTCTTTATGCAACATGACTGATTAATTTGTGCAGTGATGGGTTATTGTTATTTTGATACCATAGATGAACAGGAATTGTCTTCATATTCAAGCAGTAAGATTGGGCTTGTAGTTAGAAAATATACGGCATATTTATACTCAGAAAGTATATTGTGAATACAAATGACTAATGCATTTTAACTAGCATGAAGTTAAATATGATTAGGTAGGGACAGGAACAATTGTATTTAAAAGCATCTTAGCGGGTCCTTGTTAAACATACAAAGGGCCAAAATGTGTTTAACATTGTACTAGTTCAACACATGTTTTAACGTGGTGCATTTTCCCAGTTTATACAGGGCCACGGAGATAGAACTTGTCTGTTGTGTTTGTCTTTGCTGTGGGAACAAACCCCCGCTATCTTCCTCTCTCTGACAAATGTGTGGCTTTGTTTTCAAGCTGTGCATTCTGAAAAATACCTGTGGATTCATTGTATGCCAAATCCCATTGTATTTTGCTAGTCCTGAAGGGAGCTAGTGCTTACAGTCTATTTCCTAGTGGATCAACATCCATGTTAAAGGCCACAATTCCAATTGGCACTAATTGGCACAATTACTGACAGTCTCAGCAAAGACAGTGGGCTTGGAGACTGAAATACACTCACACCTTCTAGGCATGGTCTCTCCAGATGAGAGTAATGGCTAATTGAAGAGGACTGTGTGGGGAAGCCTGTACTGAACTCTTTGAGCAAATGAGGATGTGGGTTTCCAAATGTGTTAATCCAACATCCAACACCTTTCACAGGCACAATAGTCGCATGAAAAACCTTAAAAAGTTTTTGGGAAAGAACTTCCTTTTTTATTTCAATTTCATGTTTTTGTGCATACAAGCTGCAATATTCCAATAAATAAATAAATAGTCTATTTCTTTTTACACTTTAGTTGAAACAAAAGATTAAATGTGAGGATAGAAGGAGCACTGGATGTGAAATATAATAATTGTATCCGAAATTTTTATGACTGTTACAAATATAAATTAATAACCTGCCTTAAAAAAAGCTGCTACCATTATGATTGTGGTTATTTCTCATCAGTGTGATTGGTGTTTTGGTAGCAAGGTGGAATTTCTGTCCCAAGCCGGTTAAATCTAGTTCATACCAAACATCTTGGACACAGGCAGTACATGTTGTTCTTATGTGGTTTTGACTTAGTGGAGCTATTCCAAAATATTTACATTTTTAGCTAAAGACACAGAGCTCTCAAAGGAGAAGGATTAAAAGTAAACGGAACAAAAATGGACCTGAGAATGGTGGGTACTTTATATGCCATGTGTGCGTTTTGCTTTAACATAGTTTCATCATGGTACATGTTCTCCTGGAAGCCTCAGCTTTTCACTGAACTTTGAGCACCGTGTTAATCGCAAGTAAAACCATAATGCTGTACAAAGTTGAAATCACTTCATGGTTTTAAGCAATAAATGGCATCTCTAAAGTTCTTAAAAGTGAAGTGATGTATTATTCATGGGCATGAATGAAAACTCTGTTTGCTAATTCTCCCAAATTTAAAGGATGTTTGGCTCCACATCTGTGTATTACAGCTCAGCCCCTCTTCTGATATGGATACTACAAAGTAGCAACAATCTTAGAAGTACTCTGTTGGAAGAGACAGTAACTAGTGACAGACAGGAAAGAAGCTAGAAAGGAAGCAGTTACTCAGGGACCAGACAGAGTGTACTCGACAAAATATTAGTAACAATCAATAAATCTTAAATCAACATCTCAGGAGTGATCCGAAAAGAGAGATCTATTGCTGCTTACTGAGCTACTAGCTGTGCTGTGTCAAGGGGGAAAGAATGGACTTCAAATATGGAACTACATCAGCTGGAGACTAAGACACACGCACACTAGGAATTCCTAAGTAAAAAAGCAAAGAGCATTATTGTACATTGTGTCCTGTTCCCATGCAATTGTAGCAAGGTAAAAAGCTGTCTCTTGTGTGACAGGGCAAGGCCAGATGGCTATAGAAAAGTAGTGGGAGATAGATATATTAGCTCCAGGCCAAACAAATCCCTGGTACCAGGTTAAGTGAAATGGAAGCTGCTCCAGGTCAGTTAAGACACCTGGGGCCAATTAAGAACTTTCCAGAAGGCAGGGAGAAGGCTAGGTTGATTGGGACACCTGAAGCCAATCAGGGGCTGGCTGAAACTAGTTAAAAGCCTCCCAGTTAGTCAGGTGGGGGTGCATGTCAGGAGCTGTGGGAGGAAGTTGCGCTGTTGGAGAGGCTGAGTAGTACACACCATATCAGGCACAAGGAAGGAGGCCCTGAGGTAAGGGTGAAGTGGAGCTTGAGGAAGTGAGGGCTGCTGTGGGTGGAGGGATAGCTCAGTGGTTTGAGCATTGGCCTGCTAAACCCAGGGTTGTGAGTTCAATCCTTGAGGGGGCCATTTAGGGATCTGGGGCAAAAATTGGGGATTGGTCCTGCTTCAAGCAGGGGGTTGGACTAGATGACCTCCTGAGGTCCCTTCCAACCCTGATATTCTATGATTCTACAAATTGTACATGTCATGTTTTTAAAAGGTCAGCTACCATAGCTGATACTATTAGGGTCCCTGGGCTGGAGCCCGGAGTAGTGGGTGGGCCCAGGGCTCCCCCCCCACCTTTGCCCCCTGATTAATCACTGAGACTGGGAGACAACAGAGACCGTGCAAGGAAGGATAACTTCTCCTCACCTCCCTTGCTGGCTTACGATGAAAATGGCTCAGTAGACTGTGACCCTTGTCTCTAGAGAAAGAAGGGTTACGTGCTGGGTCACAGTGAGCCTCTGAGGAATCCGGGACCCACGGAGGCAAGGATAGAGCTTTGTTACATGTACAAGAGAACGGAAATAACATAGTTGAAAGTACTCAAGCCGGAAATAGTAGGTGGCATTTTGGGATTGAACAAGCTCACTCTGTGTGCATTTCCTGTGCATGGGGCAGTACATCAGCTGTTTTATTTAATATTTTATAGTTGCTGATGCCGTTTGAGCTGCATGGGATTCATCTTTGCTTCAGGCACACCCTCTTGGCCATAATTCTTCACTTGAAAGTTTCAGGCTTTTGGCCATTGTGATCTTTCCCAGATTCCTAAAGGGAAATCATCCCTCATTTCTGCATTTGCTATATTATTAACAACAATGGGTATTGTAATTATTGTTATTTTTAATGTAGCACTGACAGGCTCCAGTTGGAATTGGGACCCGTTGTCTAGGCCCTGTACAAATACGTACAACAAAAAGTCCTTTGCTTGGATGAATATGCAATCTAAGAAGAAAAGAGACAAAGGGTGGGGGAGAGAAGTATACAAACAGATATAGACTACATATATCTATTGCAGTTTGTTTCTGATAATTTTGAATGAGCAGTTGTTTAATCTCTGATTCTCAAGGTTGATTTGCACTGGTGCTGACTTAGGTAGAGAATAGTGTGTGGGTGCACAGCACTCATTAACAAAAAATTTTCAAGTATGCCAGCTTTCTCCATGTTCTGTACTGAACACATATTGCATAGTCTTTTATTCTGACTGCTGTCCAACACATACAATTGATACAAATATTTCTATGTAAACCATTAGGATTCACATTCAAAAACAGATGCTTAAGAGGATTTTGCACTTACAAATGAGTAACTGCATTTTCAGAGTCATCTGTTTTGCGTCCCTTTGCACACACAACTAAAGGCCCATTTTAACATGTGGAAATTGATTTACATGGGCATCAGTGGGAGTCCAGTATGTGTAGGGAGAGAAGTAGATCAGAGATAAGATTCATTATCCACTGTACACTCTGAAGGAAGAATTTTTCCGATAGGCATTTAAAAGTATATGAAGAAAGTTGGAATTTGAGTTGAATTTGCTTGGCTGAATACAACAGGTATATCTACATAATTTGCTAATTACCTAAGCAGCAGTACATTTCTGGCCAACTATACTATGTCACAGGTGCTTGTTATAATTCACAAGGATAAGGGACTTCCAAACTCCTTCCTCTAGGAACTAAGGGGTTCTTCCAGACACTGTGGCTGATGTGTACTATTGCTGTCTTGAAACAGAATTGATAAACTAGAACAGGAAGACAGAGCTGTGAAATTTATGGGCATCACAGATGATCATGTGGAAAGTGCCATTCATTTTCAGCATTGTAAAATCATCATTATTGCCCAGAAAACCGCCTACATGGTGGAATAGGCGAATGAAACTGTGGGTAGGGAGGGAAAGGAGAGCTATGATAGGCAGGGAAGGAGCTAGGAAGATGGATAAAGAGGCGGGATAATTTTAGAGAAAAGGAATGGAGAGTGAAAGGATGACACCTCCCCCACTCTAGAAAGTGAATTGGAGTCTTCCACTGGAGAGTGGCCAGGAGGCCTGCAGTTTTTGTTTGAGCATTTAAGGTATGGATTTCAAGTTGAATTTTTGTGGGATTGGTGGTTCCCCCAGAAAAACTCAGAAAATCAGATAGCAGACCCAAATCAATATTTTTGTAGTTCTTTCAATCTCGTGATTCTGGGCTATGGGAGGATGACATGGTGTTCTTGAACTCTTCGGGTTGGTAGTACTGGTTGCCTATTGAGGTCAAGTGCCTGTGCACATTACCTTAGGTCAGAAGGGCACGTTGGTGGGGATTGGAGGAGGATTAATTATACTTACCAGATACTGAATTTGCCATATGTTTTTGAAAAGTAGCCTCGACGAAATGTTCAGAGTTAGCAGATGAAAATATTTTCCTATATTTTATTTGCTTCCATCAGCTTCGCTGACAGAGAAAGCATGTCTGTTTCTGCTCTTGGGAACTGTCTTTTGCATAAACCAGTGTCTCAATATTCACTTGTGTGTCCAATTTTGTGGCATATGGAGGGATACAAAGAAACATTAAATATTGGAGAATCTTCAAAAAGGAGCCATTGTTTCCTAATTACATGAAATAGCCTACTCAACCAAACCAAACTTCCCAGAAAATATGGAACTTGCCATTGAGGCTTAATTCTAAATATTTGAAAGGTAAAGGATTCCTTGCTGCCCACACACCTTTTTGGCGTTACCAGCAGTAAATCAAAATCAGGCACAGGATCATCTTGTAGTCTTTGTAATGCTGGCAGACCACATGCTAGCTCTTGCCAGGCTTTAGGCCTCATCCAAGCACTGACAAATTCATTGCTGGAAAACAGTCTGTTTCACCTGTGCATTAGTATGGTAAAGATGGGCATTGAAATTATAACAATGTATTTAGTGTTTAGCATTAATGAAATGCCTGTGAGTTACTGCATGCAATAATCTCACTTATAACATCTTTCTCACACGCTATACGAGAATATTTAAGTTTTTGCTTTATAACTGTAAAAAAAAAGTTTGCTCTGAAATTGTGAACCCAGTCAGGAGGGATTGTCTCCTGCCCATCAAGAAGGGCTGTCAAAACTAAATGGGGCATTGTGGAACAACACAATACAAAGACTTTGTTAAATGCCCCCTCACACCATGAAGAGGCTATGTGCAAAAGGGCTCATCCCATCAGCTTGAATTCTGGAAGAAGGAAATAAAAATAGCTGAAAAGAACATTTTTCATCTCTTTGGCTATTTGGACTCTCATAGGGCCAGAGCTATGAAACCAAAGTAGAGCCCAGGATCATAGATTCATAGAAGATTAGGGTTGGAAGAGAGCTTAGGAGGTCATCTAGTCCAACCCCCCTGCTCAAAGCATGACCAACTCCATCTAAATCATCCCAGCCAGGACTTTGTGAAGCTGAGTCTTAAAAACCTCTAAGGATGGATATTCCATCACCTCCCTAGGTAACCCATTCCAGTGTTTCACCACCCTCCTAGTGAAATAGTTTTTCCTAATATCCAACTTAGACCTCCCCTATTGCAACTTGAGACCATTGCTCCTTGTTCTGTCATCTGCCACCACTGAGAACAGCCAAGCTCCATCCTCTTTGGAACCCCCCTTCAGGTAGTTGAAGGCTGCTATCAAATCTCCCCCTCACTCTTTTCTTCTGCAGACTAAATAAGCCCAGTTCCCTCAGCCTCTCCTCATAAGTCATGTGCCCCTGGCCCCTAATCATTTTCATTGCCCTCCGCTGGACTCTCTCTGATTTGTCCACATCCTTTCTGTAGTGGGGGGCCCAAAACTGGATGCAATACTCCAGATGTGGCCTCTCCAGTGCCGAATAGAGGGGAATAATCACTTCTCTAGATCTGCTGGCAGTGCTCCTACTAATGCAGCCCAGTATGCCATTAGCCTTCTTGGCAACAAGGGCACACTGTTGACTCATATACAGCTTTTCATCCACTACAGAACTGTCGCTTAGCCAGATGGTCCCCAGTCTGTAGCGGTGCATGGGATTCTTCCATCCTAAGTGCAGGATTCTGCACTTATCCTTGTTGAACCTCATCAGATTTCTTTTGGCTCAATCCTCCAATTTATCTACGTCACTCTGGACCCTATCCCTACCCTCCAGCATATTTACCTCTCCCCCCATTTTAGTGTCATCTGCAAATTTGTTGAGGGTGCAATCCATCCCATCATCCAGATTATTAATGAAGATGTTGAAAAAAACGGGCCCCAGGGCTGACTTCTGGGGCACTCCGCTTGATACTGGCTGCCAACTGGGTTAGCCCTAACAGACATTCATAGCTGACAGATTACTACAATTCTCCCACCTTTTAAAACCATAGGCAATAACTCATTTGTGTATATATGTTTGCCTGCTTTAACCTTGTAATAATTCTCATTTATTTTTCCTAGTTAATAAATCTTTAGTTAGTTTACTACAGGATTGGCTACAACTAGGGTGACCAGACGTCCCATTTTTAAAGGGACAATCTCGTATTTAAGCCTTTCTGCAGGTGTCACAACTTTTCCTTAAAAACGGGCAAATTGCCCAGTATTTTTTGTCTCCCTTCCACTCCCCATTAATACTGGTGGGTCCTGCTCGCCAGCAGTTTGTGTTTTTTTTCCCCCCAGTGGCCAACAATGGGGGTAGGTGTGCAAGGCTGGTGGCGGGACAAAGCTGCAGTGCACGGGGCGTGGCCACTCCCCCTGCTGGTCCGTCAGCGCAGCCCCCACTGCGTGCCAGCTCTCGGCCAGCAGGGCCTCGCCCCATCCCGTTTCCGGACAGCACTGGCTGCGCGCTGTGGGCTGCAGTGTTTGGTGAGTGCAGGCAGGGACCAGGCAGCGGCAGGTTATGTGTCGCCTCTGCTTCCCACCCATCAGCCCTTTACATGCTCCCCCTCTCGCTGTCCTCTCCCTGCTTTGCCTCTTCATCCCTCTCCCAAGCCCCGCTGCTCCTCCATATCCTCCCTGGCAGGGTGCATCCCACTCCCAGAGAACCAGCCCCTGGCAGGAGCACTCAGCTCACCAACCCACCTCCTCCTGCCCTGTGGCTGGAAGCAGCTCCCATCCCATCCCTCCTGCACAGTGCCAAAAGGCTGCTGCTGGCCACATTCTGGTGTGAACCTTGGCAGAAATTGGGAGATGGGAGGGGGCATGTGACCTTGCATGCCCCCACCCACATGTTGCCTCGGGAAGATGTGGTGCCAGGTACCAGGAGAGGAGGGTCCGTCCCAAGGGCCCGGCCAGGCATGGAGGGTGGAGAGCGCCGGTTAGGGAGGGTCAGGTCGGTCAGTCACCCCCTCCCCCCCGTATGGGAGAGGTGTATGGGAGTGCGTGTCATCTCTCTCAGTGTGTTTGGGGGGAAGGTAGGGATGTGTGTGTGTCACCCCTTCCTGTGTGAACCCTAAAGCCTTAAAAAGATAAGAAGGTAAATAAAAAGAATCCAACTACACAGTATTTCTTTTTAACAGGAGGCTCAGTCAACTTGATGTTAATTTGAATATTTGTACTGCATAGTTCAGTTTGATTGCTGTAAAACTTGCATAAATACGAGTAATTTTACCAGGTGTCCCATATTCAGCATTGGGAAATATGGTCACCCTAGTTACAACCATTGGTGACAGATAGATCTAAGGTACAAATTGACCTGGGTTAAGTGACTGCTCTCTTGGGTCTGGAAGCAACCTGAATATTTTGTGGTCTTTGGTGTATAGCAGCCAGCTATCACAGAGTCAAGCTTGCCTGTCTGGCAAGATAGATTGGAATGCCCAAGAGGACTGTCTGTGACTCCATGGTAAGACTGGTTTCAGAGTAACAGCCGTGTTAGTCTGTATTCGCAAAAAGAAAAGGAGTACTTGTGGCACCTTAGAGACTAACCAATTTATTTGATCATAAGCTTTCGTGAGCTACAGCTCACTTCATCGGATGCATACTGTGGAAAGTGTAGAAGATCTTTTTATATACACACAAAGCATGAAAAAATACCTCCTCCCACCCCACTCTCCTGCTGGTAATAGCTTATCTAAAGTGATCACTCTCCTTACAATGTGTATGATAATCAAGTTGGGCCATTTCCAGCACAAATCCAGGTTTTCTCCCCCTCCTACCCCCCACAAACCCAAGATAAGCTATTAGCAGCAGGAGAATGGGGTGGGAGGAGGTATTTTTTCATGCTTTGTGTGTATATAAAAATATCTTCTACACTTTCCACAGTATGCATCCGATGCAGTGAGCTGTAGCTCACGAAAGCTTATGCTCAAATAAATTGGTTAGTCTCTAAGTTGCCACAAGTACTCCTTTTCTTTTCATGGTAAGACTGTTATAGCGATCCAGGAGTTCACATTTGTTCTTGAGCTGGTGAAATCTAATTATAGAACATGCACCCAGTTTGGGGCCTCTGCCTTGCTTCTTGACATTAGCCTTCATGGTCATCAACCAGTCCAGACAGCATGATGGTCTTAATTATGGAGAGACTACCACTTGTCCATAATAAAACAAAATGCACCTCAGATTGGAACGGTGATGTTTTAGCCCCAAAAGCAGAGCTCCCAGTAAAGTCAATTGCCAAAAAGTCTTAATTGAGATGGGAGCAAGACTAGGCACATGATGCTTATTAAAATTGAAGGAGACAGTACTGGGACTCAAAATACCCACAGCAAAATCATTAATAACTTTTTATAACTAGCAGCAATTTATGTCAAATATAACTGGTGAACAAAATTAGAAGGAGATTTAATTCCGTGGCAAGTGTGAAAGATCAGTAACCAGATGTTTTTAACCTAAAGGGAGACAACAGCAAGGTAGTTTTTAGTGAACTGTAACTCGAAAATACTTTGAAAAATTTGCTTCAAACTTTGTAGTAAGTTTGACTTCACAATAAATCTGTTAATTTTCAGGCCAAATTTATGTTCCAAGCCCGATATATCAACCCGTTTATAAAATAGGGCTTATAATAATAGCTGTAGCCTTACCTGTGTGGAGAGATGGTTGTTGCCTCTTCACAATTATTATTGCCATTAACCTGCCAGTGAGGGTTGTATTGAAAAATTGCTATTAGAAAAAGTCCTTGTTTTCTTTTATTGTAATGGAAAACATCTTTGGCTGCATTCATAGGTCGACAATGTGGCACTTGAAAGCATGAATCTTGCTATAGATACAGCAGCCCAGGAAGTAAAATTGCAATTGATAGCAAACCAGTATTACAGTATGTGAACATCACTGGATATGTCCTTGAGCTCTGCAAATGGAGGCCTGGGATGAAAACAAGTGCTGTTCCTCTAGGGTATCTGGAAAGGCAGCCTGCAAAAAGTTATGTCTATATGTTGACCTGTCTGTTGTGAAAATAGGGAAGAAAGCCAATCACGCACAATTCTGCAGACATTCTGGCAGCTAAAGAAGGCTTTAACAATTTGCAACACATAGCATGGGTGCTGAAATTCTCTGAGCTCTACAATGGAGAGTTTCCTGACTGAAATAAGGTATCAGTTGAAAGAAGCTGAGAGAAAAACTTAAAAACAACGAAGAGTCCTTGTGGCACCTTAGAAATTAACAAATTTATTTGGGCATAAGCTTTCGTGGGTTATAACCCACTTCATCAGATGCCATGGAGTGGAAAATACAGTAAGCGGATATAAATATACAGCACATGAAAAGATGGGAGTTGCCTTACCAAGTGGGGGGTCAGTGCTAACGAGGCCAGTTCAGTTAGAGTGGATGTGGCCCATTCTGAACAGTTGACAAGAAGGGGTGAATATCAACAGAGGGAAAATTACTTTTTGTAGTACTAATGAGGCCAATTCAGTCACTATATGCTGCATCAGGACAAAAAGGAAAATATAACTAAAACGTGGAAAATAATGTCACAACTGAGAAATAGAATCAAATAAGTAACATGCTCTAGCTTCAACTTTGAGGTTTGCTGGTCTTTATGGGTGGCAGGGAGAGAGAAGGATCAGGTTTTAGTTTATAGTTTACTGCCAATATATAATAATCTCCTGTCACTTTGAATAGACTTGATATGGAAAAATCACTTTGTTGCCAATATATTGATGCAGAACTAATTATTTTGGATTTCAGTTGGCACAAAAGCCAAAGTAATCCCATCACATTATCCACTGAGGTTCATTTGACTTGCTCTCAGACTCTTGGACTTAGCCCTGAGAATTTCACCCTCAGTGTTAGAGAAAAGAATCAGTAGTATGAATGGGCAGATTCAATGGGCCAGATCCTCATCTGGTGTGAATCAGCATAGTTCCATTAACTTAGACTAAACTATGCCGATTTACACCAGCATGTCTTGTCAAGCTTAGACATTATCGTTTTCCTTCACAGGCCAACACAGCATGACATTAATACAAGAAATAGGCAGATTTTACATTCTGAATAAGAAATGGTTTGGGGATGGAAGGGCAGTAGAGGGATGTATTGAGCTGTGAGTGATCAAATTTTGAAACTGTTAACATTGTTTTTATATTAGCCCAGGAGTGCAGTTAGTGGGCTTGATGCTCAGTGGAGTGGTGTAAATAAGCATAGCTCCATTGAAGTCAATGAAGCTATGCTGATTTACATCAGCTCAGGATGTGGTCCAGTATATTCAGATGGGCACCTAGTTTTACTAAGATAGGAGGCAAAGAACAACAGAGCCATGGAGGTTAGTTACAAAATGTAAAAATCAGACAAGGAAAATATGGATACTATGAATTGTGATTATATTTTAATAATTCTGTAAATTTGGATGGTAACTAGTGTGGGGGCAATAGCAAATCATATAAGATAAAAATGAAACTGCAGTACAAATGTGAAGACAATTCTGAGTCCATACTCTTAGGGTCAGATTCTGATATTGCCCATGTAGTATAAATCTCCAGTTCCCAGAGTATTTTCAAAATATAGCACAGCCATTGTTTTTAAGTTCATGTTATTTTTACAATTTTTAAATACTTAAATTGGATACCTTTGGGGCAGTCTGCACAGTCAGGGTTCAGTGCCTAGCACAACAGGAGCCTAGCTGGTGTCTCTGGGTGCTACTGTAATATAAATAATAATAGTAATGAATTGTGTTTAATTCTGAAGTGAAAAGAAAATATCCAGAGAGATCCTCTGATGGTAATATGGGAAGGACCAGACTGATCTCTGTTATGGGTGGAGGGATAGCTCAGTGGTTTGAGCATTGGCTTGCTAAACCCAGGATTGTGAGTTCAATCCTTGAGGGGGCCATTTAGGGATCTGGGGCAAAAATTGGGGATTGGGCCTGCTTTGAGCAGGGGGTTGGACTAGATGACCTCCTGAGGTCCCTTCCAACCCTGATATTCTATGATTCTAATTCCAGAGTTATATTGATGTTCCTCATTCACTTTGATATGCAGCTCAAGTTCTGCAGAGCTACTCCAGATTCTCACAACTGTGAGAGATGTGACTCTGTCTTGTCATTTCTTTTCAGCATAAATTTAGATTGTGGAATTTCAATTTTGGAAAAATAGAAGTAAACCCTCTACTGCCTCACCCAGGAAGAGGAAATATGTTTTTCTTCCATGAGGAAAAAGAATATCAGACCTGTGGCTTTCACCCAAACCTCCCTCCCTCACAATATTACTCAGGAGAGATCTTGCAACAATTAAATCACCTCCCAGGATCATTCTGTCACAAGAGTGCACAATGGTTTTGCATTCTCCAACTGTGGGAATTCATAGTTAGAAAATACACAGCCTAGACAGAGCTCTGGCAGGGACAGTTAATCGGTAACCGGGGTCCCACAGTACAGTCCCATTTTAGTGACATGGAAGTAATGTGTGTACAACAGCACCACTGTGATCCTGTTCAGCCAGCAGAGTTAAATTGTTATAATTGGGTTGTGAGCCAGGAGCAGCCGCTAGGTGTGGTGTTATAGACAAAGGGGACAGGAAATTGCCATACGGCGTCATACACTGCTTCTCAACATTAATTTTGAATGTAGCTGTCAGGTTGGTATTAGAACTCTTCCATGTGTTATTTTATTGAGCTCAGCATGTGGGAGAGAATTTTTTTTATACTGAAACAAGCCTGGAACATGACTGGCATAAGGTTAGCTTTAGACATCACTGCAGTTCCTGAGATAGTTACATTAAAAAAAGAAAAAAAGCGCAATATTGACTAATAGGTAAGGACAGAAGATTTTCCTGAACAAATAAAGATTTAGGTTCCTCAACTCTCGCTCGTGCAGCACCCTCATCTTAGTTAGAAAAAAGTGTAGGGATTCAAAAATGGAGATTCTCTTTTTGTTTTTAACCTCCAGACAAGACACCTCTTTTTAATGCCTTGCTTGTATTCCTTCACACCCCTACTATTTCATACTTGTAATAATCTGTAATATAATGCAATGGAAGGAAGAAAATAATCCTAGATTCCATGACAGACATAACTGTGATGGCCACTAAAAAGTAAGATTACAATTCTTTATTGTCCTGAGGTGGTATTTGCCATGGGGGGCTGATTTTTGACAAGGACTGTGTAGATGAAAGCTTGTTGAAATGGCTATTAACTATATTGATATATAAATCCATGGATATCAATAGACACATATAGGTGAGTTTTGTATCTCTTTGCAGGTATTGCAGATGAATCCTGGGCTTTGTTTCTAGAGAAGTGTGTGTGTGTGGGTGTATACTCTATTCCAGTGGTTCTCAGCCCAAGGTATGCAGAGGTCTTCCGGAGGGTACTCAACTCATCTAGATTAGTGTTTCTCAACCTGGAGGTTGTGACCTGCACGGAGGTCATGGGACAGATTTAGAGGGGTTGCAAGTGCAGGGCTGGAGTTAGGGGGTGGCAAGCAGGGAAGTTGCCCAGGGCCCCATGCCACAGGGGGCCCTGTTAAGCTAAATTACATGCTTTAGCAGTAAAGTGGGGCTCTGACTTCAGACAAGGCTCACAAGTGAAAAACAGGTTCAAATATCACACTGAAATGTAAGTACAATATTTATATTCAAATCATTTCATAAGTATTTGGTAAAAATGAGAAAGTGAGCAATTTTTCAGTAATAGTGTGCTGTGACACTTTTGTATTTTTATATCTAATTTTGTAAGCAAGTAGTTTTTAAGTGAGGTGAAACTTGGGGTACACAAGACAAATCAGACTCCTGAAAGGGGTACAGTAGTCTGGAAAGGTTGAGAACCACTGCTCTATTCCATAATCTTAGTTTACAACTAAGAGCTTGATCTTTCCGCCTTTGTTCATGCAAGTAGTCTTTACTTACATGAGTAGTCCCTTAGACTTTAATGGGGCTATTTGTGTTGGCTAACAAGTTGCAGGATGGGTCCTTAATTCTTTTGGAAGCACTTGTTAAAATGTACAAACATTTTCTTAAATGATCTGTTTTATCAGCACTAATGCCTTTCATATAAATTTATATCTGGCTGATCCATTGTGCTGGATATCTACAATCACCTAGACCTGATTTTCTTCTTAGTTTTCCCTTCTAGGTGACTTTGTAAAAACAGTTCTAAGCAATTGTGGAAAAAACTTGAACACATTAGGTACATTAATCCTAAAATAATTTAATAATACCATGTAACAATTACTATAAACCCACGGTTTCAGAGTAACAGCCGTGTTAGTCTGTATTTGCAAAAAGAAAAGGAGTACTTGTGGCACCTTAGAGACTAACCATTTATTTGACCATAAGCTTTCGTGAGCTACAGTTCACTTCATCGGATGCATACTGTGGAAACTGCAGAAGACATTATATACACAGAGACCATGAAACAATACCTCCTCCCACCCCACTCTCCTGCTGGTAATAGCTTAACTAAAGTGATCACTCTCCTTACAATGTGTATGATAATCAAGTTGGGCCATTTCCAGCACAAATCCAGGTTTTCTCACCCCTCCCCCAAACTCACTCTCCACGGTGACTCATTCTTTATGTATTCAGCTAAGAAAACATTCTCTGAGCAATCTTAGGTTTAAACGTCTGCAAATGGTTTGAATCCTGCCCCTTACAGTTCAGCTTTTGAAAAGGTGGGATTTGCATTTGAAAAGGCTGCAACAGATCTCAAAAAAGTGTTGGACGTCCCCCCCCCCAAAAAAAAGCGTTCAAAATCATTTAGAGTAGCTATAAACATCAGAGACGTTTTTAAATAAAGTATTTTCACAGCAAAATTGTGTATAATTTTATTCTGAGGATGGGAGAGGGAGGAGGAAATGGCCAATGGATCCATTATGTGCCATATAGTTTTATTTATTTGCTAAAATCCTTATACTACCCCAACGATTCCAAGGATTTGTTCAACTTTCTATTAACAAAAAATAAATTTCCAGCTCCAAAGAGGAACTTCACTGACAGGGAAACATTTCCAAACATTGTAACTATGCACTTCTCCACCCCCAATCCAATTTGTACTTCAACAAGTCCCATATTCACAAGGTACTTATGCAGAAGCCCAATGCCTAGTCTACACTGGAAAATATTTCCTGTTACCTGTACTGGCCAACCTGTCCTATAACAAGACACATCTTAGACTAGCAAAAAAGGTGCTTTCATCAGTGTAGCTTATACTGGTTTGGTGAGTGAAATAAGCTATACTGACAAAAGCACTTTTATGCTGGCTGACATAAGTGCTACAGTAAGGCTTTTGATGATATAGATATGTTGCAAAATTGTCACATACCTAAATGACATTGCTATACCAGCAAATGTTTCTAGCCCTAGCCTAACATGAATAGTCACACAGAAAATGTCTTGGTGAATCCAGGTTATGATGCATTTCAGTTGAGGATCTCAAAGCACTTTACAAACGTTTGTTAAGCCTTACAATATATGTGTGAGATTGGTAACTGTTTTTCACAGACATCCTGCTGCCAAGTCCAACCCGAAGCATTAGAAAGCACTCCCTCCTTTATGTGGGCAGGTTATATGTGCGAGAGAACATTTATAACAAGACTATTCCTTACAATGATCACAGTACTTGATTAAATGGGTACGTGTAAATTTATTGAGGTTTATGGTTCTGTGTAACTGTGCAAGTCATAAAAGTAGAATATCTCTGCAGTTATGTGATATTTAGTTATTAAATAATTACAGTAATTGCATGGGGTATTTCTACAAACTAAAGTGTTAACCATAACATCTAAAATTTACAAATTGGATAACAGTTATTCTTGGAGTTGTATCATTATTCCAAGCATAATTACCATGTGATCAGCAGTGCATCTAATTAATGCATAGTCACATGGAAGTTACTTTCATAACTAAATTCATCCTTGTTATAAAGCTTTGTCATAACATTTGAGTATAAAGATACCAGAAAATGCCCCCAGATGAGGTCATGAAACCTCACAATAATTGCTTCCACTGTAACAACACTATCCCCTTACCATTCTAAACGGTTGGTTTTACAGGAGGAGGTTACACGGAAAGGGCAATGCACTGTATAAGTTGTGAGGTGCAGAGAAATGAGTAAATCACCTGTGAGAAGTAACTTTCCATTATTTACTACCATTCAGTTTGAAAGCTCTTTCACAATAGTTGATCTAGAAATAACTCAACTCAACAACTAACCCAAAATAACTCTTTATTATTCAGTAAAGCTGGCTTCTAGCACCTTCGAGACTAGCCGCTAAAATTCTAAAATTCTATTAAGTATAATCTCCTCTTAACCCTCATCACAACACCCACTGTCTTCCTAGAGGAGAACACTCCAACAGGATCAGTATTTCTGTAAGAGTACTTAGAAAGGCCTGATTAATAAAAGTGTCGGCAGGAGAGGGGAACCTGCAGTTCGGCTTCTGGAGTATGCAGAACGAAAAACATTTCAGCAAACAGAGCTTCTGTTTATAGTTGTTTGCATAAAGACAGGTTTTTGTCAAACTTTGCAAGTTGGATTTGTTTTTTATGAGTGTGTCCTTATTTAACAGGTTTTACCTGGCAAGATGATTACATGCAACATGTTATTGCCCTGGAACTCTCAAACATTCATAAAATCCACCACTGGCGCCCTGATTCATTTTTATCTGATGGATCTGACACACTAAGGTAAGTCTTCCGTAATGTTATGTGTCATAGTGGTGGGTTTACAGGTGTGTAGAAACAGAATGTCCTGAAGACCAAATTCTTATGCAAATCACTAAATACCGTCCACAGGATGAGGAGAAACTAGTGGTGCACCAGGATTTTAAAAAATTGGTAAGGAACAGGGGTGAGAATGAGTGAACACCACAGACGCCCTGAATACTAATATGATAGGAAAATGTTGGTGGCAAACCTATTTCCCTTATCCTCTCCATTCATTGCATTGGTATCAGAGAGAAATTGGAATAGCCAGACCAGACCAGTGGCCCATCTTATCCAATATCTGGTCTCTGATAGTGGCCACTACCAGTTGCTTCAGGAGGAGGAATAGGAAATTTTATATCAGACAGTTATAAAATAACCTGCCCATAGGAGAGCTTTCTTGTGGAGTGAGCTCATGAAAACAAATTGTTGCTTGTGCGTGAAACTGTATAGAAGTTTCAGTTGAGTTAGTCTCGAATAACATGAAAAATAGCAGTTTTTAAAATCATAGTCACAGTGCACTTCAGTGGTCCAATAACATGGAAATTTAACTTAATACATTAGCGTATAAGCATATTCTGAATAAGATATTGAACTATAATACATTTAATGTCTAATAAGAATTAAAGGAGGCCTGTACATGTTAAATAAAATTGCTCTCCCTACTTATATTAACTAGCTATTGTTTCTCAGTGGCTTGCCATGCATTGTAATGTCAGTAATTATTTTGAATTATTAAGGAGGAATTTTGATTTTCTTTTGAGATAAGTATTGATGTGCTGATCCTACAAACTCTTACATGAGTAAATCAATATAAGCCAGATTTTCAAAAGAGCCAGGTTTTAGGTGCTCAGCATTCACTATTGGAAATTCATTTTCAAAATGGCCCAGTTCTTACCTAAGCACCTAAAGAACGGCCAGATTTTTAAAAGCTGCTAAGTACTCAGCAGCCATTGATGTGACATTTATGACCGGATTTTCAGATTTATTATTATTTATTGTTTATATGATCATAGCACCTAGGAGCCCCAGTCACGGACAAGGACCCCATTGTACTAGGTGCTGTACAAACACAGAACAAAATGACAGTCCATGAAGCTCTCAGCGCCTGGCATGCTGAGCCCTTGAAAATATGGCCCAATGTGTCAGCAGTTTAAAGTGTCTGTTGATTTTCAGGTTGTCTATTTTCAGTACATACTGCACATTAGTTAATATATTTTTATGTATCTTTTTATCTGTGATGATCTCATTTCTCCTGCCTCTCATTTATTTTACTTTTTAACTCTACGGGTATTACTGTAGACTCCTTGAAGCAGGAGTTCTGAACACTGTTGTCATAACCAATTAAATAATTATATATGCCCCTTAATGTATATATCTAATTATTAGGACTGTCAGTTAATTGTAGTCAAGTGATCAATGCAAAACAAATTAACTAGATTAAAAAAATAAGTTGCGATTAATCACAATTTTAATCACACTGTTAAACAATAATTAGAATATTAATTTAAATATATTGTAACTATTTTGGATGTTTTTCTACATTTTTAAATATATTGATTTCAATTATAACAGAATATAAAGTGTACAGTGCTCACTTTATATTATTATTTTATTATAAATATTTGCACTGTAAAAAAGAAACAAAAGAAATAGTATTTTTCAATCCACTTCATACGAGTCCACTAGTGCAATTTCATTATTGTGAAAGTGCAACTTGCAAATGTAGAATTTTTTTTACATAACTGCACTCAAAAACAAAACAATGTAAAACTTTAGAGCCTACAAGTACACTCAGTCCTACTTCTTGTTCAGCCAATTGCTAAGACAAACAAGTTTGTTTACATTTATGGGAGATAAGGCAGCCTGCTTCTTATTTACAATGTCACCTGAAAGTGAGAACAGGCGTTCACATGGCACTGTTGTATCCAGTGTTGCAAGGTATTTACATGCCAGATATGCTAAACATAAGTATGCCGCTTCATGCTTTGATCACCATTCCAGAGGACATGCCTCCATGCTGATGACGCTTGTTAAAAATGCATTAATTAAATTTCTGACTGAACTCCTTGGTGGAGAATTGTATGTCTCCAGTTCTGTGGTTTTACCCACATTCTGCTATATATTTTGTGTTATGGCAGTCTCTGATGACGACCCAGCATATGTTGTTCGATTTAAGAACACTTTCACCGCAGATTTGACAAAATGCAAAGAAGGTGGCAATATGGGATTTCTGAAGATAGCTACAGCACTGGACCCAAGGTTTAAGAATCTGAAGTTTCTTCCAAAATCTGAGAGCGATGAAGTGTGGAACACGCTGTCAGAAGTCTGAAAAGAGCAATACTCCGATGTAGAAACTACAGAACCTGAACCACCAAAAAAGAAAATCAACCATCAGTTGGTGGTATCTGACTCAGATGATGAAAATTAACATGTGTCAGTCCATGTTACTTTGGATCATTATCAAGCAGAATCCGTCATCAGCATGGACGCATGTCCTCCGGAAATTGTCAAAAAGTACAATTAGTGCTATATTTAACACAATTTGAGACAATTCCCATCTCCTTAAGAAAAAGAGAAATTTGTTTTCATTGTCAGAGTGGGTGTTAATACAGCTGCCACAGGCCGGAGTTTGTAAGGGCTAATCTAAATTCTGTTTTCGGATATGTGTGGGCAGTTCCCAGTGACTTCAGTGGGACTTCAGAGGGCAGAATTTGGTCTTGCATTTCTGTTTTCATTCCCTTTCTTCTTAAAGTAAATTAAGAAAGGAGACGAGTGATGTTCGAGATTAACTAAGGGATGAGAGGAACATTTGGAATTGATAGATCATTGGGATGGCTTCTGTGATGAGAGCCTCTTCAGATTAGTTGGTTCTCACTGAAGCAGAAGTTGTACTGACTTACTAGGTTCCAAACTGGCAGAAATTTTAGACTGGCTTTCAGTTAGATAGAAAAGGAGGAGTGGTGTGTGTGCACTTGCATGCACAGGTGTAGTTTAACTCAGATAATCTAACCTGGATATCCAATCCGCATAACAAGGCAGAATGTAGAGTTCTGGAACAAAAGAAGGGTATTTTGATGTACCAGAATGTTTACACGGGGATACAAGTAGCATAGGAAACTAGCAAGAACTACATAGTAGTGCCCCCATAGTCCTCTCTGCAGAAATTGCCTGAGTCCCCCAGAACCAGCGTATCTCATTTGACACCAGTGGTGAAAGTACACAGCCCTTTTGTTGAGTAAAAGCAGCACAAAGCTGCTCTAAACTCTGTAGGTTTGGCCAGTGGAGGATTCCCTGATGCGAGAACTGAAGAAGTCAGCCATAAAGTTGCCTTCTACTGTCTCCCTTGCAAGCTCTGGTGTAATTGGTGTTCTGGGATTGGGGAGCATATTGGGGCTGCAACTCACAGCACTGCAGAAATTCCAGGCAATGCTGGGACTTACTGGCAGTTTGGGACAGGTTGCCATATCCTATGCAGGCCTCCAGAGCTCTGTAAATTATTCCGTGGTTTGCAGAGCAACTCAGGATTAGGAGGATTCAGAGTGTATCAAAGCAACTATAACCTTTCTTGCCCCCAGACTGAGAGTTCTGCCTGCACCTATTAGAATCTCACATGCCTGACCTGTTTGTTCAAAGACTCTGTACTTGTGCGTTGGCTCTGGGCCTTCTCCCCTACTTTCTTGGAAATGTGGCTGCAGTGAAATGATGCTGCCAAGTTCAGCCATCTGCTGAGGGTTTGTATAGCTGGGACAGCTGCCTCCCGTGTGGCTCCTCTAGGCATTGGATCACACTACAGGCAGCCTGCCTCAGTTTCCCCTCTTGGACTGTTCCAGTAAAACTGCCTTTCATGCTTTTTATTTGTCAAAAATACTCCTCCTTGATGACTAAGTTTACTACTATAAACTAAACTGCAAATAAAACTCAAAATACCAAAATAAAGTCCATTCCTAACTCCACAAAAGCCCTAAAGCTTCCTCCTCCCAGACCTTCCTGCTTGGGGCAACTCTCCGGATCTCAAGGTTTTCTCTGCAGAAGCCTTTTCTCACTCTGCATAATCTTCCTGAGCTTCCCCCTTCATTGCAGCTATCTTTTGCCCCTTAGAGGGAATTACCTGATTTAATGCATTCAGCACAGGTATGCCTTATTCTGTAATCAAGCTTGGTTAGTCTAGGGTTACCATAAATTTTCCTAGATATTTCCTTTTTTTTTTGATTCTCTGTCTGAGCAGATATTTCAAACAAGAGGAAATGTCTGGGATTTTTTGTGGAGCAGACATTACAGCTCAAAAAGAGCTGGCTGCACGTCCTGATTGGTCCCTCCGCTGCTGCCGCAGCTGCAAATCCCACCCACCCAGGCCCTGGCTCCCAGTCCTGGGGAGAGGGAGAGGCAGGGAGGAACTGGCAGATGGCAGGTGCTACATCCCGGGTCTGTGCCAGCTACCCTACCACCATGATGGAGTGACACTGCCCCCCACCTCGAGAGTAAGCCTGCAATACCCTCACCAGTATCCCCTAAATACTCCCTCCCAGTACACACACAGTACACACACAACGCTCCAGAACCCCCCAACTGTACCCACCTCTATCAGCTCCCCCCACCCCCCGGCAGTATCCTCTTTTTGGGAATCTTGAAGATGGTAACCCTAGTAGTCCCAGCCCTTAAGGGGCAAACCACCCTGTTATAGCATGTCATAAGAGTTATGTGGCCTGAGTCTGAAGTCACACCAGTATAGCTCCATCAACTACGGTGGAATTACTTCAGACTTTCACCACTCTGAGATCAGAATTAAGGCAGGACACTTGATTTTTAGATATAAACATGACAGGCTGAAGCTTTGTGTGAGGGATCACTGGTCACAGACCTAGGCCCATATGTCCACAGGAAGTGCCCAGATTGTGACCGCCACCGAACAGCTCTCTAAGAACTCTGGCCCACTAAAGGCTCCGCCCATGAAGCTGCTGACTGGAGTGAACATCCAGCCCCACTGATTGGCCCAGACATACTACTTACGCCAGAAGGAGGCACAGGATGTTGTCTGAGCAATGGCATGAACTTCTGATCTATTGCTGTACTGGACCCTAACTCTGGTTTGACCCTGGCACTGTTCCTGACTCGACTTTGACCCTTGATATTGGCGTCTGACTCTGACTTGACCCGTTTCAGAGTAACAGCCGTGTTAGTCTGTATTCGCAAAAAGAAAAGGAGTACTTGTGGCACCTTAGAGACTAACCAATTTATTTGAGCATAAGCTTTCGTGAGCGCTTATGCTCAAATAAATTGGTTAGTCTCTAAGGTGCCACAAGTACTCCTTTTCTTTTTGACTTGACCCCGGTGCTGTTCCCTGGTTCCTTACTCCAGTGCTGACCCATAGTATAACTCCTGACACTGATTGTGGCTCAACCTTTGGCGTAACTCCTGACCTCAACTCTGGCCCCGACTTTGGTGTGACCTTGACTCCAACTCTGGCTTTGGTTCCTGACTTCTGGCCCTGGCTCTGACCACTAGGCCTGACCACCCATTCCCTGGTCTCTACGCTCTGTTAATGAATAAATAAAACTCTGCATGGTGGTACTCTTCCAAGCTCCGCCTTCAAAATATACTCCACCTGTGTGAGTCCATAAAATGAGGGCTGATCTACACTGAAAACTACATTGGCCTAGCTGTGTCTTTCAGGTGAGTGAAAAAGCCTGAGAGACATAGCTATGCCAATCTAACCCCAGTATAGACAGTGCTAGGTCGATAGAAGAATTCTTTCATTGACCTAGCTACCATCTCTCAGGGATGTGGATTACTACAGGTACAGGAAAACCCCTCCTGTTGCTATTGTGTGTGTCTACACTGAAGCGTGGCTGCAGCTGTGCCACAGTAGCAATTTACATGTAGACATGCCCATATGTAAGCGGGCTGCTATTGCAGGGAACTTTCCTGGCTTACACACTACCCTGGTGAAATGGGCTAGTGAAAGGATCTGAGTCCTCACTCCCACTTCCTTTACCCAGAGGCCTGCCTGACCTCAAGGGCTCCCCTTCCATTCTCCTGTGTGGCAGAGTCCTTGAAACTCCAACAAGGCTGGGCCCAGGATTCCTGGGGCCTCGACCCCCAACCTTGTTGTGATCACTTAGGGCAGAGGCTAGGGTGTCCCCACTCTGGGGTGCTCTCTCTGCACTGGACACTTCCCTGAACCAGTGATCATTACACACAATTCAGAGCAAACACAATTTATTAAACAGCAATCAATTTTTTTTAATAAAGGAAGAAATGAGAAAGGTTAAAGGAAAACACATAACCCCACTCTGTGGCATGGGGACATCATGGGCAGCATCTCTGGAATGTCAGGGCGGTTCACAGTCTGTTCCTCACAGTCCCAGGCCTCCTCCTCAGGCCTTGGCAGTACTGCAGGGATGCTGCGGGTCGGACACTTGCTCTGGTGTTGGCCACACGCCCTCAGACTTCTAAGTGGCAGGATCCTTCTTCCCAGCATTGTCCCCACCCCATCAGGGTTACGATCCCCCTCCAAGTCTGGCCTGCAAGGCCTCTTGACTGGGATGTCTCCTTGCGCAGGGCCCACTGCCAAGGGTCCCCTTCGCTCTCCCCGGCTGCTCACCGCACCCGGCTCTGGACTGCTCCAGCTCCACTCTGCCTCAGCTCCGGCTCCACCACTCTGTCTCAGCACTGCTGCTGCTGCTACTCTGCCTCCGGCTCCCTGGATTGCTTCTCTGGCCCCTCTGGCTCTGGTTGCTGCAGCTCTGCTCCCTGCACAGGGCTGCTCTCTGGGCTGCTTCTGTAACTCTGCTCCCAGCACTGATCTGCTTCCTAGGCTGCTTTTCTGGCTCCTGTAGCTGGCATGGCTCTGCTCCCCACCTCAGCTTGGGCCCCTGCTCTCTCCTTAGCTCGACCCCACTCTGTCTGACCCAGCTTACATGGAGGAGGATGGAGGACGGGACGCCCCTGGCCTCCTGACTCCCTGATTAGCCTGCCCACCCTGTCAATCAGGCTGACCTGGAGCATTGGCCTCTCCCCATTGTTCCTGGGGACTGTCAGTCTCAGGGTTCTGATTTCCCATCAACCCTTTCTTTTGGTACTGGGAGCTAGCCAACCAAAACACCCCCACTGAGTTTTAGTAAGGGGACAAGAGTCCCCTTACACATAGATACTGCTCACAGTAGATTGCAGCAGTGGTGCAGGAACTAGGAGTGCTGGGGGTGCTGCCAAACTCCCTGGCTTGAAGTAGTAGTAACAAACACCAAATACATGGTTTCCATCATCAGCACCTCCACTAGAAAAATTGTTCCAGCACCCCTGGACTGCAGATGTTCAAAATAAAATCATGCATGCAGTCTGAATGCAACTGGGCGCCTTTGACTTGACTCCTTGATTGGGAAGAAAATGGTGGAATGTACCAAACGCCACTTGTAAACATCAAAATTAGATGTCGCCCACAGAAATGCATATCTGGGAATCTCTGTCTCTTTTCTTACATGAGGAATGAAATAGTTAACAATGCTGACATTTAAATTATCATCATTAGGCACTCAAGTTAACATCTCAATGAGATGGATGAGTGGATTTGGTCACACCTCAGAGCTGTTATTCCAGATTTTCGGCAGACTCACAGACACCCCTAGAGCAGTTATACTTGGTCAGATTTGAGGGTTTTGTGTTGGTTTTTTTGGCAGATGTATGAGTTGGAGACTTAAGGGGAAAAAAAAGAATATGAAGAACATGAGAACAGATTCAGAGATGTACAGATATACCGTATCATTGCATAGTGGCTCAATCTGAGCTCAGAGTCAAGCTAAATATATTTTGTAAAAATAGGTAACCTGTATATCACATAAGAATCTAGGTCACAGATGCAGATCAGAAGAAACACTCATTCCATCCCATAACCTCATTTAAGCCCTACTGATTGCATGTCCTTTGCCAATGGCATCTGGGGATTTTGCAAGTTAGGTGTGGGACCCACTATTGGTCTAAAATGAAATGGATTCTGATTGTAGGTTTAATAACTTCTTTGAAGTTCTGTTGTAAGCACAGCTGTGTATCTCTTTAGGGTGAACTGTAATGTTGCCTCTTGTATTTACAAATATACAAAAAATATACAATTGTTGCCTCTTGTATTTACAAATATACAAAAAATATTTACAAATATTTTTCCCCCTTTGGACAAAACTTTGTCCTGATTGTAGCTGATTTGCTATTAGATCATTAATTATAATCATTATTTTTATTACCTTACCCGTGGATTTATGTTTTCTTTTTGCTGAAATATAGAAATTTCCCACATGTTCTAGTGTCATGTTTAAAACTCTTTAGGTATTTTTTGTTAAGAACCATCACACAGAGCTAACTCCTGTAGCTTCAAATATAAAATGTAGTGATTTTTTTTCTGAGTTCAGTGTATATCATTTATGCCGGTAACATTCTTTTCCTTGGTTTTGATGTGCAGGACTTCAAAGCGGAGTGCTGCTGATAACGAAAGGAATTATGAGCTGGAAAAGGATGTGGACTTGGCCAAGTCTCTTCAGCAATATCTGGCATACCTAGGTATACTCTCGCAGCCTGCAGCTCCAAATTTATATCCAAGGATGAAGAACGACAAAGCTTCTGTCAAGGTTGTATCTTTAGATGCTTTCTACATTTAATATTAATTCCTTCCTTCTCCTCTGCCCTCTCCCTTTACACCCTGCTACCAGCGTTTGTTGTTTGAGTTAAGACACATAAGAAACTGAATAAAAGCAGTCCCCCCCAAAAAGGTGAACTGGTTAAGAACCTACCTCTTATGTTCTGTATTGTTACAGGGTCTGCTTCCTGCATATGCCTCAACTAAAATGCATTGTAAAATCTAATGTAATAAACTCTCAGTAGATAGATAAAAGCTGATGTATTTGTCCACAGTCAAGAGACATGCTCAAATTTTTAAAAATTGTGTCTTTAACAAGTTCATGGAATGCAATATGGTATTTTGAAGAAACTGGCAGATATTCTTGACCTCTTGGGTAATGTTTTGGCACCCTGTAATGTCTTAATGTGTTGGCTGTTTGCATGAATGCAACCTGGAGGCAGCAGGTGCACCTAAAAAGATTCTTATGAGTTAGAGAGTCAGGCATGGAAGACAGATTTTACAGATGATATGCTTGGTATCTAAACTAAACTGCCACAGCTGACAAACCTCTTTCCCCCGCTTGCTGCCTTAAGAGCTAATGACTCATATACATAGAACTAGCAAGACCATCTACAGTAGCATTTTCTGGTGATTCCCAACAGTGGTACAGGTTGTACCTGACATTTTATTTAACTGTCACATGTCTGAAATATTCTGGAGAGACAAGGTGGGCGAGGTTATAAATTTATGCTCCTGCCACCCCAAACTGGAACCCATATGGGATATCATTAAACAGTTACAACCCATATACAATGGGGACCACATTCTGAAAGAAATCTTTTCTGAATCCCCTTTTCTGGGCTTCAGCCAACCCCTCAAGCTCATCAGAAGCAAGCTCCCCAAAGACTAGGACACACCAGCTCAGAGTGGCACCAGAACAACAAATGCAAAATTCCTAGTCATATCTCCACTGCTGTGATGCTCAACACCCTCCCCAATACACCTTCAGGATTCATGCGTCCTCTACATACTTATCACAGCAAGTAGTATGCCCCATTAACAACTATATGAGTGAAACTAGACAATGACTATGCTCTTGAATGAACTTGCACAGTGAACTCACACAAATGATAAAAGACAAAAACATCATACCACCTGTGGACGAACACTTTTCACAAAATGAATCACTCTATATCTGACCTCTCTGTTCTCATCTTCAAAGGAACCCTGCACAACACCTTCAAAGGACAAGCCTGGGAGCTTAAATTCATAACTTTGCAAGATTCTAAAAATCATGGGCTGAATAGAGACACTGGATTTATGGTGTCTTACAACAATCTATAACCCACTTAGCCCCCCTCCCCTGCCTTCCCATCCCATTGCTTTCCCCACGATGACTAGAGGGGTGTTAACACCTTGAATGGTCCCTGGAAATATCTTACGCTAAAAAATCCACCTTGTAGCTGTGACACAGACTACATTTCCCAGAAATGAAGAAGAGCTCAGTGTAAGCTCAGCGGGTTGTCTCTCTCACTAACAGAAGTTGGTCCAATAACACATCACTCACCTTGTCTCTTTAATGTCCTAATAATATGGCTACCACAAAATACAAGTATTATGGTCCGAAATCAGAAATATCTCAAATGTCATGGACTGGAGTAAACAGCAGTAAGTTAGAATTTATGTGATATGACAACAGGTACTTATTTAGGATAAGAGAAACTTTTAGGCAGCAGCAAATTAGGTATGGGAACTAATGAATGGGCCCACTCCCGTTGGTGCCTGAGCTCAGCTTTTTGAGTGTCCGGTTTTGATTCTGAGGACACTGAGTGAGGTTGTCATTCTTTGAAGCCTCAATCTTTCAGGGAAGTGTAAATTTGCCCAAATGATATTTCAGTAGGTGCTGTCATGCAAATTCATAAATAATCCATATGTCTGAGATCTTCTGTAGGGAAGCCTGCCGTGATAACACCACCCACCCACATTATTGAGTGTTGCCATGGAGATAGGTACTTAGAAACCTGAGGGAGTGAGATAAAGAGCAGAAAATCTGGAAATGAAGCACATATAGAAACAAACTGTGGGATTCTTTCGACTGAGGAGCATTTTAAAACAACTGATCGTGACTCAGACTGCGTTATCTGTAATACAAAATAGAAGTAAAAAACAGACAGCAAATAATGTCTCAAAAGCTAATTATCCCTTTTACAGTCTCTTGGAGACCTTTTTCACCTCTAAAATTCAAAGGCAGTTGCTGATCTTTCAAAAAGTAATAAGTGAAACGTTCCATATTTATACAATGTATTCCTGTGTAAAAGGAGTAGTATTTAAATAAAATACAAGCTAGCGTGTTTAAGAATCTGCTAGACAGCTGACAAGCAATGTTAACTTCATGGTTTGAAAAGGAAAATAACTTTAAGAACTGCATTTAAGAGTCAAACCACTTACCAAATTGAAAACAGATACAGATTTTGCTCAGTTTTGATTGCATACCACAATGGAAACTGCACATCTTCATAATTTTCTCCAAATATTGATGAATTCTGAGCAGACATTAAATAATTGTATTCCTCTTTTCATCTTCTGTACTTTCTTTATTAAAAATGCAGGAAGACTAGAAGTTCTATATTCTACTTTCCCTTAGAATTGCCACCTTTATTGCTAAATATAGGCTTCTCTCTGGCTTCTTCTTTCTGCCCCTTCCATCAAAACATGTCCTTTCCAGGTGCCAGTTGGATCCCAAAAAGCTATTTATTGTCTTCTGCCATCCCATCCTGCCTGTAGTGTTGGCAGAGAGCACTACACTGTGCCTGGCTACTTTGGCACTATCTCCCTCTCCTGGCTATGGGGAGGTGTGGGTGAAGTTTGTAGGAACAGCATGTAGAATTATAAAACAAATGCTAACAGTAGGCCAAATAAGATAATCTAAAATTGCTTTCATGAATGTGAAAAGCTAGTCTAAGAGACAGTTCCTGAATATATTCTGATTTGCCCTGATAGCGTTCTGAAATTTAAAAAGATGAGTGCCTAAAATAGGCTCCTAAATTCTTATTTAGAGGATTTACAGTATGAAGCTAAACTTTAGGAACCCAATTTTGAAAATCTTGATCTGTAGTTTTCCTTCCATCTCTCAAATATATTTATATTAACCAGAATAAAGTGGTTGATTTGCATATTCATCAGGTTGCAGCTCAGCAATTGTGTACGACATCATTCTAAAATGCCCATATAAGTAAATATCAGTGAGCTTGAGGTTTACCTCACACACCACAGCAGCAGTAATAACCATCTTGAGGCTTAAGTCGTGGGACACAACAAACTTTATCTGTAGTTTACTGTCAGTTACAGAAGCCCCAATGATTCTGATGCTTGGAGCAGTTTGAGTTCCTCGTGTCATGCCTTTTTTTTTTATTAGCATTGTTTTAGACATTATCCATTGCAAGCTCAATAGGTGTATTTTAACATTTGATAATCACCTCACCAGCGAGTAAACCGAAAGTCATTCACAAGGCTTGAGGAGTTTCTTTCCCAGAGCTTACAGCTCTAAAGAACATTTCACTGTAATTCTGTTGGAAAAATTTATTCAGGAAATGAGCACTTGGTGGCATTTGTCCCTTAAACATTAGCTGGCATTTTTTTCACCGAGGCCTAATGAGGGCTTTACCTTCTCACAAACTTCTGCAGTGTAAATATTTGTGAATCCTTTCAATCAAATACTAGACTTAATTCACTCACTCACTCTCCGGAAAGGCATGGCTTTTAGGTAGCTGAAAATACAGAATCACAGAGGCTTCAAATTACAGATTTTTCCCCTAAATTGGAGCAAGTTTCTTCCTTTCAGAGAAAACTGGACTTATTTACATCCTGCCTCTGCTGAAACCTAGGTAGGTAATTCATTTTGTTGGATTAGAATGCCCAAGACATATTTGATACTGAAGAAATTTTGGTATTAAAGGAGGACAAGTTTTGCTGTTCACAGTAGCCATGCTGGTATATTGTGGATGGTATTATAATAATCCTATAGCTGGGTCTTCTGGAAAGCCTCGGAATGAAATCTTCAACAAATGTGACTGAGAAGAAGGAGCAAAGGCTACTGTGGCAAGGAGAGAAGCAGAAAAGTGGCAGACTATGGAGGCAAAGGACCTCTAAGGAAAGAAAGGAAGAGAGGGGCATCTGCGGGTTCATGCCACTCTGTTGAGTGGGGGAAAGTGGAGACAGTTGTGTCTCAATTTGCCATGCGGGGTGGTTTTTTTATGCCTTTGTGCAGTCATGGGAGCACTTTTTACAAGCTTCTGATACTAGAGAGATGGGGGCTATATATATATATATATATATATATATATATAAAAACTGGTGGGTAGATGTTTGCCTTAAAGAGGTAGATGTACTGGAAAAAGATGCTCTGTTTTCCATCTGGGGATGAGATAAAAGGCTGTCACCTGCTGTTGAGCACTTGTGCTGTATGTGCTTGCTGGGTCTGTGAGGCTCTCCTGTTGTTTCTCCTTGGGATGGTAGGGGATACGAGTGGGAAAAGTTGGTTCTTTAGTCCCATTCGGGTATATGAGAGTTAGAGGGACCCTTCATTGCTCCTTTAGTTCCTTGTTGGGGGCAGGAAATCCCTACTTTTCCTTTAGCCCCCTGGAGAATGGAATGAGAGGGAGGTTCCATTTCTCTTGCCCTGAAAGGAGCTGCTCTGGTCAGAGTATGGTGATGGAATAATTGTGGGCTACTCCTGCAGTAGCACTGCCTGTTGGTGCTGCTCTCCACTGGAATGTTTTTTGATACTAGAAATCTTAGGCCCTAATTTTGGTCTGTAAATAAAACTAACATCTATTCTAAGTTTAAAGGAGAATGTTTAGCATATCAGGATCCTTGTTTATGCCTGGCAAACCGATAAGAAAATTATAGAACTGAGCAGAAGCTACAGGGGAAGGGGAATGGATTGGATCAACTGTCATTAGATGCTGGCAAGGGGAGCGGGTGTGACTGTGAGCTATTGATGGGAGCTCATTTTGCTAGGGCCCTACCGTCAATCAAACATTAACCCCGCCCCTTGACCCCATAAGGCCTGCCCACCAGTCACCGGAAGTCCTACCCCATGGGGTATTACTTCTGGGGTCAAGGTGGACACATGACCGGAAGCAAGGTGTGTCATGGACCTCTCTAAGAACTCCTCCCACTGTCCTCTACCAATCGGGATGGGTTTTGCCCTGATAGGAATGCCCCGAGAGAAGATTTGACCAATCAGGGGGAGTTCCAGGATGGGGTGACCTGTCTGGAAGTGGTCCGTGTGACCCCTCTAAGAACTTCTCCCACCACCTTCTACCAGTCACGATGGGTTTCAGCTGCAGAGGACCGCCCCGAGAAGAGATGCCCAGCCCACCTTCCAGAAGCTTCCTAAATTGAAAACCAATTGCTGGATGCTTCTATGAAACATCTAGTACTAATATCCCGGTCTTAGAAAATTTGAGTGCTCAAATAAACAGTCTAAAATATACTTTGAACTTATTCTTCTGAACAGCATTAATACTGATAGGGTAATAAAAGAGATCATGGGGCATGCAGTCACTACTCATTTTAAATCCAGAGCATTAACTCAAAAGAGCAGAGCCCTAATTGATGTAATATGGATCACTGTGTCAGAGTCAGAATAGTCAGATACAGGTTTTGGTATCCAACTACCTCTTGGTGTGCTGTTGTATATGACTGTTGCAAAATCAAAAACCCTTATGCAACATGAACTTTAAGTTCTGCTTTTAGCCGTCTGAGTATAAATGAGTAATTTGTAATGTAACCTCTATATAAAATAAATTCTTTAGTGAAAATATAAGGATGCAAATTACAGAGGATCTCTCCAAGGCTATATAGATCGTCTGTCAGTGTAAGATACGTATGTGGCCCCCTTTATGGGTATCTGAATGTTTATGTTTATATGGGTATCTGAATGTTTCACAACACTCTTATGAGGTAGGGAAGTGCTATTATCCCCATTTTACAGAGAGAGTAATTGACTTGGCCCAAGTCATACAAGAAATCTGAGATGGATCAGGGACTTTAACCCAGGTCTCAAGTCCTAGGTAAGTACCCTAGCCACAGGACCCTCTTTTTGTCTGCTGTTTTCACTTTTGCTTTAAGAAGGGGCAAATTCTGTAGGGGAGAATTGTACTTCAGCTACAGACCTGAGTATTTTCACTTCTATCTGACTATGGATATAACCCAAGTAGTTAGAGATGTAAATATTGAGTTTTAGCACAAAAATGGGGTACAGAAAGCAAGGGGCCAATTGGTGCATTTTTGAATATTTTACCCTATAATACTGAACATTATCTACTAAGGAAAAGAAACCTCTATCTACTGAGAATAAGAATCTGTGGTTTCATTTAGGAGATTTCACAGCTCATCCATTTGTAAAATAGGAATGATAATTTACCCTACCTCACAGGGGTGAGGTGAGGATTAATTAAAGTACGTACAGTGCTTTAAAGATAGAAAGTGCTATATAAATGGTATTATATATGCTAAGTATCAGCTAAAAGTCATCAGGAGATTGGGTCATGACCAGTCTTGCCTACTGGATGGAGTAGGAGTAAGGCTTAGCAGGCAGAGCAGGAGCCAGGGCATGAAGGCCAGAGTCCAGGGTTGAGGCAGAGTCAGAACCAAGAATTAGAGCTGCCTGTTGAGACATTGCCTTGAGTTGGGGCAGGCAGGGGTAGGGCTGGGTTCCAGCACAGGACTGGGACTGGGTGCAGGGAGACTGAGAATGTGCAGGCACTTGCACTAAGCAGCGAACAAGCTGGGGCTGGGGCTGGACTTAAGAAGAGTCCTGCTGGCTTCCTCAACCAGTCAGAAGGGGCGGTTGATAAGGGGCACTAGCTGATGTGACTCAACTGAGCTCACTAGGTTTCAGGAGACCAAGCTGATGCAGCTGCAGGGCCATACTGCTGACACAGAATGCTTATACAAAATCCCAGGTCATTAATTTTCAATAATTTCCTGGATTCTACTGCACCTCTCAGTCTTATGTCTTCTAATCTACTAAACTCAAGTATTTGGAGTTTGGTTCAACAGGTATCCTCCTTGTAATGTGATGCTTGGTTTGCTGTGTTATGATGCAAATATCACACATTGTGCTTCAGTGCTGAGTGCTGGCTGACTCACCATGACCAGTTCAGCAAATAGCAGATGGTGGAGCTGGTGCAAATTTAAAAATGTCGTCCTTATTTAGTTTCAGAGTAGCAGCCGTGTTAGTCTGTATCTGCAAAAAGAAAAGGAGGACTTGTGGCACCTTAGAGACTAACAATTTTATTTGAGCATAAGCTTTTGTGAGCTACTCTGAAGCTTATGCTCAAATAAACTTGTTAGTCTCCAAGGTGCCACAAGTACGCCTTTCCTTATTTAGTGTTAGCTCATAGAAGACTCAGGTGGGAGTAGGTAGAGTTGCCAGCAATTTTAACATTAGTCTTGCTTGCTTAATTGTGTGTGTTAGAGGGGAAGGTTGTTACTTACAATATAACACCATCATGTTTGTTTTTTGTGAAAAACTCACTGCAAACAATTTTTTATAATTGATGGAGATTTTTAAGGTTAAGGCTTGATTCTGCAAGATTCTGAGAACTCTGGCTTTGATCCAGCACAGTACTTAAGCATGCATTTAGCTTTAAGCATATGAATAGACCCATTGACTTCAGTTTAAAATGTGTATATTCCTCCAAGACTTGTTTATTATGGGTGCCTACAGTACTTCAGCCTTTAGGTAATGAGTTAGCTCAGTGTACCAGTTTCACCATATCCTTACAGAAAAATTGTTTAAACACCATTCTTGGAAATCTTACACTTCCATAACGGACTTACGACATGTGAGCAAACTGTTCTCAGGGAAGAGAACTGGTAAATCCTAATAAACCCATCAGCACTGATTACCTTGATGCACAACTCCTATAGGAATTATTTAAGCTCAGTACCAATGTGGACACAAGAACAAATGGATATAAACTGGTCATAGGGAAGTTTAGACTTGAAATTAGACAAGGGTTTCTAACCATCAGAGGAGTGAAGTTTTGGAATAGCCTTCCAAGAGAAGCAGTGGGGGCAAAAGATCTATCTGGCTTTAAGATTAAACTTGATAAGTTTATGGAGGAGATGGTATGATGGGATAACATTATTTTGCCAATTAATTGATCTTTAAATATTCATGGTAAATAGGCCTAATGGCATGTGATGGGATGTTAGATGGGGTGGGCACTGAGTTACTACAGAAAATTCTTTCCTGGGTATCTGGCTGGTGAATCTTGCCCATATGCTCAGGGTTTAGCTGATCGCCATATTTGGGGTCAGGAAGGAATTTTCCTCCAGGGCAGATTGGAAGAGGCCCTGGAGGTTTTTCACCTTCCTCTGTAGCATGGGGCACGGGTCACTTGCTGGAGCATTCTCTGCTCCTTGAAGTCTTTAAACCACGATTTGAGGACTTCAATAGCTCAGACATAGGTGAGAGGTTTTTCGCAGGAGTGGGTGGGTGAGATTCTGTAGCCTGCGTTGTGCAGGAGGTCGGACTAGATGATCATAATGGTCTCTTCTGACCTTATTATCTATGAATCTATGAGTTCATTGTCAGTTCTTTGACTCACATCATCTGGTAAAACTAAGGTTTTTGTTTGCTATGGAAACAAAGACACAGTGACACTTCCACTTCATGCATGTCATTCCATTAGAACCTATAATCAAGAACATTAGCCAATAGGAGGAAGAACTGGTAGAGAGGCAGAGCTACAGACTAGCACTGGATAGAACTGTGAAGGCTAAGACTAGGAAGTTCCATAACTGTTAACATCTGAGAGGGAAAGATGAACCTCTAGGAGGGCCAGGCGGGCGGAAATGACTTGGGAAGCCAACAGGAGAACTGGGGCATCACCACAAAAGTCAAGAAGGGCTGCAAGCACTTTGGTCTTAAAATTTGTAACACAACTGAAGTAAGAACTTGTACGCAAGGGAAACCAGAGTACTAATCCACTCTTTTTTTTTTTGTTTAAAAATGAGAGAACATACAGTTTTCAATCAAATCTGTGCCAATTACATTTACAGCAGAGCAAATTACCATATTATTTGCAATCAGATGCCAGACCTTTCTATTACACTGAAATTGCACAATCAGGATTTAGAGGCAAAGTCTTCACTAGTTCTGATCAAAAGAGACTCTGTGGAGCCATTTTGCTTGATCATCAATAAGCTTTTGACACTAACTACAGGGTATTAATTAACATTCTTTTCTGATGTAGCTTTTAAATGGGTTCAAAGATACAGGTCTCAGAAAGAAAGCAAAAGATATTTATGGAAGAATTATTAGTGAACCATTTGGCTGGTGTTATGTAGGAGGCCAGAAGAGATTATCATAATGGTCCCTCATGGCCTTAAAATCTATGAATCTACATAAAAACTGTGAGCATGGTGATCTGTCTTCCATCATGGCTGGACTACAACGGGGCTCTGCTTTAGGTCCTTTGCTGGTTTAAGTGTATATGAATGGTCTTTCCAGTACTGGAACTAAATGTGGTGGTTTCTTGTATGGTGTCATGTCACAGATATATGTAAGCAAACCATTAGTGACAATAGAAGACATTTTAATTCATATTTGTCCAGAGGACTAAATTCTGCTTGTGGATGCTTTTGTTGACTTTAACTGTAATTATATATAGGCATCCTAAGGCCTAATTTGGTCCAGGGTGTCTAAATGTCTCATCAGCCAGCTTTCTCTTAATATGAAAGTATACCACAACATTGAGTACCATTTTTGTAAAACACTCATCCCACATGCTGATATAGTAATTGTACTATACTTTTTGTGGTCTTGTTTGGATATGTAGGATTTACATGAGCATATGGTATTTCTGGCATAGTGCTTTTACATATGATGCAGGGGTGTGTAGTTCATTCACTACTGAGTTTTGTTCTAACTGAAAGATGTACATCTATTTTAATACATATGTTGAAGAAAAGCTTTAGCTTATTGTGCTGTTGATGGCTTTTGGAAAACTCTTATTTTCTCTCATTATTGCCCAAAGGGTTCTGGTTTGAATGTGTGTTTTATGTTGCAGTTTATTTTGCCACCTTATCAAATTGGCACTGTGAACTTTGTGTTAAACTATTGTAATTAGCTATTGTGTCCCTACTGAAGTCAACAGATGCGAAGGATGAGTTAAAGTTTATGAGCACTGAATGTGAAAGGTCCTGTGAAAGTACTAAGTAAAATTATTTTTTGTGATGCTGTGTCTTTCTATATTCTTAAAATGGGTTTTCACCAACTGTACGCCTCTTCCACATTGGGCAAATGGTTCTCCAAAGAAAGGCATGTTTAGGCATAAATGGTAATTCAGTGCACCACTGCTCTGTTGCCCTCACGTAGGTGAACTGGAAGTTAAAAAGTTATTCCATCTCTTACCTGCAAATTAACTGACATTCACCGGCCTCTTCTGTATACATCTCAACCTTCTTTTTTTTCAATAGCTCTTTGCAAAAGAAAATGCGTATTCTATAAACTATCTCAGTGTGCATCTACAACGTATAGTTTAATGTGCCCTTCTGTGAACTTTCAAAGGGAAAATGTCAGTTACTTAACTTAACCACACCAGACATTGCCCTGATAATTCTGTGTTCAAAAAGGTTAATGTTTAGGTTTTACAGTATTTTTGATAGTGCCTCATGTGGATTATCTACATCACTCCTTGAAGGGTGATATGGGATTAAAAAAACATTATTTAAAGCAGGAGAGCCAGAATTTTCAAAAAAAAGCCTTGTGACAGCTTAATATAATTTTTAAGGCTCTTACAGCAATGACATGACTTAATTGAGTACCATAACTACAAAACAATGCATGTTATTTCCATAATAATGGTTAACAGTGTCTATTGTCATGCATCCAAAAGCACCACAGAGGGAATTAACAAGTCCCTGTAATCAATAGTAATTCAGGATATTAAAAAACAAACAAACCACTACCCTGCTCAGGTGTTACCCTGTCAAACTCATTTAACTTTGAAATTAGACAAACCAGCAGTATCCATATGCATGAGTCTAGAATAAAACAGCACTTGAAACAGGACTAGCACAGTGGCCTTTAATGTTTATTATTAGATTTGAAAATAAATAAAGTAAAAAGAAATAGTTACCAGATTCAAAGCTCTGTAGTGTAGGTAGCTCCGTCCCCATTCCATAAAATCGAAAGACTGTCTTTCATGCCAATTGACATAGCAATAGCTTATTCTTTATTAGATACTGTGTTTTAGTATTGCATTATTTACCCATGCCTTGTCTTTCCTGGGATTTCAGGCTGCATGTTTCTATATGCACATTTGTCCTTGTAGAAAAGGAGAACTTGTGGAACCTTAGAGACTAACAAATTTATTTGAGCATAAGCTTTCGTGAGCTAGAGCTCACTTCATCAGATGCATTCAGTGGAAAATACAGTGGGGAGATTTATATACACAGAGAACATGAAACAATGGGTGTTACCATACACACTGTAACCAGAGTGATCACTTAAGGAGAGCTATTACCAGCAGGAGAGCGGGGGGGCAGGTGGTGGGCGAACTTTTTGTAGTGATAAAAAGGTGGGCCATTTCCAGCAGTTGACAAGAACGTCTGAGGAACAGTGGGAGTGGGGGGGGGGGGATAAACATGGGGAAATAGTTTTACTTTGTGTAATGGCCCATCCACTCCCAGTCTCTATTCAAGCCTAAGTTAATTGTATCCAGTTTGCAAATTCATTCCACTTCAGCAGTCTCTTGTTGGAATCTGTTTATGAAGTTTTTTTGTTGAAGTATTGCCACTTTTAGGTCTGTAATCGAGTGACCAAAGAGATTGAAGTGTTCTCCAACTGGTTTTTGAATGTTATAATTCTTGACGTCTGATTTGTGTCCATTTATTCTTTTAAGTAGAGACTGTCCAGTTTGACCAATGTACATGGCAGAGGGGCATTGCTGGCACATGATGGCATATATCACATTGGTAGATGTGCAGGTGAACGAGCCTCTGATATTGTGGCTAATGTGATTAGGCCCTATGATGGTGTCCCCTGAATAAATATGTGAACACAGTTGGCAACGGGCTTTGTTTCAAGGATAGGTTCCTGGGTTAGTGGTTCTGTTGTGTGGTGTGTGGGGCAGGACTAAGTATTGTTTAGACCGTCCGTGGCAGGTTTTTGTTCTTTAAAACTTCCAGTGACAGAGATTCCACAACCTCCCTAGGTAATTTGTTCCAATGCATAACTACCCTCACAGCAAGGAAGTTTTTCCTAATGTCTAGCCTAAATCTCCCTTGCTGCAGCTTAAGCCAATTTCTTCTTGTCCTGCCCTCAGTGGATAAGTAGAGCCCTGTGCAGATACAAAATGTATATCCACGGATATGTAGGGTGACCAGATTTCCCTATGCTGAATATGGGAAACCTGGTAAAATTACTCATTTTCAAGCGAGCTCAATGGCAATCAATCAGAACTATGCAATACAAACATTCAGATGAACATAAAGTTGACTGAGCCCCTGTTAAAAAGAAATACTGTGTAGTTCAGTGGTGGGCAACCTGCAGCCCATGGGCCTGTCAGGGTAATCCGCTGGCAGGCCGAGAGACAGTTATTTTACATTGACCATCCACAGGCACGGCCACCCGCAGCTCTCAGTGTCTGCGGTTTGCTGTTTCTGGCCTATGGGAGCTACAGAAAGCAGCACGGGCTGACCGAGAACAGGGATTTTGTAGGGGAACAAAAGGGAGATGTCATCTTGTGCTAGGCATATGAACAGCTGGCCATTGTCAATGGGTTGGTAATCAACCAGGAGAAGCTAGAGCAATGGCCACATTTTAAGATAAGGAATGACTCTATCCAGTAGTTCACAAACCACAGACTAATGAAGTATGGGCCTGCCTTCTGCTACCCTGGCTTTTTCATTGGGAGTCACTTTGTCTTACACACTCAGTATTGTGCACCGGCCACCTGGGAAGGGAGAAAACCCTTGAAAGAATTACTAGTTGGTTCTATTGGCCAGACATCTATAAAGAGGTGAGGGATTACTGTGTGTCCTGCCTGGAGTGTCAGTTAGCAGGACCCAAGAGTTCTCTAAAGGCCCGCCTTGTACCAATGCTGGTTTTAGACATCCCGTTTGAGAGGACTGGCATGGATTTGATTGGACCACTAGAGAGGAATGCAAACGGACACCAACACATACTGGAGATCATGGATTATGTAACACAGTACCCGAAGGCTATTCCACTTTGCACAACTAATGTGCCAACCATGGAACTTATGAAGGTCTTTGTGAAGGTAGAGATCCTAAAATAAATAGTAATGGACCAAGGAATGAACTTCATGTCACAACTGAGGAAGAATTTGTGTAAGCTACTGAAAATCAAATCTCAGAGAACATCCATTCACTGCCCACAAATAGATACCTACTTGAATGCTTCAATGGGACCCTAAAAGGGCTGCTGAGAAAGTTTATGGTGGAGGACCCTTTCCATTGGGATCCACCACTCTAATTTGCAGATGCGTGATTCCTCAGGCCTTAATGGGGTTCTTGCCTGTCAGGTTGTTATATGGTAAATAACCTGGGGGGATTCTAGACCTAATTCAAGGTACCTGGGAGAATCAGGAGCCCATAGGCACCAGCGTAGTGCAGTACATTCTCCAGCTATGAGAGACACTCAGGACTTTGTGAAGGAAAATCTCTTAAAGGCCTTGAACTGTCTTGAGCAAGCCTATAATAGGGCACCGGCTCATGTGAATTCCACCCTGGCAACAGGTACTGCTGTTGTTGCCCAGGTAACAGTCAAAGTTAATGACTAAAATGGCATGCCGGAGGGATGAGTGCATTACGAGATATAGTAGTCCAGGAAGAGGAAAGAAACCCAGATTTACCATATAAGTCTTTGAGGGTACGGTGGGACTGTGAGACCTTATTCTTAACACCTTCCTAACACCCAACACCAAATCCAGACCTGGCCCCCAGGCTCCACTGTGCTAAGACCCGGACACAATTTCCTTGCAGGGAAGGCTATTGGAACCCCAACTGACTCAGATATTGCAAGTGGCCTAATCTCTTCCTTCTGTGATCTCATCATGACCTGGATGAACCTGTTTGTTTTTTCACCACACCACAAAGGTGCCTGGATGGAGAGTCAGTGAGAGCCACCATCTTCTGTCCGGGAAGGTGTGGAATCTAGTACATTTGGGAGCTTTAGGTGATGATGACCTAGGGATAGTAGACGAATTTCACAGTGGGTGGCGGAGACTCATTGTCTTGGTGCCCAAGGCTTGGGATGACTTGGTTTTGCATTGACTTGAGGAAAGTGAATGGGATATCCATGTTTGACACACATCCCATGCCCCAAGTTGATGAGTTGCTGGAGTGGTTGGGGGCAGAGAAGCTTATCTAGACCTTAGATGTGATCAAGATCTGCTGGTAGATTCCCTTAACCAAGGGATTTTGATGAAAAAGGTCTTTGCAACCCCTTTTGGACTGTACCAGTTCAGGACTGTGCCCTTCAGCCTCATGGTACCGTGGCCACCTTCCAGTGACTGATGGACATGGTTCTGTGATCACACAGCCCAGTATGGAGTGGCCTCCATAGACAATATAGTCATTCATAGTTGTAATTGAGAAAGATACCTTGAGCATATTTTGGTGGTCCTACAGGCCCTCAAGCAAGCCAGCCTCATGGAAAACCAGGCCAAGTGCTGGCTGGAATTTCATGAGGTAACATACCTGGGACATAATTGTCAGGAGGGGCAAACTTGACCTCTGATTGAGAAATACCAGGCCTTGAGCAATTGCCCTATTCCATCAACAAAGAAACAAGTTACATGTTTTTGGGGCCTGGCTGGATATTATAGATGATTCATACCTAGATTCGTCATGATAGCAGCACCCTCAGTTAGTTAAGAACTCTAGCCCCAAGAAAGTTGCTGGTCTGAGGCCTGTGACAAAGCCTTCAGGATCTTGAAAGATCTTCTGAGCAAAGTACCAGTCCTCTTCCACCATGACTTCACCCAACTGTTCATACTCCACATGGATGCTTGAGATGTGGAGCAAGGGGTGGTGTTGTCCCAGGACTTCTAAGGGGAAGAACATCCAATAGTGTGTATTAGCCAGAAGCTATTTTCCCTACGAGAGACTCTACTCCACTACGAAGAAAGAGGCTTAATCAGCATCAAGGGAGGTTTAAGTTAGATATTAGGAAAAAATTTCTAACTATAAGGATAGTCAAGTACTGGAATAGGCTTCCAAGGGAGGTTGTGGAATGCTCATCATTGGAGGTTTTTAAGGACAGGTTAGACAAACACCTGTTGGGATGGTTTAGCTATACTTGGTTCTGCCTCAGCGCAGGGCTGGACTAGATGACCTCTTGAGGTCCCTTCAGCATGATATTTCTATGATTCTGTGATTAGCCCAGAGGTTCAGCATCAGCTAAATGCGTAGCCATTGTCTGTTCAAGAGGTAAAGCTCAAAGGTAAATCTGCATGTGCTAGTGTGCCACAGACATGGAACTCAAATGCACTTTCTTTGCTGACAAAGGAGATTATAGCTCTCCACTCTCTATGAACATAAACCATTGTAGAAAATTCATGGAGTGACTATTACTCTGAGGGGGAATCTGCTTCTTGGCAAAGGAAAGATGTTGCAAAATCATCTCTCTAATGGAGGCCGGGGGGGGGGGGGGGGGGGTTAAAGTTACTTGTGGGGAAGAATAAAATAATGGCCCCCAAATGAAGAACTGGATAAAAGTTGAAGTTCATTCTTTCATCTTCTGAACTCGTAAGGTCCACTCCTGACCTCTTTCATCTTTATGGAGACTGAGAGGAGGTGTGTTAATACTGGTCTTCTGGCCCAATTCCAATTTGTGTAATGACATTCTAGCAATTTGCATTCCTGAGAAGTATATATTTCTCTGCAATCTAGATTCAGAATGTTACATTTCCTGTTTTAAACTGTTGTTTTAACAGTGCATAGCAACACTGCACATCTGCCGGGTTTCATGTCATTAGGGACCAAAATGATCAGCATACTATATATTCAAACTATTCCAATACTGTATATTATTGTTGTGGTTAGTATTTATTTATATTACAGTAACACCTAGAAAGTCAGTTGAGATCAGGGTCCCATTGTGCAAAGCACTGTACAGGTTATGAAACAGTCCCTGTCTCAAAGAGTTGATAATCTAAATAAGATTTTACAACCTAAATATGGCAATTTAAGTTTGTAAAGTATTTAGTGGTCCCTTAAAATGAAAGATGTTGCATAAGTGTTAGGTTTTATTTTTGGTGTGGGGGGGGAAGAACGGGTTGGTTACTGATAAGCCTGTCTTCAGGTCATGAGTACCCTTTAGAGGGAAAACACTTGATCTTAACAAAGATGTTTTTAACATTTAATTATACTAAATGTGAAATTAGAGGAGTCAGCTTATTATTGTAAGTGTCATCTGTAGTTTAAAAAGGAATACCAACTACTAAAATTTAATTAAAAAACCGAAATTTTAAAAATTCAATGAAAACAGTTATTTTTAAACAAATAGACATTGTTCTGCAATGTCTGAAACCCAGTCATTGCAGCACTGAGATTCTGAAACTGAAATGAATAAAAACAAAAGGAGAATGGACTTCATTGGATTTTCTTTGTCCAGATCAGTATAAAAAGAGCATACATAATTGCAAGCCAATTGAATTTTATGATTTTCTCACCTGTAATAATCTAAAGTGATATTAGTAACATAAGTAACAAAATATAGTGTCTTTTTAAAGCAATCCTTCAAGTGTACCCGAGTTTGCACATTGGTCGGAAGGTTATGTGGCAGATTCTGATTTCTTGATTAATTTTGCCTAGCATTAAAATACAATGGAATGTGTGCCCATGTAATTCTTCCCTTTTATTCCGTGCTGACAAGGCCTCAGCTGGTGTACTGTGTCCAGTTCTGGGCATCACATTTCAGAAAAGATATGAACAAGTTGGGGAAAGTCCAGAGAAGAGCAACAAAAATAATGAAAGGTCTGATGCTGAAAACATAATCTATGAGGGAAGATTGAAAAAATTGGGTTTGTTTAGTCTGGAGAAGAGAAGACTGAGAGGGGACATAACAATTTTCAAATACATAAAGAAAGTTGTTACATGGAGGAGGAAGAAAAATTGTTCTCCTTAACCTCTGAGGATAGGACAAGAAGCAAAAGGCTTAAATTGCAGCAAGGTCAGTTTAGGATGGACATTAGGAAAAACTTCCTAACTATCAGGGTAGTTAAGCACTGGAACAAATTGTCGAGGAGGTTGCAGAATCTCCATCACTGGAGGCTTTTAAAACAGGTTAGACAGACACCTGTTAGGAGTGGTTTAGTTATTACATAGTCCTGCCTTGAGTGCAGGGGACTGGATTAGATGACCTCTTGAGGTCCCTTTCAGTCCTACACTTCTATGACTCTATGTTCCTGAACAACAAGTAAGCGTTATAATGCACGATACATTGCAATAATGGCCTAACCTAATTTTTTTCACTCCAGGATAACATCCAGCCTGACCTCATTATAGACTACATGATGCAGAAGTCCAAAGGACAAGCACCTGCTTTGACCCAGCAAAAGTCTGCTGAGAATCTTGCATTGAGGACCTTCAATCAACCTCAGCTGGACAGCTTCCCGCCAGAGTCAGATGCAGAACTTGACAGAAATGCTCTGATTTCTGCACTACGTGCCTATGTCGCTCAAAAGATGGCAGCACGGAACAATGATAAAAGCTCCATTGGCAGGACTAAATGGTCTCACCTCTATGCAAATAGGTTCCGTTCATCTCAGACTGGCCATTTTGATGGAACCTTTGCCAAAGAAGAGACAGAAGACTTTAAAATGAATCAGCCATTCCTGCAGAGACCTGGAGCTGTAGTGCTGGGACCAAGTTCAGAGATGCTGAGTTATAAATCTGCTTCTCCTCAGGGTGATCCTAAAGATCCTCTGAATGCAGTGGACGGTAAGATTTTTATTTATTTATTTATTTATTTTATCATCTGTGAAGCTTCCATCATGTGTTCTAGGCATGTTTGCAAAGATTATAATAGATTTTATAAGCATTAAAATCATCATGTAGAATAAGTTCCCCTCCTACGACTGAGATATTTATATTTATCTACCACTACAATCACAACCGTAACAGCCCAAATCTAACCATTCCTTCCCTACATACTGCTTCCCACGTCCTTCAACACATCCTCCCCTTATGCATGTGAAAAATGTACTGCATTCCATAATACCTAGCACTTATATAACTCTACATTTTCAAAACACTTTATAAACAATAACTAACTGTTGGAATCCATTTGTACTCAAATCAGCTTTCATGCACATCTGTCACATTGCACAGTATTTAGGTAGAACTGTCTCTTTGTTTTTGGTCTTCTGTTTTCTTTATTTAGCTGTAAATTGGAGGACCCTGGATAAAATGAAAAGTTAGCAAAAGGAGAATAATTACTGAAATATACTCAATCATATAAACTCTGGAATACTGCATGTGAAGAGGAGCAGGTTGTCAGTTCACGAAGACCTGAGATATGGGGAAGCAGGAGGATGAGGGTTTCAGCTGGAATTGGCTGAACTATCAATTGCAAACAATTATTTGCCAAATTTGACCTTTTTTTCTATTTGCTAACTGTTCATGAGCAGATCATGATTTTTATGAATTTGTTTTATTCATATTCATATGGCTTAACAGATACTTAACAATCATAGTGTAACATGTCATGGGATCTTGTGATTTATTTCAGTGGTGCTTCATGAGTCAACCTGTATCTTCCTTACATGGCTTGAGGGTAGGGAGAGTTTGGAAAGAAGTGTGCATCCACTTGAACATTTGTCTGAACTAAACCAAGTATTGATGTTACTGTTGCAGTTCAGAGTGCCTGCCAAATCAATGAATCAATCCCTCATGCTCAGCTATGCATATGGATTTGATGCCTTGCAGCTGCTCTTTCTACCTTAATTCCAGCTGATCCCCATCTGACCATGTAGAAAAGGGCTTTCATGAGTCCCTTCCCTAGTTTACATTACCAACAAAGTTTTTTCTCATTTGTTTGCTTTTGAAACACAAAATTGCTGAAACTTTGGCTTTTTGTCTGAAGGCAGACAATATCTGCAGTCCAATGGATGCCCAAAGTGAAAGCAGTCTTGGTATGGTACCTCGAGGGATTATAGGTTTCAAAGAACAAACTGTAATGTAAATCAAATCCAGATGGCACTGTAGGCACAGGTTGCATGGTTTTGCGGCTACACTCAAAGGAAAATAGGCCCATACTGGTTATACTGTCCTCCAACTGTTCCACTTCACCTTTCCTAGCAGGAGTCGATAGGCAACAAGCATATTTAATGCTTACAGTGAATAACATGTTTCAAAATTCATTGGATTGTGCTTCTTTGACTTTCACATGCATAACGTATCCTGTAGTAAGGTACAGTTTTGCTAGCTTGCTTTTATATATGCAGTTATATGAACTTATTAAATGTCCTGAAACGATTCATGTGAAGAATCAGTAGTATTGTTGATTTTTTTTTTTTGCTTCTTTGAGTCATTTATTAGTCCTTTTAGATACACATAAGGTAACACATCAGTATATTCACAGTATAAAGTAGCAGTTGTTAGAAATGATGGACAGGGACTGAATCTGCCAATCTGAGCAGCTTTCCTGCCTGTAGCAAACTGCCAAAATCCAGCCAGAGGTTTAGCCTAATGATATGATTGCTCTCTATAAATTCATCAGAGGGATAAATACAAGAGAGGGAGAGGAGTTATTTAAGTTAAGCGCCAGTGAGGACACAAGAACAAATGGCTATAAACTCACCATCAACAAGTTTAGGTTTGACATTAGGTGAAGGATTCTAACTGTCAGAGGAGTGAAGTGCTGGAACAGCCTCCAAGGGGAGCAGTGGGGGAAAAAAAATCTAACTGGCTTCAAGACTGAGCTTGATAAATTTACGGATGGAATGGTATGATGAGATTGCCTACAATGGCATGTGGCCCGTTGGCAACTGCCATTAGCAAAAATCCCCAACTGCTGGAAATGGGACACTAGATGTGGAGGGCTCTGAGTTACTACAGAGAATTCTTTCCCAGGTATCTGTCTGGTGAGTCTTGCCCACATGCTCTGGATCTAACTGCTCGCCATCTTTGGGCTCAGGAAGGAATTTTCCCCCAGGTCAGATTGCCACAGACCCTGGGGGGTTTTACCTTCCTCTGCAGCATGGGACATGAATCACTTGCATGTTTAAACTAGTGTAAATGATGGATTCTCTGTAACTTGAAGTCTTTAAACCATGATTTGAGGGCTTCAGTAACTCAGTAAGAGGTCTATTTCAGGAGTTGGTAGGTGAGGTTCTGTGGCCTGCAGTGTGCAGAAGTTCAGAGTAAGTGATCACGATGGTCCCTTCTGACCTTAAAGTCTACACAGAAGATTTGCACTGAGGGCAATAGTTGTATATCTGTGGAGAGATTTTGTTTCTTCTCTTGTTTTTCCCCTTTCTCCTCTGAATCTGCCATCTCCCCCTGCTCCTAATCTTCCTCTAATCTTGCTGGTTGTGTGGCCTTTCTGTACATGTGCAAGCTACCAGCCCATTCTTCTTCTTCAGTCAGTCAAATCATCAGCATTCCCTATTTTTCCTAACATACGTGGTCAAAGTGCCAACCACAGAAGTGCTCACATATTAAACAGAGCACAGGACAGTGACTTGAGCTTGTGTCCCTACTCTGGCCACATGTTTCAGAAGTCGGAAAGGAAGAGAATAAGTCTGGCAGAACAACACAGAATGCCTCGAGCAGATCATCAGTGAGAGTTGGTGGGGAACAAGAGGAGGTTAACTAGGGAGCAGGAGGGAGACACTCATGCACAGGAAAATGCCTGGGAATGTTCTTAAACCACTCATAACTAACAGGTGTGAAAGACAGAGGGTGCCCAGGAGTGGTGTGATCTGAGCAGGCACTGGCTTTCGAGACAAACTCCAATTGTTAAAGTAAAAACCTGCCAACTGCACAAGTCGATGTGCAACTGAGCCCAGCTTTGTCCAGACTAGTTTGATTCATGAATCATTACATTTTCAGGCTCCCCTGCCTAAGCCCAAGTGAGGCATTCACAGGGATTTTTATGAATAAAAATAAAGTTTTCTTGTTTAAAGTGCAAAAAACCTTTTGAAAATACCCCAAGCATCCTATGTCATGGTCACCAACCAGCTGTTTCTCAGGTGAATTCACTGGTGAAATCAGTATTATAATAAATATATGAAAACCTAATGTTTACTGTTTGTCAGGATGCTGGTCCCTTAGAATTCCACAGCAATAGCAGGGATAGATCTCAAATCCTCCAGCTCGAGGTAAAGGAGATTTTTGTTAGTAATGCATGGCCTCCTTGAGATAGTTCAGCGTTCCCTATTCTGATTCTATCCAGTACTGGGGAGAGGAAGAGTGATATGGGCACCCTGAAGTTTACACGTGCACAGACATGCATGCACACACATATGCTACCTGCCGTATTACAATATCCACTAACTTCTGACCCTCTTCTTCCTTGTTTTAGGAAATTCATAGGAACTAACTGAAATTCCCAAAAGAGTTTTTCAATAAATACAGGACCCAACACAGAGATCTAGAAATTCCCCTTATTGTATTTCAAATGGGCTTCTCATCTTATCAGCTGAAAATGATATACAAGAATGGCTGTGTGCCAGCACAAGTGGGAAAACATCCATATTTAAAATAAACAAAAACACTTACTTAACAGCATATTTATTAGTCCAAGGTAGATACACAAGCTCTCTCCCCAGACCTTTTTACAAAGCAAATCATTTTCACCAGCTTGTATTGACCGTCTGGATAGACTTCTGCTGGTGCTCCTTTTGGCATACTTAAACACATCACATTCCTCAAGTTCCTCTGCACTGGCTCTGCTCTGCAACTCTTCTGGTTTTTTAATAGGTAAGACAGTAGTGGTTCAATAATGGTGGCATACAGTACTGTAATGCCTAGTTTTTGTCAAGTTTGAAGTCAGCACTGGCATGATGCTGTTTTTCAGGAGTTGTTCTTTTTGATGGGCAGTTTCCTGGTGACATTGGCTAGATCAGGAATAGCAGCATCACAGGGAGGCAGGAAGCTTCTCGTACTCTGGTTTATTCCGTGAACCAGAAGGACCTGCAGAGAGCCTGTTAGTGGAATCTGGAGCAGGGCCTGTGGCCATTCATATTCTCTTGTGTGATTTCTCTTGCCCTTATTTCCATTTTTCAGTTGAGACTGTGCTTTGTTATCAGCTATGAACCTATGGAAGTGGACTAAGGAGATAAGACTTTGCCAGATAACAGATACAAAGAAAAGAAGAGAGCTTGAAAAAAGTAAAGTGAAATTGAAATGACAAGATTATGTTGTCAGCTTGTTGTTCAGTAACTCAGTTGCTGATTTGGCAGCTGGTTCTGATGTGAGGACATTAAACTGCTCTTTAGAAAAATACAATAATGTTACATTTATATAACATTTTTAATTAGATGTGGTCTGAACCAAAATCTTGGATCTCAACTTTAGGGGGAAATTTGGGTCTGGATCTGAATGTCATGGCTGGTCAGGATCTGTATGGAGTAGAACCTAATCCTGGACAGACAGAGATTAAAGTCTTCTGGGGCCCAACGCCAGTTTGAACTTGGAAACCCCCTGACTTCCCCAGTTTACAGCAAGAACTTAAACTACATGATGTTACCACTGTCCTGACTTATGTTGTTTATCTTAATTAAATGAACATACTTTATACTCTTTTTTGTTCAATGAAATAAACCCTACACACTTTTTGCTAGGATTTAGAAGCCTAAATCATGTTTACTTTCAGTGAGACGTGAGCTTCTAAGTGCCTAAATCACTTTTTAAAATGAGACTTAGGCTTCTGAGGCATTTTAGAAAATGTTACCCTAAGTCTAATTTTTTGGTACAATGACTTTTTATGTCTAGGAGGTCAAAGTCCCTGAGTTGAGTTTGCTCATTGTACTATGGAGGTGGCTTCTAACTCTTTTGAGTGCTGAAAATTAGCATTCAGTATTTATGTGTATGCTAGAAAGGCAGAAGTAGATTCTTAGTGTAATCTATATGATAGAAAGAGTTGATAACAATTTGTAAATTTCACTTTTCTCTTTGGGGAAAGGTGCAGAAAATACATAAAATGGTCATGAAACCTTCAAAATCTTGATGGTCCAGAGATTACACATGTATTCATGATCAAAAACTACTGGAAAACAGTCACTGATTTTGTTTTAGGTTTCCACTGTTCTTTTTATAGATTCACTGAGGTCATGCAATCATACATGGTGTTTCAAACATACTCTTTTGTACTATGATTTGCCATGTATATATATATCAACATACCTGAAAAGCTTTTTTTGTTTTGGGTTGCAACGGACATTTAGTCCATTCTTCCCTATTTGGTTTATTTGCTTCCTCTTCATTATTTTGCCTGTTGTTCCTGATCATTTTCATCTAGCTATACAAACAGTGCACAACCCAGAACTAATGCCTAAACTGAAATTTGGCAATTGCATTGATTTGCTAGTATTATTAAATGTGTGCAGTATAGTATCCCACATTATCATCCTTAGTGTGTTTTTTTTAATGGCTCATCTTCTGAGCTAACTGTTGAGCTTCTAATCTTGCAGAAGGCTTCTGGGATTCATCCTGGCTAAGTCTGACTAAAGCTTTTTTGATTTCTGCATGCCCATGCAGAGAAACCTAGATTCATCTGTTCTTTTAGAATACCCAATTGAAGAAAGGCATTTAATCATTTTTTTACTGGTTTTTGATCACTGGTGACGGTCGTCGCTGCTGGCCGCCACTTCCCGCAGCCCCCGTTGGCCTGCAGCGGTGAACCGTGGCCAGTGGAGCCACGATTAGCCGAACCTGCGGACGTGTCAGGTAAACAAACCGGCCCGGCCCGCCAGGGGCTTTCCCTGAACAAGCGGCGTCCCAAGTTTGGGAAACACTGACGTGAGATATTCATTTCCTAATGGTCAGTGGAGGCCAGTAGTAAACGATAAGCCAAACATGTGTAACAGTTGTACAGTATTATGCAGCACACTTCAAATATAGCTCCCAATTCTACCAAATTGACTTACTTTGAATAGAACCTTACTGCACAGGTTCTTTCATTAGTGCAAGGAATACACACTAGCCACCTCAATGGGCTGCTTTCATCTTGTTTGGAGGCATAGAATATACTTTTCAACACAACTTTTAAAAGCAATTTATAACCCTTTTTTGAGATATCAATGTTTCTATGTTGTTGTTTTTCCTACCTGACACTACAGACCTAAAAATACCTGCTTTGTAAACAGAGAGACACAGATGCATGGTAGCAAACTGTATAGTGAATTAGTGAGGAGTGGGTGAGGTATTATCTTTTATTGGACGAACTTTTGTTGGTGAAAGAGACAAGCTTACACAGAGCTCTTCTTCAGGTGAACTGGTGAATTAGTAGTCAGTATTGATAAGCACAAAAGAGATCATGTGGCTGAAAAATGGTTTCTGAGACCATAGGAAACCTTTAATTAAGTGAGGCATCTCCAAGGGAGATTTGGATAAGGTCTGCAGAGTACTCAGCCCAGTGGCAATGAAGTGTGAGTGGACAGTCAAATAAAAGCTCTTTTTTTTGGATGCTCATTGGGCTGTTACAGTTGTGATTGTAGTGGTAGATAAATATAAATATCTCAGTCGTAGGAGGGGAGCTTATTCTACATGTCTTTCCCCGTTCCAAAATTTTTAATAATGTTTTAGCTACTTCCCGTATTTAAAAATTTCACAAATATATAAATAAATAATCACACCAGAAAGTGTGTTTATCCAAAATCCTTATCCTTAGCTATCTCTTACTTCAGTAATGATACCTATACAACTTATTGACTAGACAAGACTTATAATATAAAATATGGCTCAACGATGGATTCATAGAATGGTGGATAGAGCTGAATCATACACCAGCTGACACAATATTCCCTACATGTAATTGTAGTCATCATGCCTGTGCTATTTTAATGTAATCAAATAAATAACCATCAAGCTACCTTAACAGTTATCTTAATTGACTACTATTGTCAAGTCACTTTAGGTCACGTTAAGTCAGTTTAGATTGGAAAAGTGTGATGATTCTTGGTGCAAAGAAAAACAGCAACAATTTTGTGCTAGAGACGTGAGTGCAGCTAACGAAGCCATACTGACTTCTATCCTTCAGCATCTGTCACAAGCTGGTCGTGCACTGAATTGGAAGCCTGCTTTCTGAAACAAAGTGCACCTCCTGTGCAAGGCAGTCATCTGTCATCAGAGTATGATAGGGCTCACCAAATCCAGCCTTTGGGTGTGCTATTATATTTTTTCTGTAAGTGGAAAAGATGTCTTACATTTTCCTGAAAATATTATAAGCATATAACACTTGCACAATGTTTCTCTCTTGCATGTAAATAAATCCAGTGATCATGTTGGTGATTTTTTTTTTTTGACTCAGAAAAATTTATTCAGGATATATTGAAAGACCTGAAGAAACACAAGGTGAACGTGGATAATCTTAGCCCACTGGAGCTTGATGAGATGGCTGATATTATTGCTGACGCCATTCAAGTTGTTGATGTAGCAGAAGAAAAGCAAAATGGAGCTGGAAAGTTTGAAGGAGAGACAGCAAAAGCAGAAGTCAAGGAAGTGGATGCACAGGGAGGAGCAGATTATGAGACTGGACTAATGGATGCCGATTTTAATATACAAGGTACTAGACCAAAAAGATAAACATGACAAAAAGCAATTTACAGTCATTTTCCTCTTTATTTTAACTGCAGTAGTATGGTCTCTCTTATTCATTGATTTTTAAAGAAGACAGGGAGGGAGAGTTTTTGTATTTTTTGGCAGAGGTCGGGAAGGTTTCAGTCTTCAAATTTGCTTTTTACAATGTAGACATGTATGCAAGGTAAATGTGGCTATTTGTGAGCTCTGGATCTTCAGGCTCCATAAACAGGATAAAAGGTAAACTGTTCTATGTTATTAGGCCTAATTTCTCATTCTTGACAATGAGATGTTTAAACAAAATGATAATAAAAAGAATTCTTTTTATTCCCAGAATCTTGTTTTTAAATATATGAATGATAAAGCAAAAACATTTACCCCATTTTGCTTTACAAGTAATCATATTTTCATGTACCGTAATTGCATGCAGACAAAACTCTCAGACAAGCAAATATATACAAGCAACTTCTTCCTCTTCCTGCTCAGGAAACTAAGGAGATTCACTATATTTATTTGGTTGTGTTTGAACACAGATTTTTGGTGGTCCAGTAATCAGTAATCCAGCTACTGTGATTTTCATTAAAAACTCTACATTTACTATGCAGAAAGATATGATATATTACAGTTTTTACTTACCCCTCTCGTATGGTAGGACATGCTGCAGTATCTCAGATACCAACGCTGTGTGGTATTTTGTGGCAAACGTTGACTTTTAAGTTACTATCTTTTATTTGTTTGTTTATTTATTTATTAATGGGAACAGAACTCTTGTCAGCAGAAGTATAGCCCAAATTCCTTCTAATATGGATTTAGGGAAATTATTATTTTTTTTTATGATCACTACTGTGTCTGGTTTAAAATGAAACAGTCCTATGGGTTTGTCCTGAGTCACACTGGGACAAATTACTGAGATATAATTCTTAATGTTTTTCAAAACAAGAATCATTGACTTCAGACAGTGATGTGATTGCAAAGTCTGACTATAATTTAACTGCAGAATGGTGATTCATTTCTGAAGTCTCTGCAGCATGGACAAAAATAAGTTCTTTTTTGTTCCTTCATAATAACATAGTCATGTCAGCATCTGTCAACCAAAAAGCGCGTGCACAATGAATACATTGCTGCTGTTTGTTTATGTATATAATTATGATATTGCTTCTAGCTAGAGTCATTTTATTGATTTTTTTTCTGAGGCTTTGGTAAACAGTGGTAAAATGATAAGCAATACCACTGCAGTAGTTAGCATAATACACTGCTAATTTGACTGTAATTGTGCTGTTTCTATTGACATTGCGTTAGTTTGCTGTCCAAATGCAGCTAAAAGAACAAAACTGAACTACGCTTTTTACTTTATCCTTTCACGAGATCATCTTAATGTTTAATCTCTAGTAAAGAAGCTATCATTAAAAAAGTAGAGTAGTCCATGAGTAGTCTGTGTTTTAAAAACAAAGTTCTGTATTTTATAACTACATGTATACCCTGTTTATGTCTTACAGATAATGGAGGACATGAAGAAGATGCTAGAGCTGATAAAAAGGTAAAGTAAAGTTTGTTAAACCAAATATTTCACACTATCATGTCAGTAATTATTTCTCTATAGTTTTATTTTGAGGCATAAAATAAAACATTCAAATTGATATAATTCTTATTTATTTACAAAATGTACCCACTCTGATTTATACATAATGTACATAAGTTGAATAGATGTTTAATTAAAATTTAACTAAACTGCGAACCAGAAGAAAAATATCTCAGTTTAGTATCCTCTCAAACAAAAGCTTGGGAATAGATCCTGAATGTCAGACAAACTCAGGCTCCCACAGGAATTGAATTCAAGCACTGAGGAATCTCATTGAAAATATCCTTTTACAGGTCCCACAAATCTCAAATCTGGGGAATCTTAGCAATAGTGACTCAGGTGACATCTCCTGCTGAGATGGAATGTGAGTAAAGAGGCTCTGTCTGAGGAAACATTTTAGCAGGAAAAACGATGAGACCTTAAATCTCAAGGATTCAAAATTGACTTCCATTAATTGGGTTTCTGTATCATCACCCTTTCACCTCCCCATGCAGGGATAAAATCTGCTCAAACTGATGAACATGAGAGGAGAGATTTTCAAGGCTCATCCTCTTCTGGACAGAAAAACCAGGATCCGAAAGACAAATTGGCCCCAAACTGTGACACCAGGCTTGGGACCTCAGCTAAGCAGCAAATTTGAGGATATTTTTGTGAGCCTTGGCTCAGAACTTGGGCACTTAATTCATTCACTAGTTCTTTTGAGTATCCTTGATTCTTTTTTTAGAAAAATTAACTCAGAGAAGAGTTTTGGCAAACCAAAGTGAGAAATTCTATGCAATGTACTATGTCAACTGTCAGGTTGTAGCTAGATCTACCTTAGTGTGTCAAGAAGCCATCCATGATGTGTTTATAACCAGGTCTCACCAACAGCTGTCATATACCAGGCAAGAAGAATACACTAGTGAACCAGTTCAGCTGGAATTTCAACCATCCACACAAAATTGCTCTGAAGAACAAAGTGCTGCACTTGCTGTTTCACCAGTGGGCTATTCCACAAACAGATCTTTCAGCAACACTTTGAATAGGAGAGGTGACAGAATGGAAAACAGCTCTACACAAAAGAACTTCAGATGGGGTTTATAAGCAACCAGGCACCCCTCTCTGGGATAGCCCTAGATATAGCAAAAATTTATGTAATGAACATAGCCCCCTCTGTGAGTTTTCCATGAATATGCCTTGATTTTACGAATTTGTTTATTATTTGACTTCATTAGACATATCAGTTCTTTGATCAAATCACAGCCTATGGATTGCTCACAAACTACTTACCACAACAATTTGCTAGAGACAATTCACTATTCCTGCAGTGTAATTGGACACCTAAGTCACATGGTATTATTTCTGCTTCTGATGTGCTATCTCCTAAAAAGCTATTCAGATATTTTCAGTACCAACACTCATGCAAATACGTATTTGTAAAAGTAATTTGCATCATTTCTCATTTTCTTGAGCATAAAATTTTACTTTCATCAATATTCACAAAACACAAACATAAGGGACTATAAATACTACCATATATTGAATTTGAGATTTGGTTTTCAAACAAATATTTCTGAAATCTTTTTTTGCCATATTCTCCCAATTCTGTTCTAAGATGTCTCAGAGAACAAAGGTTATCAAGCTGAAAAGAGACATTTCATTTTGAAACAATGTAAGTCCTACAGTTAAAGTTAACACTTAAGTTTGACATTGCATATAAATCTTATAACAATATAAAAACTCTCCCAATATAGTGGAAGCTTTCAAGATTCTTTTCATATTGTGCTGTAGTTTTATTTTCGGAATGTAAATATATTTACATATACTCTTTCTTCATATAAACAGATCCTGCAAACACTTATTTTAGTAGTCCCAATCACATGAGTAAGGGTTTGCAGGATTGGGTCCAGGTGTTGTACGTGATAAGCAGACCTATGCCTCCATGTGTTTAATGTTACAAAGAGCTCTATTCTTTTAATACAGGAGAACAATTTGAGTTTAAAACTAATGGACTTCTTGAATGAGAAATCATTAACACAAAATCTGCCGGATAAGCCTACTTCTGAAGAGTCCTTTAAGACTGAAACCAAGAAATCAGAAGACTCAGATTCTTCTTCTTCCTCAGAAGAAGAAATGAAGGTTGGTGTTGAAAATGTAAAGAGTGAGACTTTCTCAAGGGAACTGGCAGCTGAGAAGAAAACTGAATCTGAACCTGACTCTAAAGAGCTGAATGAGATCCACTACTGGATTAAGAATTCTTTGATGCGGGATGAAAGTGCCTATGAAGAACCTCAAAAAAAGATGGGAGAAGGGCTACAGCTAGAAGTGAAGTCTTCTGAGGAGGAGGAATATGGCTATATTGTGACAGAGAAAGAGTAAGTATAGTAGCAAACTTGAATTGCATTTTTTAAAATGGGGAAATGTAAAGTGGTTGTAACTGATGAAAAATGAAAGTAAAAGAGGAAGATGCTATTTACTGTACCACTTTTTGACACATCAGAAACACTTTTTTTGGCAGCCAGCTCAGTACTTTGATGGAAATATGAGAGTAGAGATGCCATTCTGTCTGTGTAGAAGATATACAATATGTAGGCCCTTTACTTACTTTTTGCTTGGTCCTCTGATGTCCCCGTGATCTGCACAATATGTCAGTCAGTGTATTTATGGTTAAGGATGTGCGCTTTAAATATCTGACTTCAAAGTAGCCTAAATATCAATGCCTGAGTCATTCTTCAGAAAAATGATACACAATAACAAAGCACAACATTTCCTTTGTGGTTCCATTTTGATCTGAAAATAACACAATCCAAACATCATGAACAAAGCTAGCTGAGAATGAAAGACCTAATGATTTCAGGACATGTAACTAATGAATTTGACATTTAATACTATACTTCAAAAAGACAGCACCTCCCTCCATGTGAAACACAGTGCTTTAAAGAGGGGAAAAACATTTGGAAGTTTAAAGTTTAGACTTCTTTTTTTTTTACTTATTTCTTGAATAAAAAGTTTGTGTTTTGTTAGAGGCCCCCCTCAAGTGGTGTTGAAAATGATTAACTGCTAGTATAAATCTATGTTCAGCACCATTATAGAAAGTGTGACTGAGACTTCTGTAATGGTGCTGAAAATGGGTTTATCCCCTCCATATGAGCAGTTAAACCATTGTCTACAACCATTGAGGAAGGGCCGGGAGGGGACCCATTGCTGACAACCACTGCCAGAAATCTGTTATTTTCCTAGTGTACACAGGGCCCTACAGAACAACTGGACAGTATCTGACAGAGAAGCTCAATGACCGTTTAGCTAAGGGTTTGAACAGAGTTGTTTTTCTTGAATTTTGGTGCATTAGATTTTTTGCTTTTGGGGGTTAGGCAGGTAAGGAGTGGTTGTTAGCTATTTCTGCTGGGAAGTGGGGATACATTTAAAAAATGATGCATTTCAACAACTGTCCTCTTTTCATATCTTTAGTACCTTTGCTATGGTATTAAGTTCTCCTAGTATAACTCTCGGAATGATTGTTTGTAATGAACTAATAGTAACAAACACCATTGCCATGTTTGAAAATGGAACAATATCCTCTACAATGGGATATAGCTATAAGTATGTGTTATGTTGGCATATATTCATACCTAGAGAGAGGGAGACATTGGCACTATAGCTAGAAAAATATTTAATCTACCTGCTTATCTGTAATACAAGTGGAAAAATTATAGGGTTCCATACAAGTTCAGAAAATCTGTTTTACATTTTACCCATTATCCTTTGTATGCATGCATGCATGTTTTATTTTTGTTTTAAAGTTTGCATTGAACTCTGAAATATTTAAACATTAAGACATGGTAAAAAATATAATAGGGTTCAAGAGCAGGGTTGAAATTTAAAGCCTATTTCTAATATGCCTACATTTTGGAGCAATGTACAACATGCGGCAGCTTCCCTGAATACTTTTCAGTTAGGACATTCAAGTTACAAAGCTAATATTAAGGTTTAATTTATTTAACCCAGTAATAATTTATACACAGTAAATGGACAGGTGAAATGCAATGTCAGATGTAGTGCCTAAGTTTAGAATATTATTCTCTGTATATTATATAGTTTTTTCTTCTTCTCCCACATAAAGCTATATGTTGCCATTCTTAATATGTCAGGTTTTTTTATTAGCCAAACTGTTTTGTAATGATGAAGCTTCATATTTACAGCTGAAACCAGTAGTCAGCTGGAAAAAACAAAAAGTCCTACATATTTATAAACTGGGGATGTCAGCTTGAGTTTTTTTACATTCTGATCTCAAAATGCAACTGAAAAGATTGCACTCAGTGGTATAGTTGACAGATGTCAGAGGTGATTCATTCACTATTAGATTCTCAGGCTTCCTTGGCTTTGCAAGTGTGACCCAAGGAGATATTTAAGATTCTGGCATTAAACTCCTCAGATGACAGCTTTTAATTGCGCCACAAAGCAGAGATAATATTTCCATGTAATTCTTAAAGAAAAGATTTGTGATAGTTTAAAGACTTGTCATAATGGCAGCCTGGTTGTCACTAGCAAGAACAATCGGTCACTCCTGCTGTTTCGTCTAGTGACCTTTCAGATGCTGAGAGCAGTACAATCTATACAAACCGTACTATCCATCTGGGCTAATCTTAGGAACAAATTGACAGTCTGTGTAGGCAATTGTCTAGAAAATCCTCTTGGGTGCTGCTTCAGCACTTTATTATGGTGAGAAACCAATCAAAATGGGTTATTTCCTTTATTTACTGTTTGTCCCCTTTAAAAAAAATTGGAACTACTTCTGTAGATGCTTTTTTATATGGGATTTGTCCTTCCTGGAAGTGTTAACTCTTTCTGCTAATTGTAGGTCTAGTCTATGGCAAATTTACAAGAAGAAAAATAATTTAAAGGATGTTATTTTATATGTTTTTAACTTTGGTGTTATAATTATAAAAGTTTCTCATATTATGAATGGATGCATTGATAGGGACTCCAAAATTAAGGATAAAAAATGATTTTGCTTTTGAGAGTGCCATTAACCCCGCCTCTTTTTTCCCTTCTGTTCAAAAATGGAAAAATTCTTCTTAACAGACAATAGAAATGCCAAAATAAAGTGCATTTTCACATATAGTCCCGTGAGAAGGAGAACGAAAGCTCTCTCACATTTACATACCTTTTAGCCTGTGGGAGCATGCACTGGGTTGGAGACCAGGAGACCATGACCAACATTCTTTTAAATGGGTGCCTAAAGTTAGGCTCCCAAGTCCATTTTTAGGCATTCAGCATCAGGGCTGGTTGGGAAATTTTTAACAAAATAGTTTTCCATTGGAAAATGCTGGATTGTCAAAATTAAAACTTTTCATGAGAACATACGAGTTTTGACAAAACTTTCTTTAGGTCCCCGATGGAATTTCTGGTCAAAATCAGAGAGCCACCCAAGAATAATCAATAATTTGGGAAAAACAGCTGAGTAAGGACTTTGAACCTAGGTCTCCTATATCCCAGGAGTGTGCCCTAACCACTGAGCTAATGGCTATTCTGGCAAAGGGAGGTGTGGTCTTTCTCTCTGTTTTTTTTTACAAAAAACTTCAAAGGGTCTCAGTTCCATCCTGATATAAAACAGGACAAATTCTGAAATCTCAAAAAGTTTACAAGACAAGAAATAGTTTCCCACCCAGCGCAACTCAGCCGCCTCAGTTTGAGTGATTGCAAGCTGCTGGATGCTCAGTAGTTTGAATTATCAGGCTTTGTACAGGTTTGGATGTATGGAGTTAGGACGCTAACTTTGAACATCCATTTTTGAAAATATTGGTCCAGGAGTTCAAATCTCAACTCTTCTGCAGATTGGCCTTAATAATTCTGTGTGCTTCACAGCCTTTATTACTAAGCCAGGCTTTAGGTGTCATTTGCCCCATTTTTTATTTGGAGTATGATTCTGGGAGATTGCACAAGGTTACTCTGAGAATAGATTTCATCTGTTCATCATCAGAAGACCACCATGATGGATATCCACTTACCATACTGAAAAACCACAACCCATCCCCAGAACCTAGAAGCAAAAAAGCACAGAGTTATTAAAGAAGTATGTAGGTAATCAACAGTCATATGTGAATGATATGTGTACTGCATGTAACCCTTCTGCCAGGTGATGCTAGGTCCAATATCAAGAGGTTCTTCTTAACAAGATAAAGCCCCCACCCAGTAATCTGGAAAAACTAAACACCTCCCCTTGCCTCCACTGAGAGCCAGTGCTTCCCCACTCACAATGACTGAGTCTCAGAGGAACAGCCGTGTTAGTCTGTATTTGCAAAAAGAAAAGGAGTACTTGTGGCAGTACTTGTGGCACCTTAGAGACTAACCAATTTATTTGAGCATGAGCTTTCGTGAGCTGATGAAGTGAGCTGTAGCTCACGAAAGCTCATGCTCAAATAAATTGGTTAGTCTCTAAGGTGCCACAAGTACTGCCACAAGTACTCCTTTTCTTTTTGCGAATGACTGAGTCTGTGTAACAAAAGAAAGCTCTTAATCAAAGGGAGAGGTAACCCAGCGTTAATTTGGGAAAACACTGTAACAATGACTTGAAAGTACAAAACTAATAAGTGACACACCCACCCCACAGTATCTTAGGAAGTGGCCTTTTTCTCGGTTTCCCACCTTGTGGTATGAACATCCCAGGGACAAATGTCTCTTAACATGCCGCTCCCCTTTCCCTCCGCTCCCCGCTCCAGTTTGTTATCCGAGGTCAGCAACGTCCCCAGAGTCCAGGGATGCAATTGGGTGGATTTGCCTCCTGCCCCAAAGGGGAGAGACTGGTTGAGTGATGCCTGTGCTTTTGCTCACCTGTGTTTCTGCTGTCTCTGCCACTGCTTGTCGCTGTCATTGCTGTCATCACTGCTGTTGCTCAGAGCTTCAACCTTAACTGCTACCTTCCGCTGCAGTGCTGTGTTCTGAGGTTCTACCAGAGAGGACAGTTCTCAGTGATTTCAACTCTTTAGTGATTTCACTGGGTAGTGAGGAGCCTCTCTGCTGCTGCCTATTTTACGTTGTCTTTTCACCACAACACTGTCTACCAGGTCTAAGGTTCAGCCCTCTTAGTTTAGCTTATCAATGAGTTCAGCTCTAATGGTAACTGAGAAAGAACCAGGACTCTCAAATGAATCTAGGCAGCTATGTTGTTAAACACTGGAGACGGGGAGGGATGGAAGGAGCAAATGGGTTCTGGGACTCTTTAAACAGGTCTGCACCACCAGGTAGGAACACTTGTCCCAACCCCCTCTGACTTTAACTTGGATATGGCATCACTACCCCCTGTTTAGCAAGTGAGATTAACATTTAGGGTGCCCCTCCTCAATCAGGGCATGTTAAGTACAGTCCTGCCATTCTTTGCTTATATAATAAGGATAACAACATTTCATTACCCTTACCTTTAATACCAAAGTGAATTTTAACCCTAAACAGCCAAAACTGATCACTTTGGCAACACAGGTCTGTCTGCTGATACCCGAGACAGAGTAGATCTGTCTATGCACATACAGTCTGCTCCAGAGGTCTTTCCCCATAATTCATCACTAGATGTCAAGGGAGAACTCTTTCAGACCCTGTTTACATACATAATCATAACATAGTACAGTATGGTGAACTGGGGAAGGGGTCTGTGGGCCTCATTTAACCTTTGGGTTGCACTTTGGACATCTCTGAATTAGAGTCTGGGATTAGTCTGTAAGATTTATGCTTTATTTTTGTTTACAGTGTCAATAATTAAAATTGAACTACTGCAGTATCTCCTAACACTGTGTAGTAAATTTTGGTAAACATTGCTATTTGTAATGGCAATGACAGTACAGTTCATTACAAAAAAGTAGTGTATTTAGTGCTCAGGAGAGATCCTGGAAGGTGAATCCTAAAGCTCTGAAGTCCTGTAAGTACAGTACAGTCAGTTACAATGCAGGCTTCCCTACACTGCTTCAGCAATATACCTCAATTCTGTACTATCTTACTGATGAGCAGACAGGCCTCAAGATAAATCCTTTATTATGAACAGAAACTATGTACAGAAATGAGGTAACAAAACTTCCTAGTACTCTGGGTAGCTGCAGCCTGCAACTGCCCTGTCCTGGGTTTCTTTCTTTCTTTCTTTCTTTCTTTCTTTCTTTCTTTCTTTCTTTCTTTCTTTCTTTCTTTCTGTCCCAGCAGGAAGTGCATCATAGTCACAGGAAACCAAAGTCTGCATCTAGAGTGTAGAGAAAATATGGTATCTTTACACTTCCTGAATTACTTACTCTATAGTGCATCTTCCCTTTTTTAGATCCCTTTTAAAATTTCTTTATTGAACTAAAACACTTTTGAATAAAACTAAAAAACTATTACAAATAGAATAAAATATTTAACAGTCCGTTAGGTTGCTCGAACAAAACATGAACATGTCTTGATCAGCCCCTTAGGGCATTTAAGCAATCTTCCCGCTTTGCTGCATTGCAGAACCTCTTTAGGCAAGTCCTTGTCTGTAACCAACTGTTTACTCTCATAGGCAATAACAGGGTCAGTATAGGAACTGTTTTCTATTTGTGTGTCTGCTTTTACTTTACTTTTCTCTGCCAAGAACATAAGAACAGCCATACTGGGTCAGACCTAAGGTTCATCTAGCTCAGTATCCTGTTTTTCGACAGTGGCCAATGCCAGGTGCCCCAGAAGGAATGAACAGAACAGGTAATCATCAAGTGATCCATCCCCTGTCACCCATTCCCAGCTTCTGGCAAACAGAGGCTAGAAACACCATCCCTGTCCACTGTGGCTCATAGCCTTTGATGGACCTGTCCTCCATGAACTTATCTAGTTCTTTTTTGAACCCTGTTATAGTCTTGGCTTTCACAACATCCTCTGGCAAGGAGTTCCACAGATTGACTGTGCGTTGTGAAAAAATACTTCCTTTTGTTTGTTTTAAACCTGCTGCCTATTCATTTCATTTGGTGACCCCTAGTTCTTGTGTTATGAGAAGGAGTAAATAACACTTCCTTATTTACTTTCTCCACATCAGTCATGATTTTATAGACCTGTATCATATCCCCCCCTTAGCTGTCTCTTTTCCAAGCTGAAAAGTCCCAGTCTTATTAATCTCTCCTCATATGGCAGCTGTTCCATACCTGTAATCATTTTTGTTGCCCTTTTCTGAACCTTTTCAGATGTCAGGTATCTTGAGCAGTGTCCTACAATTCTTTTGTAAGATTTTGCCTTCATCATGACTATGAGCAGTGTGACTCTTTTTTGATCACTGTGGCTTTGACAGGCCAGAGCCTATCTTGCCAAATTGTCACTGAGGTTTTGCTTCTAACTGGAAGAGGACTTGCTCCTTTATTGTAATACTTTGTCCGATTATACTTTCCCAGTTTTTTCCACACTATCACAGACTCCTTTGTTAGCCATCCTTTGGGGTTCTTTTGTTTTTGTTCCATATCTGGTCATCAAGTATTTATATGTCTGTTGCGGAGGAGTTCAGCAAGTGACTTTCCATATTGCAGTGGGCAGCTCTGTAGCTGAGTAGTGATAAATATAGATCTTCCCTTGCATCCATTGCTTTTTTTTTTAGCAAGTTCTCCACTATGTACTCCACATTCAGCTAATCCATTGATTTGAGCATATTTGGGAGTAGGTGAAAATCAGGTATTTAAGCAAAGTTCAGGAATTCCTTTTTCCTGAACTGTGGTTCATTGTCAATTATTACGGTTTTTAGAATTCTGTGACATACAAATATAGGTTTAACATGCCTGACAACTGTTGCTGCTGTGATACTTCAAGTGTCACTACTTTAGGGAATTGGGTAAAGTAGTCCATTGTAACAAGGTGATCATGTCTTCCCAATTCCAACTTTGTCTCATGGAATTACAAGTTCGTGTGGTATCTTTCAGCTAGGAATCTCTGTATTTCTGACATGTTCCACACCTGCTCATCATTTCTTCTCTGTCACTATTCATCTCTGGCCAGAATACAGCTTCTGTAGCTCTCCTTTTTGATTTGATCATTCCCAGATGCCCTTTGTGTATTTGTTCCAGTATTTTCTTTCTCATCACTGTGGCAACCATGATCTGTGTGCCCTTCAAAAGCACCCCTGCAATCACTGAAAGCTCATTTTTATAGTGGAATATGCAGGTGGGAAGTGTTGATTTCCCCCCTCCTTTGTTTAATGCTTGCAATATTTCTTCTTTAGCTCTTTTTGTGTCCAGTTCATTCCATATGCCTGAAGATACAGTATGTGACATTTTACCATGTTGACATGTATGTTTACTGCTTGTTCCAGATCATCAGGCTGTGTATTGTCAGATGGAGCACATGCTCTTAAGAGTGTGTCTGCCATGACTAAGTGGCACTCACGTTGGAACTCCAGGGACACATCATACTTCTGTATTTTCAAAAGTAGACTCTGTATTCTTGGAGGTGCTTCTCCGAGTCCCTGTTTGTGTAATGCGATCAGTGGATTGTGATCAGTTTCTGCTCTGAAACTGAAGATAGAGAAAGTAGTATATATCTTGTATATCTGTATACCAGGCCTAGTGTCTCTTTTTCAATTTGTACATACAACTTCTGTGTGGCTGTTATAGCCCTATATGCATACAAGACTGGAAACCAGTCAGTTCCAAGGCACTTTACTAGTACTGCTCCCAGCCCTCTTTTTGAGACATCTTTGAAGAGTTTGATGTCTTTAAGTGGGTCAAAAAATTGCAGCACTGGAGCTGATGTCAGAATGTGCTTTAAGTCCATTGAACTCTCTTTTATGCTCTGGTATTCAGGCCCATTCCGTGACCTTGTGGAGGTGATGTCTTAGGTGAGTTGTGTGAGCTGTATAGTTAAGTATGAATTTGCCGACATAATTCAACATGCCTATCAGCCCTTGAATTCCCTTTTTATGTTCAGATTTCCGCATGTTCAGTATTGCCTAAATCTTCGATTCATCAGGAATATTCCCTTTGGGGTCAGTCTCTCTCACAAGTATGTTATTTCCATTGCTTGAAATTGAGATTTGGCCTTACTCAGTTTAAGGTTATACATTCTCACAATTTCCAGTACTCTCCTTAATCATTCCTGATGTTCAGTGGGGACAGTGGGGGGTTGAGCTTAAGGCTGGCAGTACCACCTAGTGGAGATATTCTGGACTCTGTAGTCCAGTGGCAAGAATCAGTGACTGCTTTGCCTAGTGGCTGAACTCAATGGCTGTGTCTCCCAATGGCAAGAAGCAATAACCATTTTCCTAATGGCTGTAGCTGTTGGCTCAGTCACTCAATGGCAAGAGTCAATGGATTCTTTGCCTAGCAGCTGGAGTAGAGGTTGTGTTACCCAATGGCAAGAGTCAGTGGCCAGAGTGCCCGGCTCGCCGTCGTGCTCCACCGGGTTCCAAGCCAGGGCCCAAAGAAACAATAATTCAAAATATACTGCCTAGGGGGCAAGTACCCTGGTGTCTGCTCCCTGGGCCACTTCCTACCCCAGCTTCGGTTCCCCTACTGGTGCCACTGGTCTGCCTTGGGATCCCCCTTGGAGTTTTCTCGGGCCACTCTGCCGCTGTGAACGGCAGCTCACTGTCATCAGCCTCCATGGCTGAAGGGCCTGTGTCTGTTTGCGCGTAAGGCTTGGTCCCAGCAGATTGGAGCCTCGGCAGCTTCTCTGGAGGAGGAGGCAGCAACTGCTCTCCTGCTCTGTCTGCCCAGACTGAGCTGAGCTGCTCTGTTTTGTGCTCTGCCTCCACTGTGAGCAAGCCCAGCAGGGGTGGTTGGGCAAGGCCTCCTTTGTCCACAGCAACTCCTTAACCCTCTCTTCACCAGGGTGTGGTTTGTATACTCTGTCACACATCAGTGTACACTTTCACACCTCCTACTATTATCTGGCTCATTGTGCAGTGATACACTTTTGGAGCTGAATATATTCCAAAAGGCAGCCTTAGGAAGCAGTATCTGTCAAATGTTGTTGAAAGTGCAGATCTTAGGGGTCTGTGTCAAAAGCCTGCTAATGCATCTGATTTGCATAAAAATTTGGCTCCTACCATCTCGGACAGTAGGTCACTTCTTGTGGACAAGTGGAAGTGTTCTCTTGTTATGTTTTTGTTCAGTTCCTTAAGGTTCATACACAGCCATAGTCCCCTTCCTTACTAAGCAGTGATCCCCACTGGTTGGTTCTTTTATTCTCTAAACCAGGGGTCGGCAACCTTTCAGAAGAGGTGTGCCGAGTCTTAATTTATTCACTCTAATTTAAGGTTTTGCATGCCAGTAATACATTTTAACGTTTTTAGAAGATCTCTTTCTATCAGTCTATAATATATAACTCTGTTGTATGTAAAGTAAATAAGGTTTTTAAAATGTTTAAGAAGTTTCATTTAAAATTAAATTAAAATGCAGAGCCCCCCGGACCGGTGGGCAGGACCCGGGCAGTGTGAGTGCCACTGAAAATCAGCTCAGGTGCCGCCTTTGGCACTCATGCCATAGGTTGCCTACCCCTGCTCTAAACCATTTGCCGTCATATTTTTCAGCAGTGCTTCTAGCCTCTTTCTTAAGGCTTGTGGAACTTTTCATGTGGCAGGTACCATCGGTTCTGCATCTTCTCTTAACGATATTTTATATGTTACTGGGAGGCACCCATTTCCTGTGAATACATCTTTCATATCTGGTTATGTGTTGTGTTTCTGTCTCTCTCTGGCAGACATCCTCTTAACAAGACCAAGATGCATTATATACAACTAGAGCTTCTGTGCTCATCCTCCAGTTATATGTCCCTGTGGCTTTCATATACAGTGTAAATTACTGTATGAACCTTTTCCAGCCATATTCAGCATTTCCCCTGATTCTCAGTGCCAGTGGAGAGTTACTTGAAATTGCAGTGTCTGTAGTAGCCATTTCACTGTTTCCTGTCACTGGGCCTTCCAGGATGCTCTGCCTTCCAGTCCTGATACCATGTAGTATCTTACTCATACGAACTCAAAGGGGTCAAGGTAAACCCTTTATTATTAACAGAATCTATGTACAGCAATAAGGTAACAAACTTCCTACTACTCTGTGTACCTATTGAGGTTCTGGTTACGCACATCTAATGGTCCCTCTCCCCAGCCTAAAGGGAGGAGCTAACAGACCTAGGTCTCAATTGAATATGGGAGACAACAAATGAAATAACAGGGACAGGAGTGAGGGTTACAGAGTCAAGGCAGGGAACCAGAGAGGACCACTGAGCAGAGAACCCATACAGCACCCACTGCTCCTTGAAGGCATCCAGGGAGCCAGTGGACATGGCTCAGAGGAATTTTGCCTGGAGATGTGACCAAAGGGAGGATCGGAAATAGGGCACCTCCACATGTAACTGCAGCCTGCAACTGCCCTATCCTGTGCTTCTTTGTTTCAGCCCCAGAAGTAAGTGTATCACAAGAAACCAAAGACTGCATCTAGAGTGTACAGAAAGTGTGGCATCTCTGCACCTCCTGAAGGACTAACTGTAGCACAAATTTGCTCCTGGAGGGGCTTAACTATGGGGAAGAAGAGCAGTTTGGTTTCTATGCCTGTCCAGTTTTTGGAGTCTTTCCTGAGTGCCAGATACTTTTTTTGTGATGTAGACACCTACACACTAAACACAGGAGTGAAATTAAATCATTTCATATACAGAAGACTGCCTAACAGCCATCAGAGGGTAAAATTCTCATTACTTATCTTTGCTGGACTAGAACCAGCCATCTAGAGTTATGAGGCATAGTATTCAAATCGCAGTCTTTTGAGCCAAAGAAATGTGTCTCCTGAGGAAATTAATTCAGAGAAATCAGAGTGTAATTTGTTAACATTATGAAGATGGGTTTCAGAGTAGCATCCGTGTTAGTCTGTATCCACAAAAAGAACAGGAGGACTTGTGGCATCTTAGAGACTAACAAATTTATTAGAGCATAAGCTTTCGTGGGCTACAGCCCACTTCATTGGATGCATAGAATGGAACATATAGTCAGAAGATGAGGGACTAAGTCTTAAAAATAACATCATTTTGCGTAATTCAACAGCTTCTCGAGTGTTACCTGATGAGTAAAATTTTTATGTTTCTTTAGTTCATTCTTTCCTTGGATGATAGTGGTCAAGTATTCTTTTTTCAGATGGACTTGGTACTGTTCCCCCCACCTCTTTTTTATGTGACCACTTAAATTCCCTGTCACAAGCAAGGCACACTCTAATTGCCACAATTATACCAGAGATGGATGATTGTGTTTAGGGTATTCCCAATTCCAGAAAACATGTTTCTGCCAATGACAAAGTGCAAGTGTGGGTTCCCTCCTCCCCTTTCTTTTGTTAACCATACCATTATGGTAGATGGTACTAGCATATGTCTGAAGTGAATATACCACAAGTACAGGCTGGTTTGGTGTTACATTTCCATAATAACTCTGGAGAGCTTATCCTTCTCCACTTCTGCATTACTGTTACCTTTCCATGATATAGTAATCTCCATTGACCTTCATAGTCTGACCACTGAAATTGTTTTTTGCAAAGTGTCATCTGTGTTATAAATTGGTCTGGACTTGAATCTGTCTGAATTAAGAGGTTTAAATTTCACACCTACTGGTGATGGGAAGGGAGGGAACAGAAAATGTGCAAAGTGGAGATTTGCTGTATTGTCGAAACAGAAGTATTTTTAAGAATGTTCAATATCCTAATAAAGTGTGAGAGGAAACAAGAATGGAGAAAACTGTAGCTAGATAAGGTAAGTTGAAGTGTTTTTAAAATCATTATTTCTAGGATTGTTGTGATATTAGGCAGTTCCCATAAGATTTTCATAGACGAGCCATACCCAGATATGACTCAGTTACCACACACCTGCACAAATCAGATTAAATGTGAGTCATGTGGCTTTTTTGCTCTAAAAATTAAAACGTATCATAGTTTAACCAAAGTGGTGTACAAATCATATAAGGGTTTCTTAACATTACTAATCTGAATTATATTCCTGGTTTGATTTTTTATGGGTATCAAGCTGAGTGTTTTAAGAGATGGGAAACTAAGTGCAAGGAAGCTACACTGGGTCATCACAGAAAGGCTAACCTAAACTAAGAAAGGTGAGGAAGGAGTGTCATGGCACCATGAACCTTTTGCTTGTGTGTCCAGACTTTCCAACTGGAAGCTGGGTGAATAACTGATATTTCAGTTCACTGGTAAGTCTGAAGAAATGGGGGTGGGGGGGAATAGTTTCAGGTTAAATAAAAAATGAAATTTTTGGTTAATCAAAAATAGAAAAAATAATTTCTGGTCCAGTGAAACAGTTTGTTTGACCCCAAAAGTCATTTTCAACTGAAAAATCTCAAAGTTTCATTTAAAAATGTTGAAATTAAATATTTTTGACTTTTTCAGAATTTTTTTTGGGGGGGGTCTTCTACATGAACAATTTGATAAAACTGAAATGAATTCACACAATGTTTTGGTGTAGCTGAATATGCATTTTTTGCTGAAAAATGTTTTGGATGAAAAATTTTGCTCTCTTCTAATTCAGTACAAACTATTCTCTGATTATTCACAGGAGCATCAGTGAGAAAGATAAAATAAAATCATTTTCTGTCAGGACTGTCTTGGCTTAGGCTCAAATTTCATTTCATGTCAACACTGTGAATTACCTTGACTGAAATCACCATACCCAATAGTCACTGCTCCACCATAGACTTCTTATGTGACTTTGAACTCTTGGACTTATGTCTACACTTAAAACACTACAGCGCTGCTGCTGTAGTGCATCAGGGTAGATGCTATCTATGCCAATGGTAAGGGTTCTCCTCTCGGTGTAGGTAATCTGCCTCCCCGAGAGGCAGTAGCTAGGTTGATGGAAGAATTTTTCCATCAACCTAGTGGTGGCTACACCAAGGGTTAGCTTGGTTTAATTATGCTATTCAGGGGTGTGGATTTTTTCACACCCCTGATTGACATAGTTAAGCTAACATAATTTTCTAGTATAGACCAGCCCTTAGTCTCTCTATACCTCAGTTCCACATCTGTAAAATGGGGACCATACTACTTCTCTACATAGCAGAAGTGTTGTGAGGATAAATACATTACAGACTATGAGGTGCTGAAATACTACCGTAATGGGGACCATATAGCTATCTTGGATGGATGGATAAGTGCACAAAGTGCACACAGATGCACATGTACATTATATATCTGTGATGCATGCAAAAAAGTGGGGAGCTGGAGTCAATGTAGACATAGTTTATTATGGAGGTATCAGTAACTACTCCATAATTCAGGTTGCTTTGAGATTTTCACATAAATCAAGATTCAAGCAGCCTTTGCAGATGACAATTAGTAGTAGTAGCTTTTGCAGAGGAAACATTTTTAAACTGTCTTTTTAAAAATGTTTCTGTGAGAATCTGGTTATTTTTCTGCCTCCCTGTAGCTACAGAACCATTGTCACCACAAACTCTGAAATTCACACACTCCCAGTCTCATAGGATCTCAAGGATAGGCCATTTTTCAAATTTTTCTGCTTATAGAAAGAAGAGTTCCCCTTATTCCTCACTCACTTAATTTAGCTCCAAAAAGAAATGCCAGTGGAATTGCCCAGATCCACTGCCATTTTCTAATGCTGCCTCCCTAACTTTCCAGCCCTGTCTCCTACCCTGGCTTCCAGCTATAGCTATTACCAGCCCCTTACCCTACACCAACCTCTGTGCCCCAGCCACTGATTCCCTGTTACAGGACAATCTTCTTCAGCAGGCCCGAGTCCAATCCAAAGGTCTGCTAAGGTCCATTGGAATGGGACTCCCTCCTGATGAGCTACAGGAGGCCCTCCACAGAGAGAAGCTGTTTTTGAAGCAAAGCTGCAGATTGTACTAGTAACCTCAAATACAACAGGAGATGAATGGGGTGCTCTTCATAATGACTATTAAGGAAAATAAGTCACAGAGTAAGGGGCACAGCATTGCATTGGATTAAGATCTGGATGAGTGTAAGAGACAATGAATCATTATGAACTGCTGCTTTTCCAAATGTAGAGAGGTCAATAGAGAGGAAGAGGTGGCTGCTAGGAAGAACTAGGAAGGATTTAAATTCATTGAGGGATTAAGGAGCACAATGGCAGATGAAATTTCTCTTGGATAAGTGCAACAGAATAATATACACTAGCAATAACAGGCTTTATAGAAAAAAATCTGTTTAAAAATCTCCTCTCATACACTGGGCTCTGGGAACTTTTGAGGAAAGGTACTTAGGAGTTATTTCAATTAGCTTAATGAGGGTATCTGCCGTCTGTGATGTAGTTACAAAAGTAGTCAGATAAGCAAGCAAAATGCAGTTATACAAACAAGTAGTATATTTATGTGCATCAGTAGAGGGATAGAAAATCAGTACATAAATTGTAACAATTATAACTCTGTCCAGTTCTGGTTGCTTCAATTAAGAAAGATAAAGTTGAGATCAAAGAGGAGGAGAGAAAGTGGATGATGTGTATTGTGGCACAAATTTTCAAATTTGAAGACTTGAAATATATAAAAGATAGCTATAAAGAGGTCAGTGATCAGTTGTTGTCCATGTCTGCTGGGTGTAGGACAAGAAGTAATCAGTTCAGTTTGGAGGAAGGGAGATTTAGGTTACATATTAGGAAAAGCTTTCTAACTAAAAGAATAGTTAAGTGCTGGAACAGGTTACCTAAGGATGTTGTGGAATCCCCATCACTGAAGGTTTTTAAGGACAGCATTGACAAACATCTGTCAGGGATGGTAGGTATACTTAATCATGCCTCGGTGTGGTGGGATGGACTACAACGGCCTCATGAGGTCCCTTCCAGTCCTACGTTTCTGTAATTCTATGACTTAAGCACCTAAATCCATACTCAGGTACTCAAATAAGAGGCCTTATTTTCAGTTGTGTAGACCACCCACAACCCTTTTTCAGAATACAAATTGGCCTGATAAAATATCAGTGAGGTCAAGAGTCCAGCAGGATTTTTAAAAATGGATTAGACATTTTTATGGCTAATGAGAATATCCATAATCACACAAGGTAGGATTATAGAATTAATAATTACATGTATTTATTTTTGAAAGGAACAGAAACCATCGTGCGTTAAGGAGTAAGGCTACAACTGATTGATTTCTCCACTTCATCTTATCTCTGTTTGGATGGAGTAGAGAGGGTGTGGGTGGGGGCGCAGGTCCCCACTCAGAGAGGCCCAATGCTGGTGCAAGTTAGCAATGCGTGGGACAGCACTTACTTATGCTACTAGCATAAAGTGTCAGGGTGCCAGGGCTAGCTGCACCTTAAACCCTTCCATACCGGTCCCTCTGAGTGTACTGTAATGTTAGGTCTTGTGCCCTATCTTTTCTCCCAGTCTTAGATAGGACCATAGGCTGCAGCCCCCTGAGCACCAGCCTTGATTAATCAGCAGGCCTGTGTTCAGCACGTGCAAGTCTTTCCTACAGGAGCTCAGGTTTCAGAGTAACAGCCGTGTTAGTCTGTATTCGCAAAAAGAAAAGGAGGACTTGTGGCACCTTAGAGACTAACCAATTTATTTGAGCATAAGCTTTCGTGAGCTACAGCTCACTTCATCGGATGCATACTGTGGAAAGTGTAGAAGATCTTTTTATATACACACAAAGCATGAAAAAATACCTCCTCCCACCCCACTCTCCTGCTGGTAATAGCTTATCTAAAGTGATCACTCTCCTTACAATGTGTATGATAATCAAGTTGGGCCATTTCCAGCACAAATCCAGGTTTTCTCTCCCCTCCCCCCCCACAAACCCCACCTTGATTATCATACACATTGTAAGGAGAGTGGTGACTTTAGATAAGCTATTACCAGCAGGAGAGTGGGTTTGTGTGTGTGTGTGTGTGGTGGGGGGGTGGGGTGGGGGTGAGAAAACTTGGATTTGTGCTGGAAATGGCCCAACTTGATTATCATACACATTGTAAGGAGAGTGATCACTTTAGATAAGCTATTACCAGCAGGAGAGTGGGGTGGGAGGAGGTATTTTTTCATGCTTTGTGTGTATATAAAAAGATCTTCTACACTTTCCACAGTATGCATTCGATGAAGTGAGCTGTAGCTCACGAAAGCTTATGCTCAAATAAATTGGTTAGTCTCTAAGGTGCCACAAGTACTCCTTTTCTTCCTACAGGAGCTGTGACCAGTGACTAATGCAGTGACCAGACAGCTTTCTTAAAATCTTTCTTTAAATTTAACAGTAGGAAGATTGCAAAGCCTAAGAGAAAATAGAGGATTTTAAAACAACAAAAGGCCTGTACTGATGTCTGTGTTACTTACAGGCTTACCTTCCTTTGGCAGAGACTTAGGCAGGTCCCTCTTTACTCCAAACCCATGGTCTCTGGGGTGTGTGTCTTTGGGAACCACTTCTCATGAGCAACTCCAAGTCATCACCCTCTCCCTTCCTTACGAATACTGCTTTTATCTCCCCAAACCCCTTTGTCTTGTTTCCAGGGCTTTTTGGTTCTCCTGTGTTCCCCTCTGATCTTACCTAGACAAACTGGTCCACTGAGTTCAGTAGGGGGTGAGAGGTAGGACATCAAAGAAAATGGGTCTAGTATTGTCCCACAAGAGTGGTAAATGGGTGGCTATCTGAAGCTAGTGTGTAGGTAGAGCCAACCTCTGAATTAACCCCTTCTGTTCATATAAGAAACACGATAACAAACAGATGGGACATATAATATTAATAAGTTCTTACAGAGCAGCTCAAAATCTATCCCATATATTACCTCAAGATCCAATGCCCACTCCCTGTCCTTCCCAAGCCCTGTGCCTGGAATGCAGCATTCTCTCCATGCAACATTACACTCGGGGCAGCCTGTGCAAGAAGCATCAAAGTGGCAAGATATCTGCCAGCAGAGTATCCAGCTCTGGTATGCTTATGCAGCACGAAATGGCCTTAGCATACAGGAGAATCTGGTCCTCAGTTTTGTTTAATCAGAAACGTGGCCTCTAGATGAAACAAAATGATGTCCAATTTTTCTTGCATCTTTCCCATCGTTTATTTTTTAAAAAACTTTTCCATACACTTTTCCAGACCTGTATTTTATATTGAGATTTTCTAATTTTGGCTTACAGTTCACCCTGCTAACAAAGGAGTCTTTGAAGTTAGTTTTATGTCATTGCAAGGGGGCATCATTGCAAAATAACAATGAAATTTTATATCATAGGGGTAGCCGTGTTAGTCTGGATCTGTAAAAGCGGCAAAGAGTCCAGTGGCACCTTATAGACTAACAGACGTATTGGAACATAAGCTTTCGTGGGTGAATACCCACTTTGTCGGATGCATGTAGTGGAAATTTCCAGAGGCAGGTATAAATATGCAAGCAAGAATCAGGCTAGGGATAACGAGGTTAGTTCAATCAGGGAGGATGAGGCCCTCTTCTAGCAGTTGAGGTGTGAACACCAAGGGAGGAGAAACTGCTTTTGTAGTTGGCTAGCCATTCACAGTCTTTGTTTAATCCTAAACTGATGGTGTCAAATTTAATCCTGAGGTGATGGTGTTTCTCTTTGAAGTCCTCGCCCACAGGCAACCCGCCAACCTGAAGCATATTCTCACCAGCAACTACACACCGCACCATAGTAACTCTAACTCAGGAACTAATCCATGCAACAAACCTCGATGCCAACTCTGCCCACATATCTACACCAGCGACACCATCACAGGAGCTAATCAGATCAGCCACACCATCACCGGTTCATTCACCCGCACGTCCACCAATGTAATATACGCCATCATGTGCCAGCAATGCCCCTCTGCTATGTACATTGGCCAAACTTGACAGTCCCTACATAAAAGGATAAATGGACACAAATCAGATATTAGGAATGGCAATATACAAAAACCTGTAGGAGAACACTTCAACCTCCCTGGACACACAATAGCAGATTGAAAGGTGGCCAGCCTGCAGCAAAACAATTCAGGACCAGACTTCAGAGAGAAACTGCTGAGCTTCAGTTCATTTGCTAATTTGACACCATCAGCTCAGGATTAAACAAAGATGGTGAATGGCTCGCCAACTACAAAACAATTTCTCCTCCCTTGGTGTTCACACCTCAACTGCTAGAAGAGGGCCTCATCCTCCCTGACTGAACTAACCTCGTTATCCCTAGCCTGATTCTTGCTTGCATATTTATACCCGCCTCTGGAAATTTCCACTACATGCATCCAACAAAGTGGGTATTCACCCACGAAAGCTCATGCTCCAATGCATCTGTTAGTCTATAAGGTGCCACAGGACTCTTTGCCGCTTTTAATGAAATTTTATGTATTTCAGATGATAAAATGCACGTCTTTAAAAATGAATAGGGAAAAAAATTGACCCAAATCAGCATTAAAACATTCTCTAATATTTGACTGCCTTGTCCTAACTCAGTCAGCCAACCTCTACTGAAGAAGCCTGGGCAAATGTATAAGTTTCACAATGTGTATGGAGGGTAATCAAAATCAGGCTTTGTCAGACTAAGCTGGAGAGTAAATTCCAGAGGCAAGGACCCACCAATGGAAACATCCTGACTAGTGCTGGTTGGGAAATGGTTCTCCCATCCCACAGATATTTTCAAGACTTAACGTATTAATATTTATTATATTATAAAATATTTCCATTCCATATTGGGATAAACCTGAGACCTTTCAATATTTTCCACAAAATGACAGAGAGAGAGAGAGAAAGAGAGAGCGCACGAGAACACACACATGCATGCAGCGTACCCTAGATAGCCAATAGGCTCGTGGTTAGGGCAGCTGCCTGAGATGTATGTTCAAGTCCCTATTCTAAATCAAACAAGCAAGCATGTGAACTGTGGTCTCTCTCCACAGTGAGAGGAGAGTGTCTCTTTCTCTTTTTTCCCTCCATCATGGAAATAAAAATAAAAAACCTTCCCAATGAATCTGAGTTGAGATGAATCTGATCCTTTCCTGAGAAAATATTTGTTTTGGACAAATCTGCATTTCTCAATGAAAAATTCCCAACCAGCTCTAATCCAGACCCTGGATGAGCACAATCAGTGACTCTTAACTTGAGTGTCTCAAATGGAATATTATTGTTATCACTTGAGCTGCTGGGTTAAAACACAAAGAGGACAAGGATCTCTAAGGTATCCGTGAACCAAGCCATAAAGGACTTTATATATCCCTACCAATATCTTCAACTGGAAGCTGTTTACCTTTAATCTCACAGTCATTCTGTATATGCTACTTTCATTGCCTGGTGTGCTTAAGTGTATAATAGAGGCTGGTTACCTAAGGTAATCATGCAACAAGTTTTACATATGGAGCTTCTATTTGGCAATGCATCGTTTTTTTACATTGTTATCCATGTGGAAAACAAACAACTGTTCCATTAAGACTCTTTCCAAGATTTAAATTGAAAATACTGAATGCTAAATCTGAGAATTTAGTTAAGATTTCACTGGGGATTAGACAGATATTTAGTTTTAAGGAGTGTAATTCCCAATGTCAGGCTTATTTCTGTGCTGTAGGTTATTCCTCATTTTTTTGGAAAATTATTCACATGAACTAATCTGACAGAACTGGATGGATATCCATTACTGTGCTGCATTACGTTTCTTAAAAATGTATTGCAAGGGCACTGTGTACAGTTTGGGAAGGACAGTACATAAATTGAACAGTGGCACATGCGGATTTTAAGGCTCAGTAAGTGGTTTTTGGAACACACTTGGCAACTCTGAGAAGGAAAAACGAATAAGAGCAACTGCTTGTGAGGCTGACAACCTTACTGTGAAACACATATTGCTCTCTTTGGACTAGAGTGGGCCTGGCAAATATTAACAATCAAGCCATCTGTACAACTAAATCAAACATTTTCTCCAAAAATGGACCAGTTTATGGGATCGTTTTCACAAGAAATGTAGAAAAAACATTTTTCATCTCTGTTTTTTCTTCCCCTTTGCCATTACCCTGTAGCTTTTGTTAGTAACTGAGTGCTATTCTGTGCTAGGCTGAGGGAACTGCCATGTTGATCAGTGTCATTTCCTGCAGGACTCACCTCGCTCCTTTTTTATGTATTTTCTTCCTGTTCTCTGACCAGAAATTGCAAACATACTCTTGAACATATAATCATTAGATCAACTCAAGAGAGATGTAATTTATCAACTTCAAAGTAGCCTCTGCGTATTCTTATTCCCACTGCTGAGCTTTGGGATCTTATAGAAATGTCTATTGGGATGTTACAGCGCCAAATATGTAATTAAGGCACCAAGCTAAACTAGGACTGGGATCAGGATCCAGCGTTCAGCTCTGTTCTTTAAGTAATGGAGTCAGAGAAGATTTTGTAATGTTAAACATGTATCTTTTTGTCAAGCCACACCTTAATTGCTGGCTGCCTCTACTGCATGCTCCCCACATCTGACCCCAGGGAATGTGTACAATCCTTCTGGACTGCCATGAATGCTGCTCTTTACTCTTGCGACCACTGCAGAGCTAACAGATCAGAGGGAAGGGGAACTGGGTTGTATTCCTCATTCAGCATCAACTGAATAATATTCTGAATTCCTCGTAGGCTATGTCTACACTCACTTTTGTCAGTAAAACTTTTGTCAGTCAGGGGCGTGAAAAAACCCCATCTCTGACCAACATAAATTTCATCAACAAAAGTGCCGGTGTGGACAGCACTATGTCGGCGGGAGACCGTCTCCCACCGACATAACTACCGCTGCTCATTCAGGGTGGTTTAATTATGCCAACAGGAGACCTCTCTCCCATTGGCATAGAGCAGCTACACAGGAGATCTTACAGCGGTGCAGCTGCAGCGGTACAGCTGTGCCGCTGTAAGGTCTTAGTGTAGACATAGCCTTAGTTACATATGTGTAATCCCACTGAAGGCAGGGGGGTTGCATAGATAACACTGAGGACATAATTTGGCTAGCAAAACCTTTATTTCTTGTGCTGTTGTATGTGAAGGAAATGGCCTGGTGTGACTATGAGACACTTGCAAGTGGAGTTTGTAAAACGAGAGGGCAGGAAAAAACTTCTTTTTTTTCTCGTAAATTGAGCAGATTAGCTGTGGAAGTCATTGACAGATAATGAGAGTGGAACTCCACGATGCCTTTATTAGAGTCATTTTAGGTGTAGAACTGCTCTTTAAAAATCACGTTCTAACAGTGAGGGCTCTGTGTAAACGATTGCAATGTAGCGAGTGGTTGGTGTGTTTGCCGTGCTCTCTGTTTTTCTCTCATTTCAGTGTTCAGTACATTGTGCGGCAAAATTTCCAAAAGTGGTTGCCTTATGTTAGGTTTCTTAATCCATATTTGGGCATCTAAATAGATGGCCTGATTTTCAAAAGGGCTGAGCAGGCAGCAGCTCCCATTAAAAGTTTCTGCAGTTTTAGATCAGGCCCTTCTCTAATTAAAATAGCATGATAGCCTGGTCCTGCTGTCCTTACTCAGACAAACCTCCTAATGAAGCCAATGGGAGTTAATTAAAGTACATATTGGTTTTTCCTGAGCAAGTAGTTCTGGATTGGGCCCTTGATTTTTAAAATGACAAATGGGGATAGGGAAGTTTCTGCAAAGGGAGCTGTGATTAAGTCATGGTGCCAAATGTTGCCACTGCAGTCTTGGTTTCAACAAAGAAGCCATTTCATCTGAGGGGATAATGTAACACCATCATCTAATGTTTGCTATTTTAAATAGAAAAATGAGCCTCATGATGCAGCAGGTACAGCTGTATGCCAGAGTAGTGTGCCTAATGAGGCTGGGAAGTGAGGTACAATAAAGAAAGTGGTGAAAGATTTTGGAGAGTGAAGACTCAGAGCCTGATTTTAAGAGAGTATAATCTATATCTATTTAACCCACCAGTAAATTGTATGTATTTCCTTATGCTCTTTATAACTTCATTCTTGTTAGCCCTTTAAACAAAGTCTGTTTTACACATGATCTGAGATAGACTGTATAAGAACACTGACACTGGTTCAATATACATTTTTTGTTAGCTCTGTGATCTTTCAATTGAAAAATAATGTTTAAATTGCTGGTGACAGAAAGAGAAGGTGTTCGAGGATAATCCGATGGAAGTAAGGTGCTTTGTTTCAATAATGAAATGCTGGTTTACACAGTAATGACCCTTGGGCAGGAGAGGGAATGTATTTTAATGGATGGTGACTTTTAGAGTTACTTATTAAGCACACTACAAAATGCAGAATGACTTTATATATCGCGAGCTGTAAAGTTTATACGGTATAGTATAGTCAGTAGTTGTGCTTTATTCTCCTGCGCTTTGCTTGCTCTCAAATCAGCCTTAAAGGACAGCCTATATAGTGACAGATGACACCAAGCTGAAAAGTGTCAAAAATAAAATTAATTTTATTTTTGACACTTTCCAGCTTGGTGTCATCTGCCACTATACAGGTGTTCTTATACATAAAAACAGAATGGTATGTAGGGTTGGCTCTTGAACAAGAGGCCTTGTGTACACTAGAGCAGTGGTGGGCAACCGCACGCAGCCTGTCAGGGTAATCCGCTGGCGGGCCGCCAGACAGTTTGTTTACATTTGCACGGCTGCCCGCAGCTCCCAGGGGCCTGGAATGGCGATCTGCGGCTGCTGGGAGCTGCAGGTGGCCGTGCAAATGTAAACAAACTGTCTCGCGGATTACCCTGATGGGCCACATGTGGCCCGCGCTCCACAGGTTGCCCACCGCTGCACTAGAGCATTTTGGCATTGCAGTTAGCTAGCTATTCCGTTACCATGTACTACAAGTGTTTTGCACGTGCTCTGTGCTATATGTCATCCACCACAACATCATTATACTACTGCCATACCCATGTACACAGGAAATGCAAGGGTTGCAGGTGCAATTTGTTCTCCCAGATACAATCCTACAATGCCACTGCCTACCCCTTTGACTATTCAGAACATTGTCTCTGTCACCTACTAATCATAGAGTCATAAAAATGTAGGGCTGGAAGGGGCCTTGAGAAGTCACATTGTTGACTTATGAGAAGAGGCTGGAACTGGGATTGTTTAGTCTGCAGAAGAGAAGAATGAGGGGGGATTTGATAGCTGCTTTCAACTACCTGAAAGGGGGTTCCAAAGAGGATGGAGCTAGACTGTTCTAAGTGGTAGCAGATGACTGAACAAGGAATAATGGTCTCAAGTTGCAGTGGGGGAGGTTTAGGTTGGATATTAGGAAAAACTTTTTCACTAGGAGGGTGGTAAAGCACTGGAATGCGTTATGTAGGGTGGTGGTGGAGTCTCCTTCCTTTGAAGTTTTTAAGGTCAGGCTTGACAAAGCCCTGGCTGGGATGATTTAGTTGGGGATTGGTCCTGCTTTGAGCAGGGGGTTGGATTAGATGACCTCCTGAGGTCCCTTCCAACCCTCATATTCTATGATTCTATGAAGTCAAGTCCAGCCCCTGGCGCTGAGGTAGGACCAAGTATATCTAGACCATCCCTGACAGATGTTTGTCCAACTTGTTCTTAAAAACCTCCACTGATGGGGATTCCACAACCTTCCTTGAAAGACTACTCCAGAGTATAACTACCAGTATAGTTAGAAAGCTTTTCCTAATATCTAACCTAAATCTCTGTTGCTCAGATTACGCTCATTACTTCTTGTCCTGCCTTAATTGGATATGGAGAAGAATTGATCACCCTCCTTTTTTGAACAGTTCTTAACATATTTGAACACTTATCAGCTTCCTCCCTGCCTCAGTCTTTTTTTCTTAAGACTTAATATGCCCCATTTTTAAAAAGTTTTTTCATAGGTCAGGTTTTCTAAACCTTATATAATTTTTGTTGCTCTCTTCTGGACTGTCTAAAATTTGTCCACATCTTTCTTAAAATATGGTGCCCAGAACTGGACACAGTACTCCAGCTGAGGCCTCACAAGCGTCTAGTGGAGCAAGACAATTACCTCCTATGTCTTAGCCCTGGTCTACACTAGGACTTTAGGTCGAATTTAGCAGCTTTAAATCGATGTAAACCTGCACCCGTCCACATGATGAAGCCCTTTTTTTTGACTTAAAGGGCTCTTAAAATCGATTTCCTTATTCCACCCTGACAAGTGGATTAGCGCTTAAATCGGCCTTGCCGGGTCGAATTTGGGGTACTGTGGACACAATTCGACGGTATTGGCCTCCGGGAGCTATCCCAGAGTGCTCCACTGTGACCGCTCTGGACAGCACTCTCAACTCAGATGCACTGGCCAGGTCGACAGGAAAAGAACCGCGAACTTTTGAATCTCATTTCCTGTTTGGCCAGCGTGGCAAGCTGCAGGTGACCATGCAGAGCTCATCAGCAGAGGTGACCATGCAGAGCTCATCAGCAGAGGTGACCATGATGGAGTCCCAGAATCGCAAAAGAGCTCCAGCATGGACTGAACGGGAGGTACGGGATCTGATCGCTGTATGGGGAGAGGAATCCGTGCTATCAGAACTCCGTTCCAGTTTTCGAAATGCCAAAACCTTTGTCAAAATCTCCCAGGGCATGAAGGACAGAGGCCATGACAGGGACCCGAAGCAGTGCCGCGTGAAACTTAAGGAGCTGAGGCAAGCCTACCAGAAAACCAGAGAGGTGAATGGCCGCTCCAGGTCAGATCCCCAAACATGCCACTTCTATGATGAGCTGCATGCCATTTTAGGGGGTTCAGCCACCACTACCCCAGCCGTGTTATTTGACTCCTTCAATGGAGATGGAGGCAACACAGAAGCAGGTTTTGGGGACGAAGAAGATGATGGTGATGATGATGACGATGAGGTTGTAGATAGCTCACAGCAAGCAAGCGGAGAAACCGGTTTTCCCGACAGCCAGGAACTGTTTCTCACCCTGGACCAGGAGCCAGTACCCCCCGAACCCACCCAAGGCTGCCTCCTGGACCCGGCAGGCAGAGAAGGGACCTCCGGTGAGTGTACCTTTTAAAATACTATACATGGTTTAAAAGCAAGTATGTGAAAGGATTAATTTGCCCTGGCATTCGCGGCTCTCCTGGATGTACTCCCAAAGCCTTTGCAAAAGGTTTCTGGGGAGGGCAGCCTTACTGCGTCCTCCATGGTAGGACTCTTTACCACTCCAGGCCAGTAACACGTACTCGGGAATCATTGTACAACAAAGCATTGCAGTGTATGTTTGCTGGCGTTCAAACAACATCCGTTCTTTATCTCTCTGTGTTATCCTCAGGAGAGTGAGATTTCATTCATGGTCTCCTGGTTGAAATAGGGTGCTTTTCTTCAGGGGACACTCAGAGGAGCCCGTTCCTGCTGGGCTGTTTGCCTGTGGCTGAACAGAAATGTTCCCCGCTATTAGCCACGGGGAGGGGGAAGGGTTGAGGGGGTAGCCACGTGGTGGGGGGAGGCAAAATGCGACCTTGTACCGAAAGCACATGTGCTATGTATGTAATGTTAACAGCAAGGTTTACCCTGAAAGAGTGTAGCCACTGTTCTATAAAATGTGTCTTTTTAAATACAGCTGTCCCTTTTTTTTTCTCCACCAGCTGCATGTGTTTCAATGATCACAGGATCTTCTCCTTCCCAGAGGCTAGTGCAGATTAGAAAGAAAAAAAAAACGCACTCGTGATGAAATGTTCTCTGAGCTCATGCTGTCCTCCCACACTGACAGAGCACAGACGAATGCATGGAGGCAAATAATGTCAGAGTGCAGGAAAGCACAAAATGACCGGGAGCAGAGGTGGCGGGCTGAAGAGAGTAAGTGGTGGGCTGAAGAGAGTAAGTGGCGGGCTGAAGACAGGGCTGAAGCTCAAATGTGATGGCAGCTTGATGAGAGAGGCAGGATTCAATGCTGAGGCTGCTGGAGGATCAAACCAGTATGCTCCAGTGTATGGTTGAGCTGCAGCAAAGGCAGCTGGAGCACAGACTGCCACTACAGCCCCTGTGTAACCAACCACCCTCCTCCCCAAGTTCCATAGCCTCCACACCCAGATGCCCAAGAACGCGGTGGGGGGGCCTCCGGCCAACCAGCCACTCCACCTCAGAGGATTGCTCAAAAACAAGAAGGCTGGCATTCAATAAATTTTAAAGTTGTAAACTTTTAAAGTGCTGTGTGGCATTTTCCTTCCCTCCTCCACCACCCCTCCTGGGCTACCTTGGTAGTCATCCCCCTATTTGTGTGATGAATGAATAAAGAATGCATGAATGTGAAGCAACAATAACTTTATTGCCTCTGCAAGCAGTGATCGAAGGGAGGAGGGGAGGGTGGTTAGCTTACAGGAAAGTAGAGTGAACCAAGGGACGGGGGTTTCATCAAGGAGAAACAAACAGAACTTTCACACCATAGCCTGGCCAGTCATGAAACTAGTTTTCAAAGCTTCTCTGATGCATACTGCGCCCTCCTGTGCTCTTCTAACTGCCCTGGTGTCTGACTGCGCGTAACCAGCAGCCAGGCGATTTGCCTCAACCTTCCACCCCGCCATAAACGTCTCCCCCTTACTCTCACAGATATTGTGGAGCACGCAGCAAGCAGTAATAACAGTGGGAATATTGGTTTCGCTGAGGTCTAAGCGAGTCAGTAAACTGCGCCAGCATGCTTTTAAACGTCCAAATGCACATTCTACCACCATTCTGCACTTGCTCAGCCTGTAGTTGAACAGCTCCTGACTACTGTCCAGGCTGCCTGTGTATGGCTTCATGAGCCGTGGCATTAAGGGGTAGGCTGGGTCCCCTAGGGGACTTTCAACATCCCCAACAGTTATTTTCTGGTCTGGGAATAAAGTCCCTTCTTGCAACTTTTGAAACAGACCAGAGTTCCTGAAGATGTGAGCGTCATGTACCTTTCCCGGCCATCCCACGTTGATGTTGGTGAAACGTCCCTTGTGATCCACCAGAGCTTGCAGCACTATTGAAAAGTACCCCTTGCGGTTTATGTATTCGCCGGCTTGGTGCTCCGGTGCCAAGATAGGGATATGGGTTCCGTCTATGGCCCCACCACAGTTAGGGAATCCCATTGCAGCAAAGCCATCCACTATGACCTGCACATTTCCCCGGGTCACTACCCTTGATATCAGGAGATCTTTGATTGTGTTGGCTACTTGCATCACAGCTGCCCCCACAGTAGATTTGCCCACTCCAAATTGATTCCCAACTGACCGGTAGCTGTGTGGCGTTGCAAGCTTCCACAGGGCTATCGCCACTCGCTTCTCAACTGTGAGGGCTGCTCTCATCTTGGTATTCATGCGCTTCAGGGCAGGGGAAAGCAAGTCACAAAGTTCCATGAAAGTGCCCTTACGCATGCGAAAGTTTCGCAACCACTGGGAATCGTCCCAGACCTGCAACACTATGCGGTCCCATCAGTCTGTGCTTGTTTCCCGAGCCCAGAATCGGCGTTCCGAAGCATGAACCTGCCCCATTAGCACCATGATGCATGCATTGGCAGGGCCCATGCTTTGAGAGAAACCTGTGTCCATGTCCTGATCACTCACTTGACTGCGCTGACGTCGCGTCCTCGCCCGGTATCGCTCCGCCAGGTTCTGGTGCTGCATATACTGCTGGATAATGCGTGTGGTGTTCAATGTGCTCCTAATTGCCAAAGTGAGCTGAGCGGCCTCCATGCTTGCCTTGGTATGGCGTCCGCACAGAAAAAAGGCACGGAACGATTGTTTGCCATTGCTCTGACGGAGGGAGGGGTGACTGACAACATGGCTTACAGGGTTGGCTTACAGAGAATTAAAATCAACAAAGGGGGTGGCTTTACATCAATGAGTATTTCAGGCAGGACTTCACGGAGGGTTCCAATAAGAAATGGTGCACCTAAGTAATTGTTCTTATTGGAACAAGCAGGTTGGTCTGGCCTCTGATTGATACATGGCTAGATTTACCTCGCTGCACCTTCTCTGTGAGTGACTGCAGTGTGACCTAGAGGAATGAGTCCCGTAGACGGGGGAGAGGGGGAAGCAAATGAGTACAAAACAAATCTTGTCTATTTCTTGTTTTGATCCACTCCATCTATCTTTTACATCTTTGGCTGGCAGCAGACGGTGCAGAAGGACTGCAAGCCATCCACATCTCATGGCTGCTCGGCAGAAGATGGTGCAGTAAGACTGCTAGCAATCCATATCGCCTGCCTGCTCACCATAAGATGGTTCAATAGGACTGACTGCAGGACTGTGTCCAGTTTTGGGCCCCACACTACAAGAAGGATGTGGATAAATTGGAGAGAGTCCAGCGAAGGGCAACAAAAATGATTAGGGGTCTAGAACACATGACTTATGAGGAGAGGCTGAGGGAGCTGGGATTGTTTAGCCTGCAGAAGAGAAGAATGAGGGGGGATTTGATAGCTGCTTTCAACTTCCTGAAAGGGGGTTCCAAAGAGGATGGCTCTAGACTGTTCTCAATGGTAGCAGATGACAGAACGAGGAGTAATGGTCTCAAGTTGCAGTGGGGGAGGTTTAGATTGGATATTAGGAAAAACTTTTTCACTAAGAGGGTGGTGAAACACTGGAATGCGTTACCTAGGGAGGTGGTAGAATCTCCTTCCTTAGACGTTTTTAAGGTCAGGCTTGACAAAGCCCTGGCTGGGATGATTTAACTGGGAATTGGTCCTGCTTCGAGCAGGGGGTTGGACTAGATGACCTTCAGGGGTCCCTTCCAACCCTGATATTCTATGATTCTATGATTCTATGACTAAAGAGAATGACCTGGTCAAGTCACTTCTAATGTAGTCCCTGCACCCATGTCTGCCCAGGTGCTCCTGGCCGACGTGGCCAGGAGCACCTCGGACATGACGATGACAGCTACCAGTCCTACTGCATCATCTGCTGCCACAAAGCAAGGGGTTGCTGCTGCTGTGTAGCAATGCAGTACCACGTCTGCCAGCACCCAGGAGACATACGGTGACGGTTACCTGAGCGGGCTCCATGCTTGCCGTGGTATGGCATCTGCACAGGTAACTCAAGAAAAAAGGTGCGAAACGATTGTCTGCTGCTGCTTTCACGGAGGGAGGGAGGGAATGGGGGCCTGACGATATGTACCCAGAACCACCCGCGACAATGTTTTAGCCCCATCAGGCATTGGGATCTCAACCCAGAATTCCAGTGGGCAGCGGAGACTGCGGGAACTGTGGGATAGCTACCCACAGAGCAACACTCCGGAAGTCAACACTTGCCTCGGTACTGTGGAAGCACTCCGCCAAGTTAATGCACTTAATGCACTTAGAGCATTTTCTGTGGGGACACACACACTCGAATATATAAAAACGATTTCTAAAAAAACGACTTCTATAAATTCGACCTAATTTCATAGTGTAGACATACCCTATCATACAACACTTCTTGTTAATACACCCCAGAATAATGTTAGCATTTTTGCAGCTGCATCACATTGTTGACTCATTTTCAATTTGTGATCCACTGTAACTCCCACCTAGCTAGTTATTCCCCAGTTTGTAGTTGTGCATTTGATTGTTCCTTCCTAAGTGAAGTACTTTGCACTTGTCTTTATTTAATTTCATCTTGCTTAATTCAGACCAATACTCCAATTTGTCAAGGTTGTTTTGAATTCTAATCCTGTCCTCCAAAGTGTTTTCAACCCCTCCCAGCGTGGTGTCATCTTCATATTGTATAAACACATTCTCCACTCCATTATCGAAGTCATTAATGAAAATATTGAATAGTACTGGATGCAAGACTCACCCCTGAGGGATTCCACTAGATACGTCCTCCTAGTTTGACAGTGAACCATTGACAATTACTATTTGAGTATAGTCTTTCAACCAGTTGTGCACCCACCTTATAGCAATTTCATCTAGACCACATTTCTCTTGTTTGCTTATGAGAATGTCATGTGGGGAACTGTATCAAAAGCCTTACTAAAGTCAAGATATATCACATCTACCCCGCCGCCGCTAGGCCAGTTACTCTGTCAAAGAAGGAAAGTAGGTTGGTTTGGAATGATTTGTTCTGGACAAATCCATGCTGGCTATTCCTTATAATCCTATTATTCTCTCGGTGCTTATAAATGGATTGTTTAATAATTTGTTCCAGTATCTGTCCAGGTATCCAAGTTAGGCTGATTGGTCTATAATTCTCTGAATCCTCTTTGTTCCCCTTTTTAAAGTATTGCCCTTCTCCAGTCCTCTTTCCTTGCACTTCTGTGTGTAGTTGCTATTATAGTAAAAATCTACCTCCTGACACCAATCATCCCCCTACACTTAAACCAGCATCTTTGGAAGGAGAGGATCTAATTAACACATAAGCCCCTGAGTCACTATGACAATCTGCTTTCATGGTTATCTGTAAATAATCAGAGTTCTATCTGCTGTCAATCCTTGAAATGTAAGGTGGGTTTTTTTATGGCTAATCCATGGTATTTTTTTTTCTCGCAGAAGTGCTTATATTCTTTACTTTACTTTTACACAGGAACATCTCTGCCTTTTACATGTAGAAGAACTCTTAAGTGTATATGATACCCTGAGGTGGTACCTCTGTCTGTGTGACAGGATGTCCCTTGAGCATTTTGGGTTAGGACTGTAGGAATGTGAAGAGAAGCTGAGTAATTTTGTCCTAACCAAAGTCTAAATGAGATATCCTAGGGCACTGTAGGCAAAACACAGTAAAATAAATAAATAAAAGTGCTCATTGCAGCCCAGTAGACAATACATAAAACGATGATGATTGATAAAAACTTGCAGGTGAAATCTTTCATTGAAATAAGTAAAAAAAATAAATAAAGTAGGTCCTGGAAAATCTTTCTTTTTCTTTTTTTCCTTCTTGGCCTACATAAAGAAATCACCTTTAAGAGTTTTCTTTTTTCCCTCTATCACCCCCTCCTCTTCCTCCAAAGTCTTGAAGTAAAAATGTAGGGCCTGATCCTCTTCTCACTTTACTGCATTGGCTTCACTAGAATTCTTTGTGATTTACACTGGCATAAATGAGCTGACTCATGCTTTTAAAGTTTAATTATATGAACACTGGGGTTTAACAATGTTGAAAAGCACCCTTTAATCAAAATCCATAAGAACATAACAATAGCCATACTGGGTCAGACCAAAGGTACATCTAGCCCAGTATCCTGTCTTCTGACAGTGGCCAATGCCAGCTGCCCCAGAGGAAATGAACAGAACAGGTAATTATCGAGTGATCCGTCCCCTGTCGCCCATTCCCAGCTTCTGGCAAACAGAGGCTAGAGACACCATCCCTATCCATTCTGGATAATAGCCATTGATGGACCTATCCTCCATGAATTTATCTAGTTCTTTTTTGAACCCTGTTATAGTTTTGGATCTTCATAACATCCTCTGACAAGGAGTTCCACAGGTTGACTCTGCGTTATGTGAAAAAAGGCTTTCTTTTATTTGTTTTAAACCTGCTGCCTATTCATTTCATTTGGCGACTCCTAGTGTTATAAGGAGTAAATAACATTTCGTTATTTACTTTCTCCACACCAGTCATGATTTTATAGACCTCTATCATATCCCCACTTAGTTGTCTCTTTTCCAGGCTGAAAAGTCCCGGTTTTATTAATCTCTCCTCATATGGCAGCCGTTCCATACTCCTAATCATTTTTGTTGCCCTTTTCTGAACCTTTTCCTATTCCAATATATTTTTTTTGAGATGGGGTGACTACATTTGCACGCAGTATTCTAGATGTGGACACACCATGGATTTATATAGCGGCAATATGATATTTTCTGTCATTATCTATCCCTTCCTTAATGATTCCCAGCATTCTGTTTGGTTTTTTGACTGCCGCTGCACATTGAGTGGATGTTTTCAGAGAATGATCCACAATGACTCCAAGATCTCTTTCTTGAGTGGTAACAGCCAATTTAGACCCCATCATTTTATATGTATAGTTGGGATTATGTTTTCCAATGTGCATTACTTTGCATTTATCACCATTGAATTTCATCTGCCATTTTGTTGCCCAGTCACCCAGTTTTGAGAGATCCTTTTGTAGCTCTTTGCAGTCTGCCTGGGACTTAACTATCTTGAGTAGTTTTGTATCATCTGCAAATTTTGCCATTTCACTGTTTACCCCTTTTTCCAGATCATTTATGACTATGTTGAATGGGACTGGGCCCAGTACAAACACCTGGGGGACACCACTATTTACCGCTCTCCATTCTGAAAACTGACCATTTATTCCTACCCTTTGTTTCCTATCTTTTAACCAGTTACCAAGCTATGAGAGCACTTTCCCTCTTATCCCATGACAGCTCACTTTGCTTAAGAGCTTTTGGTGAGGGACCTTGTCAAAGGCTTTCTGAAAATCTAAGTACATTATATCCACTGTATCCCCCTTGTCCACATGCTTGTTGACCCCCTCAGAGAATTCTAGTAGATTGGTGAGGCATGATTTTCCTTTACAAAAACCATGTTGACTCTTCCCCAACAAATTAAGTTCATCTATGTGTCTGACAGTTTTGTTGTTTACTATAGTTTCAACCATCTGCCTGGTACTGAAGACAGGCTTACTGGCCTGTAATTGCTGGGATCACCTCTGGAGCCCTTTTAAAAATTGGCGTTACATTAGCTATCCTTCAGTCATTTGGTACAGAAGCTGATTTAAATGATAGGTTACAGACTACAGTTAGTGGTTCTGCAGTTTTGTATTTGAGTTCCTTCAGAACTCTTGGGTGAATAGCATCTGGTCCTGGTGACTTATTACTGTTTAGTTTATCAATTAGTTCTACAACCTCCTCTAATGACACCTCAATCTGAGACAGTTCATCAGATTTGTCACCTAAAAAGAATGGCTCAGGTTTGGGACTCTCCCTCACATCCTCAGCCATGAAGACCGATGCAAAGAATTCATTTATTTTCTCCACAATGGCCTTATTGTCCTTGAATGCTCCTTTAGCATCTCGATCGTCCAGTGGCCCCATTGGTTGTTTAGCAGGCTTCCTGCTTCTGATGTACTTAACAAATTTTTTGCTATTACTTTTTGAGTCTTTGGCTAGCTGTTCTTCAAATTCTTTTTTGGCCTTCCTAATTATATTTTTACATTTAGTTTGCCAGAATTTATGCTCCTTCTATTTTCATCACTAGGATTTAACTTCCACTTTTTAAAGGATGCCTTTTTGCCTCTCACTGATTCTTTTACTTTGTTGTTTAGCCACGGTGGCACTTTTTTTGTTATCATCTATGTTTTTTAATTTGGGGTATACATTTAAGTTGAGCGTCTGTTATGGTGTCTTTAAAAAGTTTCCATGCAGCTTGTAGGGATTTCACTGTTGGCGCTGTACCTTTTAAATTTCTGTTTAACTAACCTCCTCGTTTTTGTGTTGTTCCCCTTTCTGAAATTAAATGGAATGTTACAGTGTTGGGCTGCTGTGGTGTTTTTCCCGCCAGAGGGATGTTAAATTTAGTTACCATATATTATGGTCTCTATTACCAAGCAGTCCAGCTATATTCACCTCTTGGACCATATTCTGTGCTCCACTTAGGACTAAATCAAGAATTGCCTCTTCTCTTGTAGGTTCCAAGACTAGCTGCTCCAAGAAGCAGTCATTTAAGGTGTCAAGAAACTTTTAAGCCCCCATCCAGATAGGTCTGAAAATGTTGTATCTGTTGGAGTTACTGAACATTGCTGTCAATACATCACAGATAGAAAATGTAATGTTTGCAATACATCTTTAGAGTTATAAGAGAGCCTAAAAAACTCTTAACTAATAACCTGAAACTTTTTATAAATGAACATTTTGCATGTAGCTAAATGCTTTCTTAAATGATAACACTGCACATGTGATATGCTTGATTGCAACTTGTTTTCTAAATTAAAAAATGTAAATGTGGCATTGAGAAAATTTAAAAAGATTGAAGGCAGGTTATGTCAGCAGCACACGCACACCAAAGTGTCTTCCATCTATCTAATCAGCCTCTCCTCCTCTGTGTGCCTATCTCCATTGTTTACTTTCAAATCCATAATATTTTTGCATCCTTTCCCTGGGTCAGGATTCATTAAAAAAAACTAATGAATTTAAAAATATGCTTTTCCCTTGTCCATTTGATACAGAGCCCTGCAATTTGACTTTCATTGTTTGTTTCCATCCTTGTCTCGCCAATCCTTTTCACTCTTTCTTTCTTTCTTTTTACTTTATTACATTTTTTATTGAGGCTTGAGATGAAACGGTCACTGCATCATGGGCCCATTACACTTCCTAACAATTCCATTTACACCTTATTGTTTGTCTTATTGCTGGAAAATTCAGGTGATTCATCATGCCTGAAGAAGCACCTGATCCCAATTCCCTTGATATCACAATCGCTATGTGACAGGAATACTGTAAGCAGTAATTTTCAGACCCTGACAAGCCAAGGTGATAACTCTTTGGGGACTTTTTGCCTCTCAAGTATTGATGAGTTCCATTTTCATAATGCTGCATTTTCTTTTTTCCTTTCAACAGCCCGCTGAATGTGGAAAAGGGTTTGGAGTTAATAAAGGATGTGGCAGATCTCCTGAAGCTGCAGATGAGTGACTTTGACGATGTCAAGTATGTATATGGTGCTCATCCCTTCTATTTTATATGTTTTTTCATTGTTATTCTTTAATATATATTTTCTTAAGGGAATACCTAAATTTTTATCATCAAAATTCATCGGGGGGTGGGGGGGGAGAGAGAAAGAGAAGAATATCCTGGCATTGTTTGCCAAGTTTTGTGTACAGTTAGCAATAGCCTACTTAATAAAAATGATCTGATGCAGTCCAAAAGATCTCCATATTACCACTAGTATAAGGTAAAAGGAAAAATTATAATCTTCAGAGTGCTGTATAAACATTAACTAACTTCACCAGAACTATGTAAGATAAGTATTGTAAGGGGTATTATACTCAATTTCATAGAAGGGGAGGTGTAGTGTCCGAGGTAGAGTAGAACTCAGGGGTGTCTGACTTTGAGTTTTGTGCATGGAACACTAGATTATGTCTCCTTCAGGGGTCCAGCCTTGTTTAAACATTGTTTTACTTTTCTGCATTTCACACTGACTAATTATATGCATGTTCATCTGGTAAATTGGACAGGTAGTGACCTGACAGATCTGGTACAACGAAGATATTGCTTAAATTTTCTAAGGTGGAAATGTTTGCACAGGAACTATAGCTCCTCCATGAGAGAAAGTTTAAAAAAATAGAACTCAACAGAATTTAATAGAGAGCTAATAAGGACATAAAGGTTAGTGCATGGGAGGGTTTGGCAGCTTTCAGAGAAATTCTGACATGGGAGACGATATTTGGGAGTTTTTTGATAGTCTCTTTAATTCTTCTGCCAGGTGTTGTTGGCAGCAGAAATGGCCAGGTTTAATTTTCTAGAAATTTCCTTAAAGACTTAACTAACACTGGCTTAAGCCCCCACCCAGAAATCTGGGAACCTACATAAACCACCCTGGCTGCCCCTTATGGGCAGTTCTTGCAAGCGCTGAGTCCAGAGGTTATAACAAAGAGAACTTTGGAAGTGTAGAGGGGGAGGTAGACAACACAATGAGTTGGTAAAACCACCAAGTAACAAATTATATGATGTAAGACTCCCACCTTCCAGGATGTCTTAAAAGTAGTACTCACCTTGGTCCTTCTTTGGCCATTATGAGTGACTAATGTGTTCTGGCCACTTCCTACCACCTCAGCTCCCTGCTCACAGTTAGCTAACCTGGACTGGAGAACTCCAAGGACTCTATCTAACAGGTTGCTGCTGCCTGGGCAGCTCTGGGGGCTCCTCTCCCTAACTCAGCTGGAGTGGTTTCAGCTTTAATTGCTGGGTAGGGATGCCCACACCAGAGTCCCATGGATAGACTGCTGCTCTGTCTGTGGTTTCAGTCCAAGCTGCCTACCTCTTCCACTGCTCTGTGCCATCCATCACCTCAGAGGTGCTACTGCCACTGATGCTCTGCATCATCTGTTGCCACCAAGCTGCCACTACTGCCTTGAAGCTGCCTAGACAATGCGCTGTTCAGCAGTCTCAGCTCAACTCTCAGGATGAGATCAGTGGTGTCTGGGACACTTGACAGAGTCCTCACCGGCAGAGAAGCACTTCCAGCAGCTGTCAGGAGCCTTTTCCCTCTCTTTCTCCCTTACCTCTGTTCATGCTCCATTACTCAACTTCGCCTGACCACAATCTCGGTCAGGATGACCTCAGGCACATTCAGTATCTTGTCCTTGTATTTCCCAACAAAGTCAATTGCATTTAATTGCTCCTAAAGGCAAAACTAAACTGCATTTTATTCAGAATGCACCACGCCATCACATAATATGCAAATGAAGCCTGACCCATTCAGTCAATTCTCCTTGCCCTCTAACTGATGCTGGCAGAGATCTCCCTCGCCAGTGAAGCCCCTTCCTATCTGCAGATCTTAAGTCGTTGTGGGCCGTTCTTCTCCCATTTCACCAGCAGATGACAATATTGAGCTCCCTTCTCTCTAAAGCTTCAAGCCACAGGCTTTACGTCTGGAAGGATATGGTAGGTGCTTATTTGTAGTGGGACTCAGGGACTGACTGCTTTTAGCCCCTTAATTGTGTTGCTGCACTGCAGTACTCTCCTCAATCTTTCCTGCAGTTGCCCTCACTCTGTCTATATGTGATGGTACCAGTAAATGTCATTAGTTTTCCAGTGCTATACCTTTGACTTACAGGAGGTAAATGTAGCTCAATGGCCAGCTAATTTACCCTACATCGCCATATATCTCGTTTAATCACTGTGGTTATTCTAGCACATGCCAAGAGAAGATTCATAGCTTCCAAGGCTAGAAGGGAGCACTGCGGTTATCTAGTTTGACCTCCAGTATAACACAGGCCATAGAACTTCCCCCAAAATAATTCTTTTGAATCAAGAGTATATCTTTAAAAAATATTCGATCTTGATCTAAAAATTGCCAGTGGTGGAGAATCCCACCTATGGTTCCTATGGTTAATTGCCCTCACTCTCAAAAATGTATGCCTCCTTTCCAGTCTGAATTGATTTAGTTTCAACTTCCAGCCATTGGATCATTTTATATCTTTTTCTGCTAGATTGAAGAGCCCATTATTAAATATTTGTTGTCCATATAGATACTTACAGAGTGTGGTCAAGTCGCCCCTTAACCTTTTTTTTTTTTTGTTAAACTAAATAGATCAAACTCCTTGAGTCTATAATTATAAGGCATGATTTTTAATCTTTTATCATGTTCATGGCTCTTCTCTGAACCCTTTCCAATTTATCAACATCCTTCTTCAATTGTGGGCACAAGAACTGGTTACAGCATTCCAGCAGTGGTCACACTTTGCCAAATATGGAGGTAAAATCCATTCTCTACTCCTACTAAAGATTCCCCTGTTTATGTGTCCCATGATTGCATTAGCTCTGTTGGCCAGAGAGTCACATTAGCAGCTCATGTTCAGCCCCAATCAGGAGCTTCATAGGCTGGGTTCTTTGTGAGCTAGAGCTTCGTGAGCCCTCTTCTCCTCTGGTTGAGGTAAGCTGCGGTGTGTTGCCCATGGTCTGAGTGCTTCCTGTGGAGTTCTGGGCCTGGGTTTGATGCTTGCGCCCATTCCCCCTCTCCCCAGGCAGTTAGCAACTTTTTAAAAGAATGGAGTATGTAACTGGGTGGGGAAACCATTCAGTAAGTCTGAGGTCAGTTGAAGGAGATAGAAACAAAGAGGAAGTAGGGAGGAGCTTGACATATTTGGCTAATTCAGAGACTGACGTGGCAACACAACATGTGAATAAGACTAGGAAATGAAATTTTCTCTCTCTCTTCTCCGTCCCCAACATAGTATATGGTATGATGGTGACAGCACTATTTCCTGTGTCAGAGATCCTTAAACTTTTTGTCAACTTTTTTGGGCAAACATAAGTTTTACTAATGAAAACTACAGGGTTAATTTCAAAGACCATGCAAAAGCAGCATGTTTAATAAGAATTATTTCTGAGACGTGCACCATAGCAAATTTAAACAATCAATTCTTCTAAGGGACCTATAATCTAGAACTCTCAATTGTTTCACGTACATTTTTCTGTGATGTAGTAATTTTGAAAGGATTATTTCACAGAGGCGATCTTATTGTTTTGTGGTCAGTTTTGCCGCTGAATATTTATAGTATGTGCCTATATTTTAGCTTTTCCCACTGTTCTGGAATTTGGTTGAGTGAACAGTTGCCTTTGCAGCCTATTCCCATGTTATTTCTTGATTAGTTGATGCAAGGTGGTAATCAGCTTATCTTATCTTCTCTCTTTCACCAACATGGCAAGTTTAACTGATAACCTGGGATCCTCAGTATAGCCTCAGCTTGGCTCCTAGAGTGCACAATTCACTGCAACACTTGTTTTGTTTTCAAGTTACATTGACATAAACTTTGCTCTCCCTGTGAAGCGGATGAGTTGGGATTTATTTGGGGAATACATAATCAGAAATGTTTCAACATTGCAAAAAGGATCCAACATGTTAGCTGTCACTTTCAGATACAGCCTGAATTTTTATGGAAGTACTAGTTATGCTTAATATGTTTTGTTAATGGTTATGTCGCTGTCAGATAAATTCCATTATTTCTTATTACATCATTAGAGACCATTAAAATGATATTAACATGCTGATGTAATTATGCAAGCAGACGTAAAATGACTATAGTTATGATTTTAAAATCTAATTATGGGTGTCCACAGCCTCTGGTGATTGATTGTTGGACTGGTGTAGTATGGATTGGAGTCAGGTGGGTGGTAATACCAGGAGGCCTGGCATAAAAAAAAAGGGGTATGGGGGGATGGATTCCACCACAATGTGAACTGTAGCGATGACCTTTCTCCTAGAATTACAGTTCTTCAGCCATCATCAACTGAACTTATAGAAAAGGAATCTTATCAAAGAAAATCCAAATACAATTTTTAAAAAATGTAAAACTTACTAGGTCAGCTGAGAGTGTAAAGCAGGGGTGGATGTAGCCTCCCAATTCAATGGGTGCATTATACTAAACTGCCTATGGGGCATTGACCACCCACAGCAACATCCTCTGCCCTGGCATTGCAACCCTAATACTGTCCTGGGGAAGAGGGGCAGCTCCCAGCAAGGGGAGAGGGATACTGAAGAGCAAGCCTGCCCTTCACTTGCCCTGCAGTGGTATCTCCTGTCTCATGGAGCTAAGCCTGGTTTTCTGCTCTGGGGGTTGTTGATCTGGTGCATGGGTTCACAGTGCCACTCAAGTTTGTCTGCGGGATGATTTCTGTGGGTGCAGCTGAACCCATGAGCCCATGCTAAAGCTGCCCCTGGTGTAATAGGAAGGACAGTCTGATTCTGTGATTTGAGCCATTGGATTATCACAAACACCGTCTTCTTGGATTCTTCTGACATAGACACTGTGATTTATCTGTGCCTATTTATTCAGCATTCTTACATTTGAGATAATACCAAAGAAGCGGCTGAGGGGATTTCCTGCCATTAAACCACTGGATGCCCTTAAATGTGAAGGAAATAAAAGGGGATGACCATGTCTATGCATCTCATATAATAATACTCTAGACCAGGGGTTGTGTAACATTTTCATGATATGGGCCACATGTTAAGAGTGAGATTATCTGGTGGATACCATATCTTCCACTGGTGATTGAACATCATCCCTATGGCAGCTGAAGAAATTGCTTATATAAAAAAGTAACAGTAGGAAATTTTAGCTGTCTTTAAATTCTATAGAAAAAAGCTATTCATAATATCTTTTTCTTCTTCATTTTATTTCTCTTTACCATCATTTATGTCCTTCTCTTTAAAGATTCCTTGCCACCTGGTCTTTTTCTTCGCCTGGATGTTCTTCTCTTTTGCTTTGTCCTCCTCTCCCTTTGCACATCCTTCCATGATTCCATACCATTGTTGTTTCCCAGTGTTCCTAAACCTTGTTCTGGAGGTATCACCTCTCTTAGGTGAGTTGGTAGTTTAGGTTTCATGCTTCCTGAATCTTGTTCTCTCTTAGAGTATCAAGTGTGCCCGTTTTTGGTGTTTTGTTGTGTGACGCGATAACTGGGAATAAAACTGAAACCTCCCAAAGGTAGGACACCAAATGGGTATCTATCCAGATTCTTCTACCTTGCCCAACACTGTAGTGTATGAGTACAACCATAATAGCCAATACCAACACATAGGCTATAGAAGTACAACTATAGAATTCTGGGGAGGAACACATGACTTTAGTACAGTTTAAATTCTGATATTCATGGATTTTAAAGGCTGAAAAGGTCATTCTGATAATGTAATCTGACCTCCTTGCATTGTGCCAAATAACTTGTGGTTGACTTGTATGTATGTATTCCGGGCCGAAAATCTATATTAAAAAAACATTATTAAGATTGCAAAGTCAAGCACTCAAAAGTTAGGACATGCTGGAATTAAGATTGCCAGTGCAACCTTCTGCCCTCTTGTACATATATATTATGATATAGGCTTTACTTACATGACCACATACTGTTTTTGCAAGAGGACTTCTGCCTCGTTCTGTGTCGAGGATGGATGGTGCCCAGTTAAGAAGCAGCTATTCAGTATTTTGTTTTTTCCTCATTGTTCAATATGTGGCCTTAGGCCTTATTTACAGGATATTCAAAGCCTGCTATGAAGACAGAATTATTAATTTCCTCATGGGCTTTTCTGTGATACTCAGCATTACAGTATCTGAGTGCTTCACAAATATTGATTCATTGATCTTCACAAAGTCCCTGTGAGGTGAGGGGTATTATTATCCTCATTGAACAGATGGGGAGCTGAGTCACAGAGAAATCAAGGTCAAAAGTATCCACTAATTTTGAGTGTCCAGTTTGACACATCTAGGACCTGATTGAGTACTTAGCATTTTATAGCACTTTGTATATTCACAGCATTGGTCTGATTGACTGTAAGTGCTCAGTTTGTCTGCAAATCAAGCCCCAGAGTCTTCAGCTGGGCACCCAGAAAATAAGGAACACAATTAGTGGCCATCCCTGAAAAGTTTGGTAACTTGCCTAGCATCACATAGGAACTCAGTGGCGGAGGCAGGGACAGAATCCAGTTCTCCAGGGCAGCAATCAACTGTCTTAATTGTGAGACCTTGCTTTCTCCTCCTGCAGTCCCCCGCCTCATTCACTACACAGCTGAAACAAATGAGAGACCAGGTGAGTGGTGTAATATCTTTTATTGGCAGCTTCTCTTGGAGCAAGAGACAAGCTTTTGAGCTACACAGAGCTCTTCGTCAGTGCAATACAACAAATGAAACAGGCATCTATAGACAACAGTCTCTTTTACTGTACAACCCTGCTTCATTCCCAGAGTTGGTCCATTCTGTGCACTGAATGAAGCAGAGATCTTGTGGAAAAAATAAGTGATCACATAATTAAAAACGATGTCATGATATCTTTGCACAAGGGCGTCAAATGAAGGTTGTGCAGGCAACTTCCATTCTTACATTTCCTAATTCTGAGTACTTGACTTTACAATGTTAATAATGTTATTTTAATGTATTATTGTGTGTTATTTTAAACAGGCAAACTAAAAACCCCCAGAAATTTCATTGTGTCTCTTCACATTGATACCCACGTGGTTCATCAACAGGGTTGGATTCTTTAGATCCACCACACAGACCTCTGCCGGTTGAGCTAATGGACTAGCTGATAGCAATAGGAGGTTGCCATCCTCCACCAGCACGAGATGGGAATGAGATACACATTTTGCCGATGGGTTCGCTCATTGACAGAAGAATAGTGAGATTCAGGAATCCTGAATTCCATTCTAGGCTCTGGAGTGGTGTATGGTCAAGTGGGCAGAGACTTTTCTCTGTGTCCATTTCCCTCAAGCTTGATGCATTCTACCATGTCCCTGTCCAAGTTCTGTCTCGTCCCCACCCTACGCTCCTTGTCTACCCAGTCACAATCTCTACTCCTCAGGCTTATGGTCTAAGTTCCAGGCTCCTTGCCCAGCCTATTCTCCCACCACAGGCTCGCTGAGTCCTATTCTTCCTTCCCACCCCACAACAATGAGTCTCTTACCTTGCAAAACACCTGGTCTCCGGGCCAGCTACTCTGAGTTCCACTGTCTAGGCCCCTTGTCTAATCTGTCTCTTCTTCCCATTGTCTTCTATTTCCAGTCTCCCCCACAGGCTCCTGAGCCAGTCTCAGTCTCCCTCCCCACTCCCTCTTTGTCCCAGTCTCTTCACCTAGTCCCAGTTCTCTTCCCATACCCCAGCTCCTTGTTAGATCTGTCTCTCTTCCCCATTTGCCCCCATTCCTTCATTCTGGTGAGCACTAGGAGCTGTGAGAGGCTTGAGCATGTGCAGACTGCAATTTTTCAAAGGCTTGTAATTTGGCTAAATTTGGATGTATTTTCATGTGGACAGCAAAGGCACATTCCAAATACAAAAGGCCACCCTCTGCCAAATTTCAAGTCCCTGCTACAAAGCAATGAGAGTGATAGAATATTTCAAAGAAAAGGTCTTAAGAATTTTTTAACACGGTCTAAACAGTGTATTTTTTCCTGTCCTTGTTATTGTAAACGGCTTAACTGTTTTGGCAGAAATTAAATAAATAAATAAATTGGTCTGTGTCACACAACTGGCATGTAAAATTTCAGCCCAGACTTAAAGTTTGGTAAAGTTATAAGCAACTGAAAATAGGGTGTTATAATGAAAGTGCCAGGCAACCTTAATGACAGACAGCGCTAATAGCCCCACCTATAATGAATGTGTATGTTGGCAGTTGTGTACTAATCAGACTAACATACAGATTTGGTTCATTGTTTTGTCTTGTTTTGTTGCTAACACTTGAAAAACCCAATCAGCCATTTAATCATATTCACTCATCCAGAACCTAAATACTGGAGATCAGTGCTTCGTGGTTTCACTTCATCATGCTGATAGATTATGACGTGTGATACATGTATGCTCTAAATGTGAGCATCTCAGGAAATTACCGGTAACTTGAGAGACAAGATAGTGTTAAGCTGGTTTATTTAACCCAGTGTGCAGATTTGAAGGGCAGTAACAGGGATGGTGATACTCTGGAACAGATAAATTTTCTATGATACACAATACTTTTGGGATCACATCTAGGCACTGACTTGTGTGGCCTCTCTTCTGAACAGCAATCAAAGGGAGCCTTTCTCTGTGATGCAGCATGCTGAGCCTCTTCTCCAACGTGTGTTCATCTACAGTGGGTAAATCTATAAAGTTTATCCTATTTTGACAGATTTTACTAGTTTGAGAGAGATTCCCGTATTGTACAATGTACATACTGTACTTTGAGGCATCCCAGACCATTTCACTTAGTGAGTTCTGTGTTTGTCCTCTATAATACTGGCTCTTTTTTAAAGGTGTTTTTTTTTAAATAAAGCAGCTAAAACAAAACACAGCAAAACAAATTCTTATGAAAAGCTATAGAGAATAGAGTAAAAGCCGTAGAAATTACCTATATCTCCTAAGTCACAAAAACTGATAACATTTCTGTTATCTGTGATGTTTAGTTTTACCTAAGAGGAGTTTTCAAATATTGTGTATATGAACATAAATATTGTGAACAGTCTTTTCTCTTTGGGCATATCTCATGTTGTTATAGTGTTTGTGCATATTACTGATAGATTGAATCGATATTTCCATGATAACAATTACATTCATTTGTACATAACTTAAACACATTTTTCATTTTCCACTGATAACTTGCCAGACTTGGTCTCAGCACAGAGGTGAGGTACATTTTTTTTCAAAGCTTGGGGAACATTTCCTCTGCTTTTCTTTTCATGTAATAAGCAAGCCAACAAACGAAAGTACATTCTGTATAATCCTGTTAGAAATGCTGTATGTGTGAATAATGCATAAATGATGGAACTAGTTTTGTTCAAATGTGACTTCTATGGATTTCAATGAGTCTTAAAATCGGACCATTTGAAGACTGTACATACTGTGCTGTAGCTCACCATACGCAAGCTTTTTATAAGAAATTCCATTTTGTTTTCTATTATTTGACTATATTATACCATATTATTTGACAATTCATTTATTATACAAAGAAATCAGGCATAAGCACAAGGAGACAAAATTAGGGCTGAATTTTCAACTTTATCTGTGATTTGAGCGAGGGAATGATTTCCCAACCTTAATGCTTCATTGATCTTGAGCTTTTTATTTTCCCCCCCATGAAATAATATAGTTTGTGTTTATTACCTGATAGATTTGCATAGAACCAAGACCATTTTGCAGCCTTCACTATAACTATAGCGAAAGATATAATAGGAATATGTGGAAATAATTAGGAGGATTCTGATCTGCAGCATTTAATAAATGCTGGGTGACAAAGCAAAAAGCCATAACATTCAGGGAGACTCTTCAGTTATGTCTACACAGCAGCTGGGAGTGCGCTTCTCACCATGGAGAGACAGACATGCGCTAGCTGTACTTGAGCAAGCATGTTAAAAATAGCAGCATGGCTGCAGCAGCATGGATGGCAGCTCAGGCTAGCCACACAAATACAAACGTGCCCAACCCCCTCTGTACATACTTGGGTGTCTAGTGCAAGCTGTTGCATATGCCACCATGGCCATTCTGCTATTTTTAGCATGCTAGCTGGAGGAGAGCTAGTATATATCTGTCTACCAACACTAGAAAGAAATCTCCCAGCTGCTGTGTAGATCTACCCTTACAAGTAAAAATGGACTAAGTTCTAAAAATCATAGAAATGAAGGGTTGGAAGGGACCTTTAGAGGTCATCTAATCCATCCCCCAGCGCTGAGGCAGAACCAGGTAAACCTAAACGATCCCTGACAGGTATTTGTCAAACCTGTTCTTAGAAACCTCCAGTGGTGGGGATTCTACAGCTTCCCTGGGAATCCTATCCCAGAATTTAATTACCCTTATAATTAGAAAGTTTTTGCTAATATCTAACCTAAATGTCCCTTGCTGCAGATTAAGCCCATTACTTCTTGTCCTACCATCAGTGACCATAGAGAACAATTAATCACAGTCCTCCGTATAACAGACCTAACATATATGAAGACTGTTATCAGCTCCCCCCTCAGTCTTCTTTTCTCAAGATTCAACATGCCCTGTTTTTTAACCTCTCCTCACAGGTCAGGTTTTTTAAACGTTTTATCATTTTTATTGCTCTCCTTTGGACTCTTTCCAGTTATTCTACATCTTTCTTAAAGTGTAGCACCCAGAATTGGACACACTACTCCAGCTGACGCCTTACCAGTGCTGAGTAGAGCAGGATAATTACTTCCTGTATTTTACATATGACACTTCAATTAATAAACCCCAGAATGATATTACCCTCTTTTGCAACTGCATCGTATTTTTGACTCATATTCAATCTGATAATTGCTAATGGTTCTAAGATTGCTTCAGCTAGTTCCTTAAGCACCCTAGGATGACTTTCATCAGGACCTGCCGACTTGAATACATCTAATTTATCTAAATATTCTTTAACCTCATCTTTCCCTATTTTGGCTTACATTCCTCCCCCTTGTTAATAGTAATTGTGTTGAGCATCTTGTCACCATTTAAGTGAAGACTGAAGCAAAATAGACATTAAACACCTCAGGCTTCTTGATGTTCAGTTGATAGTTCTCCTTCCCTGCTAAGTAGAGAACCTATGTTTTCCTTTGTGTTTTTCTTGCTTCTAATGTATTTAAATAGCCTCTTCTTATTGATTTTTATGTCCCTTGCTAGTGTAACTCATTATGTGTCTTAGCCTTTCTGATTTTGTCCCTACATGCATGTGCTATTCTTCCGTACTTCTCCTTTACAATTTGGCCATGTTTCCACTTTTTGTATGATTCTCTTTTGATTTTCAGGTCATTAGAGGGCTTCTGTTGGAGTGATAATGGTGTCTTCCTGTTCTTCCTCTCTTTTCTTTGTATTAAAATAATCTGAAGTTGTGCCTTTAATATTGTCTCTGTGAGAAACTGCCAGTCCTCCTGAACTCCTTTGTTCTTTAGATTTTCTTCCCATGGGACCCACCAGTCTACCACTCTATCTACTAGTTCTCTGAGTTTCTTAAAGTCTGTTTTTTTGAAATTCATCATCCTTAGTCTGCTGCTCTCACTTCTTTCTTTCCTTAGAATCAAGAAATCTATCAGTTCATGATCACTTTCACCCCCAATTGACTTCTGTCTTCAGATTCACAACTAGTATCTTACTGTTAGTCAGAGTCAAGTCTAAAATGTAAAATCCCCCATTACACCAGGTCTTGTGCTTTGGATATTGTGTTATTTATTCTAGAAATGCCTCATCTACCTCCTTTTCCTAATTTCGTATTCTAGAATAGATCTCTATGATGATATAATACATATTTTCCCCATTTTATCTTTAGCCAGACACTTTCAACTAGTCTCATCTCTTTCTGGACCTCAGATCAAGTGGATATATTATTGGTGTATAATGCAGCACCTCCTTTCTTTTTTCATTGCCTGTCATTCCTGAACAAGCTGTACCCCTCTCTACCAATATTTAAGTCATGAGATTTATCTCACCAAATATCTGTGGTGCCAATTAAATCATAATCCATTTTATGTGCTAATACTTCCAGCTCTTCCTGTTTGTTCCTCATACTCCTTGCATTTGTGTATAGATATCTAAGATGTTGAGCAGATTTACCCACTGAATTCTCTCTTGTTGCTCCTATGACTGATGGATGATCAAGGTACTAAAAAGAAAAGGAGTACTTGTGGCACCTTAGAGGCTAATCAATTTATTTGAGCATAAGCTTTCGTGAGCTACAGCAGCTGTAGCTCACGAAAGCTCATGCTCAAATAAATTGGTTAGTCTCTAAGGTGCCACAAGTACTCATTTTCTAATTACAGGCCAGTAAGCTGAACTACAGTACCAGGCAAAACTGGTTGAAACTATAGTAAAGAACAGAATTACCAGACAGATAAATGAACACGATTTGTAGGGGAAGCATCAACACAGCTTTTTTGAAGGAAAATCATGCCTCACAAATCTAGTAGAATTCAGCAAGCAGATGGACAAGGGTGATCCAGTTGATATTGTGTACCTGGACTTTCACAATGTCTTTGACAAGGTCCCATACCAAAGGCTCTTAAGGAATAATAAGCAGTCGTGGGATTAGAGGGAAGGTCCTCTCATGAGCAACAAAATGGCAGATGAAAATTAATGTTGACAAATGCAAAGTATTGCACTTTGGAAAAAATAATCTTAACTATCCATACAAAATTATGGGTCCAACTTAGCTGTTATCACTCAGGAAAGAGATTTTGGAGTCATCATGGATAGTGTTCTGAAAACATCTGCTCAATGTGCAGCAGCAGTCAAAAAAGCTAACAGAATGTTAGGAACCATTAGGAAAGGAATAGATAATAAGACAAAAATGATCATAATGCCTCTATATAAATCCACGGTATGCCGAAACCTTGAATACTGTGTGCGGCTCTGGTTGCCTCATCTCAAAAAAGATATATTAGAATTGTAGAAGGTATTAGGGATATGGAACAGCTTCTATATGGGGAAAGATTAAAAACACTGGGACTATTCATCTTAGAAAAGAAAGGAGATATGATAGAAGTCTATAAAATCATTTATGGTATGGAGAAAGTAAATAAGAAAGTGTTATGTACCCCTTCACATAACACATGAAGCAGGGGTTACTCAATTAAATTAATAGGCAGTTGGTTTAAAACAAACATAAGGAAGTACTTCTTATGTACTTATGTCCACAGAATGCACAGTCAACCAGTGAACTCGTTGCCAGATGATGCTGTGAAGGCAAAAAGTATAACTGGGCTCAAAATAGAATTAGTTAAGTTCATGGAGGTTCAGTCCATCAATGGCAATTAACCAAGAAGGTCAGGGACACAACCCCATGCTCCGGGGATCCCTAAACCTGACTGCCAGAAGCTGGGACTAGACTCAAGATTTTCCCAGTTTTGTTCATTCCCTCTGAACCATTTGGCATGGGCTACTGTTGGAAGAAACGATACTAGGCTAGATGGACCATTGGTCTTATCCAGTATGGCCATTCTTATGTTCTTATGACCCTATTGTAATTTTTCATGCTTCCCCCGCAACATCTAGTGTCTCCTAATGTCACTGTTTCTTATGCTTATCTGTGGGCGTTTGTCACCTTACCCTCCTTACATCTAGTTTAAAGCCCTCCTCACAAGACTGAGGGGTCAGTGTGTGAAGATGCTGTTCTCCTTTATGGCCAGGTAGACCAAATTATTTCCTAGGAGACCTTTTCACAGAACAGCATCTCATGGTTGAGGAAGCTGAAGCCCTTCCATCGATACCATCTGCACAGCCATGTATTCATCTGCAGGATGCATGTGTCCCTGTCTGGGCCCTTACCCTCAACCAGGAGGATGAATGAGAACACGACCTGTGCTTCTGATCTTTCACCCTCACTCCCAGAGTCCTGTAGTTACTGCTAATTTGCTCAGGATCATGCCTGGCAGTGTCATTAGTGTATAGGAGGATGAGCCGCATGGGGTAGTGGTCAGAGGGAAGAATGAGCCTTGGAAACCTTTCAGTAATGTCTCAGAAGTGGGCTCCAGGCAGGCAGCACAGCTCCTCGAACATCATGTCAGGTCAGGAGATGGATACCTCTATCCCCCAGAGAAAGGGAGTCACCAATCACCACTGTCCTCTACCTTCTCATCTTGGGTGCAGTGGCCATGAGTCTCCCTGTTGTGGGGACAGATAGCTCGTCCTCCTCAGCCATTGGAGTCTAGTCCTTACCTCCTGTTGCCAGTCCAATGCGCTGGTTCTTGCCTTCAATGGTCGGGGGACCTGGAGTTGGGAGTGGAGCACTGTCTGCTGCTCGAGGTGGCCAGCAGCCAGCCTGCTCCCTGTAGAGAAGCCAGTTCTCCTTCATCCTCTGGTGCCAATATAGATTAGCACCGTAGTGTCCAGGAAGTGGATCTCTTGTGTGGAATATTTCGAACACACCTCTGAACAACATACTAATCCACAGAGACCTTCCTACTAACACTACAAAAAGAAGGATTCTAGGTGGACTCCTCCTGAAGGTCAAAACAACAGACTGGACTTCTACATAGAGTGCTTCAGCTGACATGCATGGGCTGAAATTGTGGAAAAGCAGCATCACTTGCCCCATAACCTCAGCCGTGCAGAACACAATGCCATCCACAGCCTCAGAAACAACTCTTACATCATAATCAAAAAGGCTGACAAAGGAGGTGCTGTCGTCATCATGAATAGGTCGGAATATGAACAAGAGGCTGCTAGGCTGCTCTCCAACACCACTTTCTACAAGCCATTACCCTCTGATCCCACTGAGGGTTACCAAAAGTAACGACAGCATTTGCTCAAGAAACTCCCTGAAAAAGCACAAGAACAAATCCGCACAGACACACCCCTGGAACCCTGACCTGGGGTATTCTATCTTCTACCCAAGATCCATAAACCTGGAAATCCTGGACGCCCCATCATCTCAGGCATTGGCACCCTGACAGCAGGATTGTCTGGCTATGTAGGCTCCCTCCTCAGGCCCTACACTCCCAGCTATCTTCAAGACACCACTGACTTCCTGAGGAAACTACAATCCGTCGGTGATCTTCCTGAAAACACCATCCTGGCCACTATGGATGTAGAAGCCCTCTACACCAACATTCCCCACAAAGATGGACTACAAGCCGTCAGGAACAGTATCCCTGATAATGTCACGGCAAACCTGGTGGCTGAACTTTGTGACTTTGTCCTCACCCATAACTATTTCACATTTGGGGACAATGTATACCTTCAAATCAGCGGCACTGCTATGGGTACCCGCATGGCCCCACAGTATGCCAACACTTTTATGGCTGACTTAGAACAACGCTTCCTCAGCTCTCGTCCCCTAATGCCCCTACTCTACTTGCGCTATATTGATGACATCTTTGTCATCTGGACCCATGGAAAAGAAGCCCTTGAGGAATTCCAGCATGATTTCAACAATTTCCATCCCAGCATCAACCTCAGCCTGGTCCAGTCCACACAAGAGATCCGCTTCCTGGACACTACAGTGCTAATAAACGATGGTCACATAAACACCACCCTATACCGGCAACCTACTGACTGCTATTCCTACCTACATGCCTCCAGCTTTCACCCTGACCACACCACACGATCCATCGTCTGCAGCCAAGCTCTACGATACAACCGCATTTGCTCCAACTCCTCAGACAGAGACAAACACCTACAACATCTCTATCAAACATTCTTACAACTACAGTACCCACCTGCTGAAGTGAAGAAACAAATTGACAGAGCCAGAAGAGTACCCAGAAGTCACCTACTACAGGACAGGTCCAACAAAGAAAATAACAGAACGCCACTAGCCATCACCTTCAGCCCCCAACTAAAACCTCTCCAACGCATCATCAAGGGTCTACAACCTATCCTGAAGGACGACCCATCACTCTCACAAATCTTGGGAGACAGGCCAGTCCTTGCTTACAGACAGCCCCCGAACCTGAAGCAAATACTCACCAGCAACCACATACCACACAACAGAACCACTAACCCAGGAACCTATCCTTGCAACAAAGCCCGTTGCCAACTGTGTCCACATATCTATTCAGGGGACACCATCATAGAGCCTAATCACATCAGCCACACTATCAGAGGCTCGTTCACCTGCACATCTACCAATGTGATATATGCCATCATGTGCCAGCAATGCCCCTCTGCCATGTACATTGGTCAAACTGGACAGTCTCTACGTAAAAGAATAAATGGACACAAATCAGATGTCAAGAATTATAACATTCAAAAACCAGTCAGAGAACACTTCAATCTCTTTGGTCACTCAATTACAGACCTAAAAGTGGCAATATTACAACAAAAAGACTTCAAAAACAGACTCCAACGAGAGACTGCTGAAGAGGAATTAATTTACAAACTGGATACAATTAACTTAGGCTTGAATAGAGACTGGGAGTGGATAGGTCATTACACAAAGTAAAACTATTTCCCCATGTTTATTTCCCCCCCACCCCACCCCCCCACTGTTCCTCAGACATTCTTGTTAACTGCTGGAAATGGCCCACCTTGATTATCACTTCAAAAGGTCCCCCTCCCCCCCCGCTGGTATTAGCTCATCTTAAGTGATCACTCTCCTTACAGTGTGTATGATAACACCCATTTTTTCATGTTCTCTGTGTATATAAATCTCCTCACTGTATTTTCCACTGAATGCATCCGATGAAGTGAGCTGTAGCTCACGAAAGCTTATGCTCAGATAAATTTGTTAGTCTCTAAGGTGCCACAAGTCCTCCTTTTCTTTTTGCGAATACAGACTAACACAGCTGCTACTCTGAAACTAAGTGTAAGCTTTCTCAGATTCATCCTCACTCCTTTCTTTTTTTAACTTCAGATTTTTTTTTGTCTCTTTTCCTCTCTGTCCCATTCTCTGTAATGAGAGGATCATCATATATGGGTTTGGTGAAGTTAAAGTTAATAACTAGAGCTGTGTGAAACAGATTTTTTGGTTGGCTGGCCAAACCAATTTTTTTTTTTTAAAGATTTTGTTTCAGGTTGAGTGGAAATGAAACTTAAAAATAAAATTTCATGAACCAAAAAAGTAAAAAAAAATAAAATAAAAATTGATTTGGGTCAAATGAAACATTTTGTTTAGTTTTTGAGAGGTTTTTTTTTTCTTTTCTTTAAATAAAATTTAGATAAAATTCAAAACAAAAAGTTGGTTTTAATCGAAAAATTGAAACATTGTTTTGAAAATATTAAAATGAAGCATTATGTTTTTTTGACCAAAACAATTCTCCAAATCTGGAATTTTTCAGCAACAAAAAAAGTTTTGTCTGAAAAATTTCATTGAGTTGTAGTTATAAGTGAGTTTATGAAGATGAATCATACTCATTTCACATCCATTTTACAGATGGGTACACTGAAGCTCAGAAAAGTTTAAATGAGTTTCCCAAAGTTATACAAGTCACTGGTAGAGCTGGGGATAGAACCAAACAGTCTTGGTTCCCAATCCTACTCCTCTGGTCTAGCTGACTGAACACACTTTACTAATAGAATAATAGAAGTTAAAGTTGGAAAAGGCTTATGATGAAGGATGACCAAACTTACCTCTCAGTTTTCTAGGAATCATCTATTTTGAGAGGCCTGCCATATTTAAAAAATGAATGTTTGTGTCCCAGTTTTTCAGTCAATGGATGAATTAGTTTTGTGACTATGGAGCAGCTGGCCCAGCTGAGCAGCTGATTCCATCTCTTGTACATTTCATCACCCTAGCCAGCTTGTGCTGCAAATCCAGGGTTGTTTGCTTCAACATTGACTGCCTGTGGTGGGGTTTATAAACCCAAGGATTCATGCAGGCTTTGGGGAGCAGGAAGTGCTTCATCAGGAGTGGATGATGGCTCCAGTAAACGATATGCTTTCAGATGCGAGAGGGCTGGTTCAGAGAAAGTATTTCTAACTCACAGTTTGGAGGAAGAGGCACAGGAATGAAACAGCCAATTGGGTTGTCCAGAACTATTTTTCCACTGCTAGAGGAGAAGCTTTCAGACTTCTAAGTGGGCAATCACTATGGGCTCGGAAGAAGCAAGCTGTCCTGGATTTTTATGGCTGGTTTAAGTTTAGGCTGCAGAAAGCCAGTTAGTGTGTTTCATCGGGACTGGGACTTATTTAACAGAGGCTTGGATGTACTCAAAATTTAGCTTTTTAAAAGGACAGTAGATATGCTGCCTTTCCACTGGAACTTCCATATTCCCCTCACAAAGGAACCACAACCATGTGCAGCCCATGAGTCACTTCAGGTGGGTGGAGTCTAATCCTTTTCATATTGTGAACCATTCTTTCCAGCCTCACTGCCTCTGGTTCTTAAGCATTACTTTCTGGCCACTAAACGATGCTATACTGACTACCTCTCTGATTTGGTCCATTTTATACCTATCATCATTTTATTTCAACAAAAGTAAATGACTACACCAGGTACAATGCAGTGGAGAATCAGGCCCAAAGTCAGTGAACAATGTCTCTGATTAAGTCTTTATTGGCTAAAAATACAAGTCCCCTGCTTATCGGTGTACCAGCAGGGCTGCTAAAATGTATAAAAATACAAATGAAAATACAAATGTAACATCAGTTCTTCCTTTCATAATGACTAAAGTTAATTACCACTTTGGAGGAAAATAAAACAAAACCTTTGTACAGTAAAGTAGTTTTTCAAATGTATTTGCAGCTTCTCAGTGTCCAAACTCTATAGTTCAGCATTTTGAAAGTAAATTACAGCACTTGCATATTTTGTGCTTCTACCAACCATAATTAGATACCTTGAATAATCGTCTGAGAGATTTCATTTTGTGAAGAATAAAAGTTATTAAAACTGAGCTGAGCATTCATTAAATAATTGCAATTGTAAGGTTTAGTAAAAATCTTCACTTGGGACCAATTGAATTGAAAAATCTCTCAAATCTTAATTTTTAAATATATTTTTCACATTGGAAACAAACATCAGTGAAATAAGTTTGAATCAGAGCTTTACTGCATGTAGGTTGCCTTTGAAGAAAAGTGTCTGTTTGGGCAGATAGACTGTTTTATGTGATTTCACTCCTCAAATGTGGCTATTGACAATACTGTGTCAGCCATAATCAGTGAGATTGGTGCAGCAATGTCGCTTCAGAGGTTGCACGTCCATAATGATAGAGGCTATAGGGACAGCACAAGATGTCCAAATAATTATCTGATTTACCTGCAGCTGCAGGAACCTACAGACATTCCATTAAATGGGGGCCATGTAGGTTGGTTGCACAAGTGACTCTATGCCACAAAAGTCAAACCCAGATCAAAGTTTTGTTTCTGAATTCCCACCCCCACTCCTCAACTTTTAGAGACAATTGGATATGAAATATGGTTCAGTCTGTACATGATTCTCATCCATGAATAGATACATTAGAACACATTTCTCAACAACCACAGACTGGCTGAAATAAAGGAAAAATCTCTTTATCAGCCATAGGTCAATAGTAAATTTTAACACAGAACAGGGAAAGGATTAAAATACTTATTCTGTTAACATTTATTATTTGTATTACAAAAGTCCCCAGATGCCCTGATCAGCATGTGATATATTTTAAGTTCTTTTGAACATATGCCTTTTGGTCTGTATTTGTATAGTGCTTAGCATAATGGGGTCCTGGTCCATGACTGGGGCTGCTAGATGCTATCACAATACAAATAAATAATAACATCAATTGTTCTGGCTAGTAAAAGACTCTTCCTCCTCCACAGTGTTTACAATCTAATAAAAAACAGTGGAGGAGGATGGTTTTGGAAACGTATTGGGCATCTTGAGGTCCCATCCTTTAAATGTTTCCCCTGTTTGTCAGAATTATTATGCAGCTTGGAGTGTTTGGCTACCTGTAAGCAAAGCTCTCTAGTTAGAACGTGCCTCTGAAACAATCTTGCTGAAGGTCAAAATACAGTGACAACCAATGTGATTGTTTCCCCTCTGTCCTAAGCGTCTGTGTCATTTATGTCAAGATATTGGCTTTGGCCCTGATTCAGGAAAGCCCTTCATCATATTCTTAGTGTTGAGTCTTCCTATTCAGCAAAACACTTAAGCATATGCTTAAATCACATTAAATCAATGTGACAAGACCATATGTGTTGATGCTTTGCTGAAAAGGAACTTTATAGTTACCTGGACTGGGGACTTAGAAGAAAGTAGTTGACTTTCATGAGTGTAGAATCTTGTAGTATGGCATAAGCCAACCACTGATTTTCTTGGCTGGTTAACACCAGTAGGCAGATCTGCTGGTTCTGTCAGTTACCTCAGTACCGAACTGCAAAGATAGATGTTTGCTGGTTCCATCTATAAGTGCTGGTCTGGACTAATTGTGAATACAGCCTCATCCATCTAAAGACCATCCAGCCACTGTAGATGCACTGGATATGTCAGAGTTAACTATGGAACCCCTCAGACACCAGGATGTTCTGACACTTGTATAACACCGGAAGATATATTCCTCCCTTATCCACAGTCTCCACTTCTGAAGAATGTCCTTACTCCCTCCAGAGGAGGCATCTACATCACTGGCCCAGGAACTGTCTCACCTCCAACCATCTGGCACAACTTACCCAGTTCCGATGGCACCACTGCTATCAATGAAGCAGTTCTGACTCAGAGGAATCAGAGGATATGGCCACACTGGTATCTCAGTGGAATCAGTTAAGCCCTGATGGACAGTTGAGATGCTGTGCTTGCCATTCTGCCAGGTACAACCCACACCCACACCAGGGACCACTGGTACTGATTTCCTTGGGGTCCCTCGCAACTGATTGACCCCATGTTCTCATCTTATTGGAGTCCATGGGATCCTTATGGCAGGCATCTGGGCCCTCTGAAAAGTCGTACTGTTCCTCTTCCTTTCACCAGCCAATTCGTCGGTGTACGAGGAGGGAGAGTTGGAACCGGATCTACAGGTATTGACACCTCCTTCTTCATCATCCATGGATGAAGTGGTCACTCTTCCTTTGCCTTCTCTGCCCTGGATGACTGGAAAAAGGCAAATACAGTGCCAATCTATAAAAAGGGGAATAAGGACCACCCCAGGGAAGTTCAGCTTAACTTCAGTACTCGGAAAGATAGTGGAGCAAATAATAAAGGAATCAATTTGCAAACACCTAGAAGATAATAAATTGCTAAGTAACAATCAGCATGGATTTGTCAAGAACAAATCATGTCACACCAACCTAATAGCTTTCTTTGACAGGATAACAAGCCTTGTGGATAGGGGGAAGTGGTAGATGTAGTATATTTTGACTATAGTAAGACTTCTAATACTGTCTCGCATGACCTTCTCATAAACAAACTTAGAGTGCTACAAGATAGCAAACAACCCAGTGGTGTCACAGCTCACTCTACAGAAGCACAGGCTGCCTCCACAGCATCCCTACCAGATGTTCCAAAGCAGGACATCTGCAGAGCGGCCACCTGGAGTTCAATCCACGTTTGTGACATGTTATGCCTAGTTCTTGCCTTAACTACAGATGCAATGGGGGGATTGGCAGTATTGGAAATATCTTTGCTACTAGCTTCCTTGCACCCACTTCCATTCTGAACGCTGCTTGCCAATCATCTGTGTGTGGAATACGTATAGGGACTTTCACTTGAAGAAGAAATGGAGGTTACTTACTGTCACTGGCGGGTCTTTGAAATGCGTGGAATATCTGTATTCCACTATCTGTCCTCCATCCCATCTGCTTCAGATCCTGTTGGATTTGAAGTAAGAACTGAATAGGTCAGCTTGCACTGCCTCTTATACCCTGGGCTGGGAATGTGAGGAGAGCTACTGCACGGGTGGGCCAATGGATGCTGCTTTGAAGAAATTCTGGACTTAGACACATTGCACGCATGCGTACACATGTGGGACCACACATAGGGACCACACATCTCAAAGAACCTCCAGTTACAATGAAAAACCTCCATTTGTGTTGAGCTCCAGCATGGAATGGATTCTCATGCAGGCAGTTTGACTAATTTTCTTGAGGGAGATTAATAAATAACTTGGGGGAACGGACTTTTATAGGATTTTTGTCTGTACAGGGTTGCTTACTTATTGGATTGTTTGCCTGAATTTCTTTTACTGAAGTACCAGCTCAGAGGATGTGGAAAAAGCTAATGTACTCAATGCTTTTTTTGCCTCTGTCTTCACGAACAAGGTCAGCTTCCAGACTACTGCAGTGGGCAGCAGAGCATGGGGAGGAGGTGACCAGCCCTCTGTGGAGAAAGAAGTGGTTCGGGACTATTTTCAAAAGCTGGACGAGCACAAGTCCATGGGGCCGGATGCGCTGCATCCGAGAGTGCTAAAGGAGTTGGCGGATGAGATTGCAGAGCCGTTGGCCATTATCTTTGAAAACTCATGGCGATCGGGGGAAGTCCCGGACGACTGGAAAAAGGTTAATGTAGTGCCCATCATTAAAAAAGGGAAGGAGGAGGATCCTGGGAACTACAGGTCAGTCAGCCTCACCTCAGTTCCTGGAAAAATCATGGAGCAGGGCCTCAAGGAATCAATTCTGAAGCACTTAGAGGAAAGGAAAGTGATCAGCAACAGTCAGCATGGATTCACCAAGGGCAAGTCATGCCTGACTAATCTAATTGCCTTCTACGATGAGATAAGTGGCTCTGTGGATGAGGGGAAATCAGTGGACGTGTTGTTCCTTGGCTTTAGCAAAGCTTTTGATAAAGTCTCCCACAGTATTCCTGCCAGCAAGTTAAAGAAGTATGGGCTGAATGAATGGACTATAAGGTTGGCTAGATTGTCGGGCTCAACGGGCAGTGATCAATGGCTCCATGTCTAGTTGGCAGCTGGTATCAAGTGAGTGCCCCAAGGATCGGTCCTGGGGCCAGTTTTGTTCAATATCTTCATAAATTATCTGGAGGATGGTGTGGATTGCGTCTTCAGCAAGTTTGCAGATGACACTAAACTGGGAGGAGAGGTAGATATGCTGGAGGGTAGGGATAGGATACAGAGGGACCTAGACAAATTGGAGGATTGGCCAAAAGAAATCTGATGAGGTTCAACAAGGACAAGTGCAGAGTCCTGCACTTAGGATGGAAGAATCCAATGCACCACTACAGACTAGAGACCGAATGGCTAGGCAGCAGTTCTGCGGAAAAGGGCCTAGGGGTTACAGTGGACGAGAAGCTGGATATGAGTCAACAGTGTGCCCTTGTTGCCGAGAAGGCCAATGGCATTTTGGGACGTATAAGTAGGGGCACTGCCAGCAGATTGAGGAACGTGATTGTTCCCCTCTATTCGATGTTGGTGAGGCCTCATCTGGAGTACTGTGTCCAGTTTTGGGCCCCACACTACAAGAAGGATGTGGAAAAATTGGAAAGCATCCAGCAGAGGGCAACAAAAATGATTAGGGGACTGGAACACATGACTTATGAGGAGAGGCTGAGGGAACTGGGATTGTTTAGTCTGCGGAAGAGAAAAATGAGGCGGGATTTGATAGCTACTTTCAACTACCTGAAAGGGGATTCCAAAGAGGATGGATCTAGACTGTTCTCAGTGGTAGCAGGTGACAGAACAAGCAGTAATGGTCTCAAGTTGCAGTGTGGGAGGTTTAGGTTGGATATTAGGAAAAACTTTTTCACTAGGAGGGTGGTGAAACACTGGAATGCGTTACCTAGGGAGGTGGTGGAATCTCCTTCCTTAGAAGTTTTTAAGGTCAGGCTTGACAAAGCCCTGGCTGGGATGATTTAGTTGGGGATTGGTCCTGCTTTGAGCAGGGGGTTGGACTAGATGACCTCCTGAGGTCCCTTCCAACCCTGATATTCTATGATTCTATGATATAAATACAGCATTGGAGACATTGACCCATGCAATATACATTTTGGGTCAGGTTCACTAATACAACCTGAGTCCTTTGCACCATTCCATTCAAAGCGTTTGTAAAACCAGGCTTAACTGACCATATCAAATGGGATTGCAGCTGGTTTGATTAAAAAGGGATGTGCAAAGCCAGCCAGAGTGTACCAGGGAATGTGGACCTATATTGTTTAGGTATGACCAAACACAACACACCTCTGGCTCTATTTTGCTCTATCAATCATGTTTCAGAGTAACAGCCGTGTTAGTCTGTATTCGCAAAAAGAAAAGGAGTACTTGTGGCACCTTAGAGACTAACCAATTTATTTGAGCATAAGCTTTCGTGAGCTACAGCATCCGATCCGTTGCATCCGATGAAGTGAGCTGTAGCTCACGAAAGCTTATGCTCAAATAAATTGGTTAGTCTCTAAGGTGCCACAAGTCCTCCTTTTCTTTTTATCAATCATGTCTTATGCAGACATTCCATATCATGAAAATGCCACCATTAGATATTTGCGCTCTCTCTCTCTCTCTCGCTGTATGTATAAGTGTGTGTGTTTAGATATGGATGCATTTCATATATTATGTGTTTGTGGAAGTGAATGAGTCTTAATTTTCAGCTCATTTATGATGCCATGGAGAAAAGGAGATTTCCATGCAGTATTGAAGATGGATCTAAGCTTGAAATTTCTAAACACAGCAGACTCAGAAATGTATAAACATTGCAAGCAATTAGTTCAACTCTGCCAAACGTTCCCTAAAACAATTACCTTCACTGCTATAAAATTTAGTTTGCACTGTTCTCTGGAGTGTTACTAATTGTTTTTCTTAACCCCAAAAGATTAAAGATCTTTTAAATGAACACATAGGGCTGTACTGTTTCTAATTTCAAATGTGAGTTGTATTAAGACCAGCTTTGTATTATGAAACAGGGTTGATTGCTCCCCCTAACATCCCCGAGTCTCAAGAAAAATGTTTCATCGTTCTTTAAAAATGTGGTCCAGCCTCAAATTCATTATTGTCTGGGATCAGCTTAGTGTCTTGTCACTAAGAATAAACATAACCATGTTGGCACTTGTTTCTCAAATCCTTTTCCACTAGGGGGTATGATAGACTGTAACTGTATTTCACAGCAAACCTGTATGATCCTGTGGTACTAAGGAGTATACACATGAGGGAGAAGAACAGGCATGCAAAGCTCGATGCATAATTTATATATATTTAAGCCGTGTCATTCATAAATATAATTGTAACCTAAGGCTTGAAAGTGATATGGACATTGCCATATTGATCATACTGCAGCTCTGTGTTTTCAGGCAGTTCATTTGTTGACAGGCAAAATGCAACAAAAATGTTGCTGGTCTGTAAAACAATTAATGGAAGGAAATACTTATAATCATATATTAACACAAGACATATTATTTACTTCCTCTGCATGTTGAAAGATGCACCTTCTAACCTTCAGATGGATAATATAAACCTGGTGGGGAGGGGTATATGGGAGTAGCATTAAATCAGCAATCAACTTTCAAGTCATTTCAGTGCAAACACTGTAATTACTTCATCTATAGTAAACAGAACATAAAACAACAGCACATAATGGTGACAATTTGCAATAGGCTTTAAATGTCTTTGTTAAAAAAAAACTAATATGGCTGAAGGAAACATTACTGAAATTAAAAAAAAAACAGCAGAAGTTTTGACAGCCAACAGAGGGGGTAATTAGTCTGTACATTTCAAGTAATATATTTAGCAGATCATTGAAACAGACATTACATTTTGCATAGGGAGCATTCCCTGCTTATTAACCTAGAAGCCAGATTTGCCTACCTTTGCTGAAAAACATGTTAGCAAAAGTATTATCAGAAGTGTTGTGTGTGATTACAGTAATTTATACGGAATGCATTTTAAGAGCCAAATTTTGCTCTCATATTTAAGTCAAGGGAGTTTACTCCAGATTTGCATTGATGTAAATGAGAGCAGAATCCAGTTCAAAAAGGTATTAAAAAAATCTTAGGTGCAGTGTTATATTTTTAGATGAAATGTGCTGCCTCCTGACATTTTCAATGTCTCTTTTAGCTGAAGAAATACCCTGTTGCTTGTTCTTATCTTTCAAGCTGGACATTGTGCTTTATATTTATGATCTGTTTTATCTGCACAGCTCAATGTGAATGCTAGTGTGATGTAATTTGCCACAAAAGGAGGGATGCCTTTACTAACTGGCAGAATCATCAGTGATTTGTGGGAACAGTTTGTTTGCAATCCATCAGGTCATAAACAATAGTGCTCACTTCAGTGAGCTTCAGTATTTAGAGTGATGTAAAGACAATTGCCATTAATATTAGCTAGGCTTCAGTGTACTTGGCAGCATCAAGAACAAGCAATTAATCCATCTTGATCTCTGCTAACTAATTTCAAGTTCTTTTTCACTGTGTCGTAGGTGCATTTTGTGCACCTTACACCATTTTCAAAGACTGCACCTCCCATTAAAGCTCTCTTAAAAATATTTGTCAGTCAAATATTATTATATTTTGTTGTAACACACTCCTCCTGCATATAATGAACAATGCAGGATTCCCAAGAGGACAAGCATTCTTATTGAAATGTTTGTTTATTGAGTGCTTTTTGCCAGAAAACCCCCGTGAGAAAAGTCTTTATTTTATGAGCTCCTGATGCTGTAAGACCATTCCCAATACACCTAGCAATAAATGCAATTTTGTCCAATGAGCTCAGTTTTTTTTTTAACCAGAATTAATGCCAATGTGCAACAATTTCTGAGAGGGACTGAAATTTATAATATAAATTTCTGAGGGGGACTGAAAAGAATCTCTGTGTTATCCATGTATACAGTAAATATGACTAAAAAAGTTCTGTGTTTTTATCCTCCAGTAAATCTTTTTACAGTACATTTAAGAATTAAATACTATAGAATAACAACATAGTATCCCACATCATGATGGATTAATGAGGATCTTGAAAAGCTTTGATTTCCTCTTCCCATTGTGAGAAGAGGAGTTCACCAATATCTTCTCAGTCCCCTGAGATTTTTCCCACCCCAACTGTTTTTCTTCTTTATTTCCTGCACTTTCTCAGAAGCCCTCTGGGGAAATGACAGTGCTTTTGGAAGAGGAAAGATTATTGTCTGTTTCCTGCCCTGGATTGTGTCATGTTCTTGAGTTAGACAGATGGAGTCACTAGAGAGTAACATTCATGCTCCTTCCCACCCAAGATAATGAGCATCCTGCCTCTATGAAATTCCCAAAACATTCTGGATTAGGACCTTGGGCTGCAAGCTTTTTTTCTATTCATGGCAGTTCATTGCACTGTTACTGGATTACCTACCAGGCTGGTTCCATATGTGTAGGTTTTAGGAGTCCATTTTAGGCTTTGAATAGTTCAGGATGATAGAAAGAGATCTTAATCAGAAGTACACCAATGCTGCCAAACTCCCTGACCACACTTTTACCTCACTAGTGCCAACTGTGCCACTAACTCACTCTGTGACGCTGGTAAGTTACTGAGGCTCTTTTTGACTCATCTGTGGGGTTAATATCTCCTCTGAGTGTGATCCTGATTTCCAGATCCTTGGCTACAATTGTGGAATGGCTAGTGCAGCTTGGGGAGGGGATGCAAAACTGGCTTTTATGCTTCCCTGATCCTGGACTGGCTCTGTCGTAGGTGGGTCCCACATTGGTTTATAGTTATGATCAGTTTCATCTGCAAAGCTCACGGAATGCTAGTGTTATGTAATCTGCCACAAAGGAGGGATGTCTTTAGTAACTGGCAGAATCATCAGCTCCAGCCACGTGCCTTAGAGCAACAGAGGGTGGGAGACAGCTTAGGAGCATACCCATTACTACTAAGGGTGCCCCTACAGTGGGTGATTCTCCTGTGGCTAACTACCTCAGCTTCATGGCCAGAATTTGCCAGTGGACTGAATGTTTGCAAAGCACTTTAAGAACCTCAGATGAAATGCAAGTGCATACATGTCTTAAGTATAATAATATAGAAAATACTATTTAAATGCTGCTGACAAAACATATAGGCACCCATCATTGATTAAAATAAACTCCTTTGATATTGATGACTAGGAATCTGGATTGTCATTTTAGCAATAGACCTGTTTTTTCTGAAAAGTACTTGAAGAAAAATTGATTGATTACTGTCAATCTTCATTGGCTCAAACTAGAATGTGCACACTGGATGTGATGTGAGTAAAAGAGATGGCAGCTAGTGTTCATTGTGCCCACAGCTAGTCCAGGGTCAGAATTATTAGAGCAGAGGGGTAATTCTAATAACTATCTTATTTAATCATTATGTAATAGTCTGCTCACTGCCAGGAACTGAAACTTCCTAGCTTAGGTTCTGGCTTCTAGCTTCTGGTTTTCTACAGTAGCTTTGAAAGCTATTTATAATATTGTATGTATTATGACAAAGTTCCTCCTCTACCTTGGTGGGTCTTGCGCTTATTGGCAAATTTGCTTGCCTTGGAACTTCACGGCAGCCCTCAGTTTGGCCATTTTCGTGAACCCACAGTCCAGGTCAAGTCCTCCTGTGTCTGACCAGGAGTTGGGAGGTTTGGGGGGAACCTGGGCCTGCCCCCTGCTCCGGGTTCCAGCCCAGGGCCCTGTGGAATGCAGCTGTCTAGAGTGCCTCCTGGAACAGCTGTGCGACAGCTACAACTCCCTGGGCTACTTCCCCCTGGCCTCCTCCCAACACCTTCTTTATCCTCACCATAGGACCTTCCTCCTGTAGTCTGATAATGCTTGTACTTCTCAGTCCTCCAACAGTACGCATTCTCATTCTCACTCTCAGCTCCTAGCACCTCTTGCTCCCAGCTCCTCACATGCACACCACAAACTGAAGTGAGCTCCTTTTTAAACTCAGGTGCCCTGATTAGCCTGCCCTTAATTGATTCTAGCAGCTTCTTGATTGGCTGCAGGTGTTCTAATCAGCATGTCTGTCTTAATTATTTCCAGAAGGTTCCTGATTGTTCTGGAACCTTCCCTGTTACCTTACCCAGGAAAAGGGACCTACTTAACCTGGGGCTAATATATCTGCCTTCTATCACTTTTCTGTAGCCATCTGGCCCAACTCTGTCGCAGTATATTTCCAAAAGTGAAATAGAACAACTAGCTTTTTGACTGGGTTTTTATAGGCTTTCTTGGTTTCTTTAGCAAGAGGGCTCAGATAATGCAATGATAGACATTATACAAATGCAATAGCTAGTAACATATATAGCTAGTTAGTGAGGCATGATCTAATGGTTTTGAGCATAGGATTGGAAGCAATGTGTTCCTGAGTTCTAATCTTGACTCTTAATTCAGTTTCCTTTGTGACCTGTAGGCTGTCTTGAACCATACTGCCACATTTTTTTCCTCTGTAAAACGGGGATATTTAAATGCATTACCTCATAGGGGTGTAGAAAATTACTTAGTTAGTTGCTCTCATAATGAAAAATACTATTATATAAATGCTAAGTACTATTACTTTAGCAAAAGTGCACTTTAATGCTACATTTCCAGTACTGTAATAGAGAACATTCCCAGTGTATTTTCTGTTACATAGCAACTTTTCAGCTTTCACATGCATCTCACATAAAAAGTCAATGCACATTTTATATGATTCCAGTAATGTACTTTACCATTAATGCATTGTTATTCATAATTTACAGTACAAATATAACTGTTCCCAAAGATTATGTGATTTATGATAATTAATGTGACCATCCCGGGTACACTCCTGACAAAAGGGTAGGTGTGCCATCCCTGCCTGTAACCTGGGATGTCATTTGCAGTGCCTTGCTGCTGTAGCCTCCAATGTGGAATGCTCACAAACAGTCTCCAGCATGTAAGTCACTCCCAGCTCCCCCTCTCTCTCTGTGCGTGTGCTACAGCCAACCAGCCACACCTTCACTCTTACTAGCCTTAAAGATTACCACAGGGTGACCGTGATACAGTCTCAGATTTCCCTCCTCTTTCCACCACCATATGTCCTGTACTAACCAGCCCTCTCCTAGACAGTGCAAACATATTAAGTCCATTATTCTTTTAAGGGAATAATATGCACACAACTTGTTACCCCAAATGCAGTTGCCCAGACACTTCAACTTCAACATACTGGATTAGATAAAACAATAAAACAAGTTTATTAACAACAAAAAGAGAGATTTTAAGTGAGTACAAGTAATGAGGCATGAAAGTTAGAAATGGTTACAAGAAAAATGAATATAAAATGCTTACTGGTGTCTAACTTAACAAACTACATTAGATTCTAAGCAAAGTTCTCACCACATGCTTTCAGCAGTCTTACTGAACAAACTCTTTAGGTCAGGACCCGTCCAGCAGAGTCCAGTGGCTGCTTCCTTTGTCTCTTTTAGGTGCAATAAATGTGATGGGCAGGGTGAGACGGGGGTGGGTGGGGGGTGTTTGTCCCTTTTTTTTATAGTTGTCCTCGTGTTCCCTCCCCCCGCCCCCTATCCCCTGCAACCTGTGAGAAGGATTTCCAGCTGGGAGCAAGGTGATGGGCAGTCTGTGTGGAAGGAAATTCCATGCTGTTTCTTTGCTAAGATGTAGATTTTCCCCCTTACCCCCTTTCCTGACAAAGAATAGTCTCTTAGCAGGTAATGGTCCATCAGCCTTGCTTACACCTGGCTGAGGCTTCAGTTTTGTCTCCTTTGTCTCTTAGGAACTGGTTTGGCCACTCCCCAGATTTATCTAGAAAACTTACTTTTAGTCATGATTTCAGTTTATATTTATAACTTCACATATAATGCTGCTACATGCATTTTCCTATGATATTACTGATGAGCAAATTATGAGTTTTTAAATGTTATCTCACAAGGAAGACTTTGTACAAACATTATTATAATTGTGTGTTGGGTGTGAACACAGGGGTATATTCTGCCACAACAAGTAGATCAAATATCATTTTCTGTATGGATTAACTTTTATCATGGTGCTAAATGTCATAGCTATTCAGCCTTATACTGAGCTCTACGGCAACAGTACACTGTTACTTCTAAAGCATTCTATTGTCTGGTGAGTTTTTAAAAGGGAACTGTCAGTGTATTTGAAAATGTATGAAAAATATATACAATCTGATTTTTATGCACTCTTTATAATAATCCAAGAAGCCTGTAACTGAAATCTGTTTTAATTCTAATTTCATCCCCTTCACCATACATGCACATCCATTTTGTGTTATTGGGGTGCTTCTGAGTATGGAACTATTGATGTTGATTTACTTTTCTTTAAAAAAATACACTGAGGCATTTGTTTTGGCAAACACTATAGACATGATTTTACCATTCGTTATCATGCTGATTAGTACTGTACTCTGCAAGCTGCTCATGGATTCATAGACTTTTAAGGCCAGAAAGGGCCATGGTGGTCAGTTAGTCTGACTGCCTGCGTAACACAGGCCATAGATTTCAGAGTAACCGCCGTGTTAGTCTGTATTCGCAAAAAGAAAAGGAGTACTTGTGGCACCTTAGAGACTAACCAATTTATTTGAGCATGAGCTTTCGTGAGCTACAGCTCACTTCATCGGATGCATACTGTAGAAACTGCAGCAGACTTTATATACACACAGAGATCATGAAACAATACCTCCTCCCACCCCACTGTCCTGCTGGTAATAGCTTATCTAAAGTGATCATCAAGTTGGGCCATTTTCAGCACAAATCCAGGTTTTCTCACCCTCCACCCCCTTTCATGCAGTTGATAGATTTCCACTCCATACGGCTAAATGCAGTGCCTTGCATAATGACAGGTTTCAGAGTAACAGCCGTGTTAGTCTGTATTCGCAAAAAGAAAAGGAGTACTTGTGGCACCTTAGAGACTAACCAATTTATTTGAGCATGAGCTTTCGTGAGCTACAGCTCACTTCATCGGATGCATACAGATTTCATGCAGTTGATAGATTTCCACTCCATACGGCTAAATGCAGTGCCTTGCATAATGACAGGGTGAGAAAACCTGGATTTGTGCTGAAAATGGCCCAACTTGATGATCACTTTAGATAAGCTATTACCAGCAGGACAGTGGGGTGGGAGGAGGTATTGTTTCATGATCTCTGTGTGTATATAAAGTCTGCTGCAGTTTCTACAGTATGCATCCGATGAAGTGAGCTGTAGCTCACGAAAGCTCATGCTCAAATAAATTGGTTAGTCTCTAAGGTGCCACAAGTACTCCTTTTCTTTCTACAGGCCATAGAGTTTCACCAAATGGTTACTGCAGCAGGCTCATAATTGTAGTTGAGCTAGAGCAGATGTTTTTAGAGCTATCCAATCTTGACTTAAAGATGTCAAGTGATGGAGAATCCAGCACATCCCTAGAAAAGTGGTTCCAGTGGTTAAGTACTCACATTGTTTAAAAAAAGTGCACCATCTTTCTAGTCTGAATTTGTCTAGCATCAGCTTTCAGCAGTTGGACTTCACGACACCTTTGGTAGATTAAAGAGCCCTCTACTGTCAGAAAGCTTTTCCTTATGAAGGTAATAGTAGACCCAGATCAAATAATCTCTTCACCTTCTCTTTCTTGAGCTTCTTTTGTCTCTCACTGTAAGGCAGGTTTTCTAGACATCCATTGGTTTTAATGGGGCTACTTGTGACGTAAGCTACTTTTAGCTAAGGCTGGCAGAATCAGAAATGACGTGATTTAATCCTGGAGATTCTGAGTGTCATTGATGCTCTGTGTGGTATTTGAGCAAATCATTTGTTTTCTGTGCCTTAATTTGCCCATCTTTGTAACAGGTACAGTACCTTTATGGTGGGTGTCATGAGCCTCAATTAATATCTGTAATGTTCTTTCAGACATACATTAAAACAAAACACATATAAAGGTTTACATGGATGTTGCAAATGTGTTTAATGAACTAAAAGGGAAAGGAATAAATGGTGCCTTAATAGTGTTCCTTAAATTCATCTCTTTTTTTTAACTTTTGTTTTTGATAAGAAGTGTTACGTTGTATTTCTTTGTTACAAATCTCATATTTTAAAAATCTTTTTGTAGCATATTGGGACCAGCTGTGACCTTCAAAGTGCACCCAAATGTCCAAAATATTACAACTGCAGATGTTGCCAAAGCAGCAGGTAAGAACCCCCCACCCCTGAACTGTGCCCATCCACCATTCAGTTTAGAAAACAGCACCACCAACAACAACAACAAAAGGAAGGAGCATTCTCACAGGAAGATTGACATTTAATGAAGGAGACAGTTGAGGGGTTAGTGGCACATATGGGAAATTGAAGTGTAACATCTCTGAGTCAATTAAAACTGCCTGAGACTTCATTGTTTGCAGAGGAACTGGATTAAACAGAGGGATGCAGTCGTGGCCTAGCATAGTGAAAAAGGCCTCTGTGTTATGTCTGAGAGAGAAAAATAAGAGACTAGATTTTGAAAATGAAAAATTGACACCTGTGACTTACAAAGAATTTGGTTGTAGGGGATAACAGGAGCATTATTACAAGTAGATTTTTATTTCTGGATCTAAAAAAAGGTACAAATACGCTTTATTTATGAGTTACTTTGACAATCCCCATGAACACTTAGGACACACACATTCTATATCTAAAGCTAAACTGCTTCTATAAAAGCCACTGTTGTAAATACTGCAGTTTGCTTACTGTCAGCGTGGATACCACCTGTGTGAAGTAGTAATTGTTGTGACTACAAAATACTTTTATTTCTGCAAAATAACTGGTTTATTTGCTTCCAAATTACCTGAGATAGTTCAGATAGTTTGTAATAACTAAGAATAAACAATTAGCAATATCCCTTTAAAATGGGAACAAAGGAGATCAGTTTGGATAAACACAGGGAGAATCATCCCTGGTGAAAGTCCATTGATTTCTGTGCTGTTGCACCAGGGACGAATTTGGCCCTTAGACTTGTGATGTACTGGTTACTGATTCAGTCCTTACTGTTTATATGTCTGCTTTTAGGGCCTGATCCAGGGCCTGCTGAAATCAGTGAAAAGGTTCCTGTTGTCTAAATGGACATTTAATAAGGTTCTTACTCATGAGCCCAAAGGTCCCAGTATTTTGCTAATATTGGCAATTTAGGCTTAAATAAAAGAGTTTTATACCATTTAATTTTTATTAAAACTTAAAACTGCTTAAAAATCTCTTAGAGGAATGCCTTCAAAACACTTAATTTACAAAACAAAACCAGAGCATGCATACTTCCAGGGTAGACACTTCATTGTTTTGACTTTATAGCTAAATATGTTAGTCCGGGATGTATACAATTAAATAACTTTATGTCAGCCTGGGAATTTTAAAACCAGACCCTGTTTACAGAAAATGAATGGGTCCAATTAACAGAACAATTCCACTCACCAGCACATCCTTGCAAGAAGGGAGGATTTATGAATTGAGGTACTCATATTATAATGACATCATATACTATGGTTAAGGCTATGATTATGTCACAGAAATCACAGAATCCGTGACTTCCAGAGACCTCCGTGACATTTTCTGCTTCAGCTCTGGGACTGTGGGGCTGGACCTGTCTGCCAGTAGGGGCCTCAGAGCTCTCAGCTGCTGCAGGTGGTGTGGCCTCCTGCAGCTGCCAGCCCCGGAGCTCTGAGCGGTGGGGGGGCCCTGCAGCTCCTAACCTCCGGGGGCATATTTGATCCATGCACTTGAAAGATAAAGCTCTCCATGCCTCCTTCTTGCCAACGAAACATTTCTGGGTAACCCCACATCCCAAGTAGCCATGAATGTCTTGATCCTTGTCATAAATATAAAGGGAAGGCTAACCACCCTTAAATCCCTCCTGGCCAGAGGAAAAAACCCTTTCACCTGTAAAGGATTAAGAAGCTAAGATAACCTCGCTGGCACCTTACCAAAATGACCAATGAGGAGACAAGATACTTTCAAAGCTGGAGGGGGGGGGAAACAAAGGGTCCTCTCTGTCTGTGTGTTGCTTTTGCTGGGACCAAAGCAGGAATGCAGGTCAGAACTCCTGTAAAGAGTTAGTAAGCAATCTAGTTAGATATGCGTTAGATTCTGTTTTGTTTAAATGGCTGATAAAATAAGTTGTGCTGAATGGAATGTATATTCCTGTTTCTGTGTCTTTTTGTAACTTAAGGTTTTGCCTAGAGGGATTCTCTTTGTTTCGAATCTGATTACCTTGTAAGGTATTTACCATCCTGATTTTACAGAGGTGATTCTTTTACTTTTTTTTTAATTAAAATTCTTCTTTTAAGAACCTGATTGCTTTTTCATTGTTCTTAAGATCCAAGGGTTTTGGTTTGTGTTCACCTATGCAAATTGATGAGGATTTTTATCAAGCCTTCCCCAGGAACGGGGGTGTAGGGTTTGGGAGGATTTTTGGGGTGGAAAGACGTTTCCAAGCGGGCTCTTTCCCTGTTATATATTTGTTAGACACTTGGTGGTGGCAGCAATAAAGTCCAAGGGCAAAAGGTAAAATAGTTTGTAGCTTGGGGAAGTTTTAACCTAAGCTGGTAAAAATAAGCTTAGGGGGTTTTTCATGCAGGTCCCCACATCTGTACCCTAGAGTTCAGAGTGGGGAAGGAACCTTGACAATCACCTTCCTACAATTGCTAAACCCTGGAAAAGGACCCAGAATATCCACAGCTACTCGCTGAAATGGAACTTAGTGATGGGGAGTGGCTGGAGAGGGACTTTGACCTGATCTTGGGGTTTTCCCACTCTTTGGCACACCTCAGAAGACCGGACATAGGTAGAAACATCCTTGCCCATTCCCTCCCAGTGGAATGACCTCCCCAAACGGTCTTTGGCCCTGTTCACCTAAATATGCTTAGAATAGAGGATGGGGATGGGGACAGCATGACCTTACTCTATTTGCACTACACTGATGACGTCTTCATCATCTGGACCCATGGGAAGGAGGCCCTTGAGGAATTGTACCAGGATTTCAACAATTTCCACCCCACTATCAACTTCAGCCTGGACCAATCCACACAAGAGATCCACTTCCTGGACACTATAGTGCAAATAAGTGATGGTCACATAAACACTACCCTATACCAGAAACCTACTGACCGCTATACACTTACCTACATGCCTCTAACTTTCATCCAGACCACATCACATGATCCATTGTCTACAGCCAAGCTCTAAGATACAACCACATTTGCTCCAATCCCTCAGACAGAGACAAACACCTACAGAATCTCTATCAAGCATTCTTAAAACTATAATACCCACTTGGTGAAGTGAAGAAACAGATTGACAGAGCCAGAAGGGTACCCAGAAGTCATCTACTACAAGAAAAGGTCCAACAAAGAAAGTAACAGAACGCCACTAGCCGTCACCTGCAGCCCCCAACTAAAACCACTCCAGTGCATCATCAAGCATCTACAACCTATCCTGAAGGATGATCCCTCACTCTCACAGACTTTGGGAGAGAGGTCAGTCCTTGCTTATAGACAGCCCCCCGAACCTGAAGCAAATACTCACCAGCAACTACACACCACACAACAAAAACACTAACCTAGGAACCAATCCTTTCAACAACCCCGTTGCCAACTCTGTCTGCATATCTGTTCAAGGGACTCCATCATAGGACCTAACCACATCAGCCACACTGGCAGGGACTCATTCACCTGCACATCTACCAATGTGATTTATGCCATCATGTGCCAACAATGCCCCTCTGCCATGTACATTGGCCAAACCAGACAGTCTCTTCGCAAAAGAATAAATGGACACAAATCAGACTTCAAGAATTGTAACATTCAAAAACCAGTCGGAGAGCACTTCAATCTCCCTGGACGCTCAATAACAGACGTAAAAGTGGCAATTCTTCAAAAACAGACTACAGTGAGAAACTGCAGAAGTGGAATTAAATTGCAAACTGGGCACCATCAAATTAGGCCTAAATAAAGACTGGGAGTGGAAGGGTCACTACAAAAAGTAATTTTCCCTTGGCTGATATTCCCACCTTCTTGTCAGCTGCTGGAAATGGGTGACGTCCAGCTTGATTGCATTGGCCTTGTAGGCACTACAAAAGTAATTTTCCCTCTCTTGATATTCACCCCTTCTTGTCAATTGTTGAGAATAGGCCACCTCCACCTTAATTGAATTGGCCTTGTTAGCACTGACCCCCCAGTTGGTAAGGCAACTCCCATCTTTCCATGTGCTGTAATGTATATACTGATTACTGTATTTTTTACTCCACGTGTCTGATGAAGTGGGTTTTAGCCTATGAAAGCTTATGCCCAAATAGATTTGTGAGTCTCTAAGGTGCCATAGGACTCCTCGTTGTTTTTGCTGATACAGACTAACACGGCTACCACTCTGAAAAGAGTAAGTTTGTTTCCCTGATTCTCATGGGGCATTTGTGCCAACCCCTGTCCATTGGCATAAATTAAAGCAGTTTACGGGATGCACTTATTTATGCCTGTTCATAATTGGCATAGCTGTACAGTGTTCTGACCCCCCCCCTCCCCCCCGCATCAGAGTGCAAGGCAGCAGTTTGTGTAGGGGCCACTTATTCCCCTTTATGCTAGCTGATATCTTCCTTGTGCTGGTGAGTTCTCAGCTGGCCTGCTACTGCTGGATTCTGAAACTTTGCTCAACCTGACTGCTGCAACGTGGCCTGAACAGGGTGAGAGAATCTGGGCCAGGTAATTTTTTAATGTCAAAATTTTCAATAAATAGGAACCTAAAGTTAGGCTCTTAAATCCATACATAGGCTCTAAATCAGTGGCCTGATTTCCAAAAGTTCTAAGCACCTAATGGTTCACATTGAAGTGTAATGAGAGCTGCTGGGTACTCAGTCTGTTGTAAAAACCAAGCCTTTGGTTTAGTTGCCTAGATAAGGATTTAAGGCAGAGCTTTAAAAAACAACTTGAGATTTAAACACCTAGTCCCCATTAAAATGAATAGGCATTCAAATCCCTAAACTACTTTGAAAATATCAGCATTGGAACTTTAGGCAGATATTTATGACACTCTTGGTATAATGCTTCTAGTGTTTAACAAATTCAACAGAATCACTTAAAACTTCAACAGAAATTCAATCTGGATCCTTTTAATCAGGTGACAGTCTGGGGAGATAATGTTTTGGGTTTTTTAAATAAATTCTAGGGAATAAGTCTCCACTGAAATGTATTTTTCAGTGACATCTTAACTATGGAGTTACAACTGGTTCATCTATAATATAGCTATAATGTTTGGACCAAATGTTCTTTAAATATTTGCAACAGAGGTCTGTAGTCACATTCAGTATAATTGAAATGTTTAATCATTCTGACTTAATTTTAGCAACTCTTCTCAGAGCCTAAAAATTTAGAGATGATTTTTATGTGCTTCAGTATTCTCCAGCACTAATTCTAGCTATGAAATGTAATCATCTTTATGGGCTAAAAAGGTTTCTTTCCATATTACTGCATAATGTAAATAAATTCTGTAATAACAGCACTCAATACTTTTCATCCATAGCTCTTTAAGTGCTGTAAAGTGGGTAAGTATTAAGTCCCTAATTTACAGATTGGCAAACTGAGGCACAGAGAGAAAATGACTTTCCAAAGGTGAGGGAGTGAATTAGTCAGTGGGAAAGCAAGGGCTGTCTGACTTCCCAAACCTAAACTCTTCAGTAGATCAAACTGCATCCTAGCTTATAGGTTTTCTATATGTTTTGTGTTTGTCTTCACTGTTGACAGCAGTATGATTATTGCGTTAATTCTACTGTTATATATTATTTTTATGAAAAGTGTCCCAGGTAGCTTACAGAAAAAATGAGAGAGAATAATTTCCTGCTCAGGAGATCTTACCATCATATATGTGACATGTTGAGTTGAGGGTAAAAGAGTAGGGAGAACAAGGGATGATTATGTGGTTATTCAGTTTAGATCTGTGCTTTTAGGGATTGCTCAATTAAAAGCATATTTTAAAATGCTAATAGCTATTATCAACTCACTTCTATGCTGCAGCATAATCTCAAGGAAAGATTTGAATGAGAAGAGGCTAATTGTTTACTGAAATCTCACTGATTCTGATGCATCCAGAGCATTCTGTCTTTATCCCACAGATTATATCAGCTCTTGACTAAATCCTATCTGGCCTTTGTCCGATACATTTTTTAGAGACCATTTTTTGGTAATCTATTAAAGGTTCTTCTCATGATACATTTCTTTGAACTCATTGTAATCCAGGAATTTACTATCCAATCCATTGCTTCCATTTCTGAAGCTGTGAGAATGTTGCCAATATTGCTTGTTGAATTCTTTGGGTAATGGTAATATATTTCTCCTTTTTTGTGGAAGTGTCTCTTGAGGAGGTACAAGTCACATATTATGAGAAGCAGTAAACTTTTCTTCTTCAGGCTGTGAGGAAGATTATTCTCCATGAAGTCTTTCATCTTTCCAAATGGGCTCTAGCCAGTCCTACTTGTCTTTTTGATTTCTCCCTCTGGTTTTTGCATGATCTTGTCAGCTGTCTAAAGAAAATGAATTATCTTCTCCTTCAGTCATATACCTATCTGTGTGGGTGCTCTTTCCTTCTCTTGCCTCCACAAGTTTGAAGACTAATAATTTTTTGAAGTATTTCTGTTTTAGGTGAAACTCCTCTCTTTTGGTTCTTGTAGGCCATGTGATCAGATGGAGATTGCCTGTTGTGGGAGAACATGACAAAGAATATGCCTGTTCTCTTGGTTATTTGAAATTCAACTTTGTAGTGAACTGATTGCTACCTTTTCAGAAGCTTGGAAACCAGTTGCCATGATCAGCTGTATAACAGTATTGAGCGCTATAATATCCGTAGCGGTAGTTCTCAACCTTTCTGGACTATTGTACCCCTTTCAGGAGTCTGATTTCTTTTGTGTACCCCCAGGGTTCACCTTACTTAAAAACTACTTGCTGACAAAAATACATAACACACTATTACTAAAAAATTACTTACATTCTTATTTTTACCATATAATTATAAAATCAATTGGAATATAAATATTGTACTTACATTTCCATGTATAGCATATAGAACAGTATAAACAAGTCTGTATGAGATTTTAGTTTGTACAGACTTTGCTAGTGCTTTTTATGTAGCCTGTTGTAAAACTAGGCAAATATCTAGATGAGTTGACGTACCTCCTGGAAAACCTCTAAGTACCCACAGAGATGCACATACCCCTGGTTGAGGAACCATTGGTCTATAGGACTGGAAAGCTATGAGATGTTCCTAACCTTAAATCAGTTTAAAACAGAAGAATTTATAATCAAACTGTAATTGTTTTAAGGACTTCATTTGTTCTCAACTAAGTGCCACAAAGATTTCCTACTGTTGTCATTAATATTTAAAAATTGCTTTTAATTTAAATAATCAGTAATCATTGATTAGAACAGGCCAAAGCAGTTATGACAGTTATACCTGGTAAAAATCTAATTTTTAAAAACTCATGTTCCCCTATGGTAGTGCATATTATTTGCTCTAATGTTGGAAGAGAAACCAAAACCCACAAACTTATGGACCATCATTTGGAGGTGGGTAGGGGCACTCAGCACCTCCTCACAGGATCAAACACTATTCTTAAATATAAAGAGCTTTCCTTTTAGTGAGGAACATTCACAAAGGCCCTGAGCCTGCAAAGACTCATGCATGGGCTTAATTTTATACACTTATGAGTAGTCCCAGTAAAGTCAGTGGTGTTCTTTGTACGCTTCAATCTAAGTGATAACGTGAGATAAAATTGTCCATACTTGTTCTGAGTGCAAAGATGATTTTTTCTGACAGGTTTGATCAAAATCCCTCAAGCCATTTTTGACCTTGTGAAGATAGGGGGAAAAAATACACATTTCACATGTTAAAAGAATTAATGCCACCCTTTTTTTTCTTGCACTGATACAGCAACTGACATTTGAAATGTAAAAGGCTGATCCTCAGCTGGTGTAAATTGGTGTAGCTTCACTGATGTCAACCGCTGAAAATGTCCAAAACTTTTTTTCAAAATTTGGTTTCATTCTGAAGCTCTAAAGGATTTAATAATGACTTTTGAGGATGTTTAGGAGACATCTGTTAATTTTTCTTTAGCAAAGCCTAATTTGGCCTTGTTCAGATGTCCCATGTGGCATCACAATACAAATTCTCCCTGTTTAATTTCACCAGTCAATTGATAGGGAAGAGGGCTTCTGGATCCTGGTTGTTGCTTAACCAGTTTTCATGTGTGTGTGGTTATAAATGGGTGATTGTCATGGGGTTCACTCACTGCTAATGGCCCCTCCTCCTGGCAGTCCTGGGGATTAGCAGCGGCCAGCTGTCACGTCATCTCGCTCTGAAGACCCCTCTCACTCCAGGAACTGCAGCTCCCTCTACGTGATTCAGTGTACCAGCTGGGTCACAAGACATGTTCCCCACTTCTGGGGTTTCGAAGTCCTCAGACAGTCTTCTGCTCACTACCCCGCTGGTGCCACTTGGTCATTGGCTGGTAGGGGGATCTGGGCCTGCCATGTACTCTGGGTCCCAGCTCAGGTACTCTGTCATCAACAGCCAAGGTTTGACTTACCCCATACTTTGCTGCTTTTCCCCTGAGCCTTGCCTACCCCTCTGGCTCTCCCCCTATTCTGGGCTTGCTATGCCCCACTCCATCCTCCCAGGGAGTGACTATAGGCTACTTGCCTCTATCCCCAGACACACCTCCCTTCTCACATGGAGTGTCTGAAGAATCCTTCCTTCCCACCTCTTCTGTTGCCAACTTCCTGGCGTATAGGTCCTGCCTCTTTCTGCCCTGCTGAGCCTGTTCCAGTCAATTTCCTGCTCCCTGGCTCTTCCTCCAGGTGCAGTTTGGGCAGTTAATTGGCCCACTTTACCTTCTAACTCTTCCAGAACCTGGCTGGGGTGAACACCCCATCACAGTGATAGAAACATATTTGTCTTCATATTGTGGTCGTGCTTCTGGCCCCACTCAAGGGTCAGGGATCCTTTGTGCTAGGCACAGTATGAACTAGGTTGACCAGATGTCTTGATTTTATAGGGACAGTCCCGATATTCAGGTCTTTTTCTTATATAGGTGCCTATTATCTCCCATCCCCATCCCTACTTTTCACACTTGCTATTTGGTCACCCTAGTATGAACACAGAACAAAAAGACAGTCCCTATTCGAAAGATCTTGCAAACTAAGCTATAGTTTTCCAGAAATTCTGTCTTAATATGGCACATCATGTTAACTCTGCCAGGCTGCTGCTACTGTGTTTCATGGTGTATATCTTATAACATAAAGAGGCATCTAATAAACTATTTATTTTCCCAGAAAAACAGGAACACAAAGTACTACACATGTGCAGCATGGCTGAGTTAACCTTGATGCTGGGCCATTAATATTTGCATTTTCTGACACCTTTTGTTTTAACTCTATAACTTTAATGTTGCCTTCATAGAATTCTTTACATTTATTATGCAGTACATTAGAGATCTGACCCAAATGGCAGAAATGTCCATTAAGTATTGTGTACGCTTAAACAAGGTAATGTGGAAAGAAAGATTAAAAGGAGACAGAATAAAAAAATATCATAAGAAAAAGGCATTTAACAATGAAACTTGTATGTAAAAAAGGGGTGATATCAAATTAATGTGCCTTACATACTGATCAACCTATCTTTTGGAGCTCTATAAATAAAGTAGGGATTAAAAAACAAAAACAAAAAACAGCTAAACTCAGGCCAGAGAGCATTCATTGTATGCTGATTTTTGTTAGGAAAGCAAAGTACAGTTTTTCCACTCACTGGACAGATTGATTATAGATCTTCAGAGATTGGAACGTGGAAAATAAAACTAATAATTTTAGACTGTACATAAAAACAAATACTAAGCACTATGTAGAGCATAGGGATAAATTACTTCAGCTTTTACAAGGAGAAAATCTTCTTTACCTAGGGATAACCAAAGATCCTGTCTTTACAATATAAAAAATGTGTGATTTGTGATCTTGTCTTCATAAAAAACAGCCACCATATCCACCAAATAATAAAAACCCTTAGTGGCAGCATTGCTATTGCATAGCAAATGGCCGTTATTTAGAGTACAAGACAAAACAAAAAAATCACTTACACTGACATCTTAGAATCAGACCATCATCATCTTTTCTTGAAGAAAAAATAATAGCATGAAAATGCACTTTCCAGGCTTGATGATAATGTGTAGGGGCAGATGAACTGAATGTGTAGAAATGTTTGTTCTCTTGCTTCCTATATTGGTGGAACATAATGTATGATATCTTGGGGAGGTGACGCACACAAGGGCTTTGGAGGAAGGGGCTAGTGGTTCTTTGAGTAGCATCCCTATGGGTGCTCCACTGTAGGTGTGCTCGCGTCCTTGTGCTGCTGATTGGAGAATTTCTGTAGCAGTATCCATTAGGTTCACACATGTGCTATCCCTCCTTATGCCCCGCCATGAGGCTAACCAGTGCACATGGCCTAAGCCCCCTCAGTCCTGGAGCCATTAGCAGTCTGTTTGTGATACTTAGCTTTAACATTTTTGTTACTTAGTTAGTCTCTTTGGTCTTAGTTGTAGCCTCTTTCTTCTTTTATTTCTCTTTTAAAAAAACACCTTTATTTTTCCCCTTTTTGTTGGGGACCGCTGCCCCAAAAGGGTATCCCGGTTCACCAGGCTTCAAGAAGTGCCATTCTCGCAAAAAGGCGGTTCCTGTAGCAGCCAAACACTGTCGCTGCTTAGGTTGCATCGGGGAAGGCCACATTCCACAGAAGTGTGGTCTCTGCTAACAACTCAGACCCAGGTCTCAAAAGGACAGAGTTGAGAGAAGATCATCTTCATGGAGGCAGCTCTACAGCCTTCCCTGGATCCTCACTAGGAGTCACCCAGAAAACATGAAGCTTCCCCACAGCCCTCAACATCCAAGGACTGTGGGCAAAATAAATCAGCAGAGGACCCCTCTCGTAAGTCATCAAAAAAAAGAGAGTGGTGAGTCCAAAGTGTGAGCCCCGAGTTAGCCACAAAAGATCTCAGGCACACTCGGTATCTTCAGTACTGTTGTCAGCGAAATGCTCCAAGCCTGGTTCCCATGGCTCACAAAGATCTCATGCAGCAGGTACCATTGAAGTGCCTAAGGATCTGATGGGCACAAGCACCAAGCCAATGGTACCGATGGGCAAAGATGGGAGTGGAGAGCACTCCAGTAAAGAAGATGCAACCAGTACTCATTGTACTTTCAGTACTGTCATCTGTGCCCAAAAAGCAGTGAGAGACAAAAAGGCATCCTTTAAAAAGTGGAAGTTAAATCCTAGTGAGAACAATAGACAGGAGCATAAACTCTGGCAAATGAAGTGTAAAAATATAATTGGGAAGGCAAAAAAAGAATTTGAAGAACAGCTAACCAAAGACTCAAAAAGTAAGAGCAAAAAAAAATTGTAAGTATATCAGAAGCAGGAAGTCTCCTAAACAACCAATGGGGCCACTGGACAATCAAGATGCTAAAGAAGCACTCAAGGATGATAAGGCCATTGGGGAGAAACTGAGTAAATTCTTTGCATCGGTCTTCACGGCTGAGGATGTGAGTGACATTCCCAAACCTGAGCCATTCTTTTTAGGTGACAAATCTGAGGAACTGTCCCAGATTGAGGTGTTATTAGAGGAGGTTTTGGAACAAATTGATAAACTAAAAATAATAAGTCACCAGGACCAGATGGTATTCACCCAAGAATTCTGAAGGAACTCAAATACGAACTTGCAGCACTACTAACTGTAGTTTGTAACCTATCATTTAAATCAGCTTCTGTACCAAATGACTGGAGGGTAGCTAATGTGACGCCAATTTTTTAAAAGGGCTCCAGAGGTGATCCTGGAAATTACAGGCCGGTAAGCCTGATTTCTGTACCAGGCAAACTGATTGAAACAATAGTAAAGAAGAAAATTGTCAGACACATAGATGAACATAATTTGTTGGGGAACAGTCAACATGGTTTTTGTAAAAGAAAATCATGCCGCAAAAACAATCTACTAGAATTCTTTGAGGGGGTCAACAAGCATGATATAGTGTACTTAGATTTTCAGAAAGCCTTTGACAAGGTCCCTCACCAAAGGCTCTTAAGCAAAGGAAGCTGTCATGGGATAAGGGGGAAAGTCCTCTCATGGACTGGTATTTGGTTAAAAGATAGGAAACAAAGGGTAGGAATAAATGATCAGTTCTCTGAATGGAGAGCGGTAAATAGTGGTGTCCCCCAGGTGTTTGTACTGGGTCCAGTCCTATTCAACATATTCATAAATGATCTGGGAAAAGGGGTAAACAGTGAGATGGCAAAATTTGCAGATGATACAAAACTACTCAAGATAGTCTGTTTGGGACTTAACTGCAAAGAGCTACAAAAGGATCTCACAAAACTGGGTGACTGGGCAACAAAATGGCAGATGAAATTCAATGTTGATAAATACAAAGTAATGCACATTGGAAAACATAATCCCAACTATACATGTAAAATGATGGAGTCTAAATTGGCTGTTACCACTCAAGAAAGAGATCTTGGAGTCATTGTGGATAGTTCTCTGAAAACATCCACTCAGTATGCCGAGGTAGTCAAAAAAGCAAATGGATTGTTAGGAATCATTAAGAAAGGAATAGATAATATGACAGAAAATGTCATATTGCCTCTATATAAATCCATGGTAAGCCCACATCTTGAATACTGCATGCAGATGTGGTCGCCCCATCTCAATAGAGATATACTGGAATTGGAAAAGGTTCAGAAAAGGGCAACATAAATGATTAGGAGTATGCTCGTCATATGAAAGCTGTTCCAATTAATAAGACAGGGTCTTTTCAGTTTGGAAAAAGAGATGACTAAGGGGGGATATGATAGAGGGCTATACAATCATGACTGGATGTGGAGAAAATAAATAAGGAAGTGTTATTTACTCCCTCTCATAACACGAGAACTAGGGGTCACCTAAAAAAATTAATAGGCAGAAGGTTTAAAAGAACTAAAGGAAGTATTTTTTCCACACAATGCGCAGTCAACATGTGGAACTCCTTGCCAGAGGATGTTGTGAAGGATATTGTGAAGAACTTGGTAAGTTCATGGGGGATAGGACCATCAATGGCTATTAGCCATGATGGGCAGGAATGGTGTCTCTAGCCTCTGTTTGCCAGAAGCTGGGAATGGGCAACAGGGGATGGATTCCTTGATGATTATCTGTTCTGTTCATTCCCTCTGGGCATCTGGCATTGGCCACTGTTGGAAGACAGGATATTGGGCTAGATGGACATTTGGTCTGACCCAGTATGGCTGTTCTTATGTCATCGATGGCCTATCCAGCACTGGAGCAATGGGTGCAGGTGAGATCCCCGATTCGCTCCGTACTACCAGTGGCACTGGGTCAGTTAGCACCACCGGAATTCTGGGACTCAAGAGGCCTCAGAGTAGCTGACATACCAGAGTCTCCTCATCTCAGCACTGGGGACTTCAGTACTGAGTCCTCTCTGAGTATGGGAGACTTCTCCATTCCCCTGCCATGCTCCTTCTCTCTCTTTTGGAAAATCAGACAGTGAGCCTGAGGAAGTCGTTTCCCATTACTCCTTCCATGCTCCCTATTGTACCTGCTATCAAGAGGCTCCTTGGGTATACCCTCAGTTGGCCCCCCTACCACCACAGTATGGCCAACTTTGGGTGCCACAACTGGGCTCTATTCCATTGCCCCAAGGGCCATACTGGGATCTGTGGGCAGCATATTGCCCCCACACTTCTCTGGCTTCCAGCCTCATCTCTGAGCTCCCAAGACATTCTCCCTCAGCTGTGGTGTCCAGAACCTCCAGAAGAGATTGCAGGGGACAGGAGGGCAGACTTGAGAAAGAGGTCACTCCAAGGACAAACATCTCTTCCTCTTCCCCAGATGAAGTAATCATGCACCCACTACCATTCCTAGCTGGTGACTTCTGGCTCTTCTAGGACTTGGCAAAAAGAGTTGCAGACACACTGCAGATACCCTTGAAGGAAGTCTAGGACACTCATCACAAACTCCTTGACATCCTGCACTCTTCCTCGTCCTCCAGAATAGCTCTCCCCATCAGTGATGCTCCCCTGGACTGTGTAAAAATTATATGGCAGACCCCAGCTTCAGTGACGGCTACTTGTAATTGGGCTGATAAGTATTATGTCCTAGCTAGGGAAACGGAATTTCTTTCCCATCCCCTCCAACTCCATCGTCGTAGACGCGGTAAATTCCCTGGGCCCTCAGCACCAAATGAAATTCTCCTCCTATGACAGGGACTGGAAATGCTTGGACCTGTTCAGGAGGAAAGCCTACTCCTTGGCCACACTGCAATTTCAAATTGCAAATTATCAAGCCTTAACGGTGAAGTATGGCTATGTGAGCTATTCAAAACTCAGCAGCTTTATTGATCAGCTCCTAGAGTCAGTGTGACCAGTTCTGAGCTATCATCCAGGAAGGACAGCTAGTAGCCAAAACAACGTTCTAGTCAGCCCTTAATGCAGCCGATATGGCATCCCAGTCCATCTCCACAGAGGTGGTTAAGCGAGATGTGTAATGGTTACACCTTTTGGGCTTCCCTAAAGAACTGCAGATGATTTTTGAAGACCTTCACTTTTAAGGCACTAAGTTGTTTTCAGAGAAGACTGACCTGTCCCTTCATACTCTCAAAGATTTCAGGGCCACTCTCTGCTCATTAGGGATCTATATGCCTGGACAAATGAGGAAATTTAGTCCACAGCCCCAACAAAAATCATGTACCTCTCAATACCCGACTCAACTCTTTTACGAACTTCAAAGAAAGAAATCTAAGTTCTCTAGGTGCAAATCATCAGGTTCACAACCCTCCATGTCACAATTGTCCACCTCCAAACACCAATTTTGATGTGTTAGTCATGATGTTGAAGACTACTCCCCTGAACCTCTACAGCTGACCAATCTATCTAACTCATTTGACTACCATCTTGCCACGTTCTGCAGCTCCTGGGAATGTATAACATTAGACTGTCTTGGAAATCATTCACACCAGGTATTTCATCCACTTCACCTCCCCTCTCCACAACATCCTTCCCCATCTTTCTTCAGGGACCCTTCTCACGAGAGTCTACTATGACAAGAAAGAGATCGCCTCCTCCAATTAGGAGCCATGTTCCTCAACATCAATGATGCAAAGGTTTTTTCTCTTGCTATTTCCTAATACCCAAGAGGAGGGGAGCACTCAACAAGTTTGTCAAAATTAAAAAATTCAAGATGGTCACTCTGGCAATGATCATTCCAGCATTGGAACAGGGAGACTGGTTTTTGGCCCTTAACCTTCAGGACATGTATTTCCATATTCAATCCTACAGTCCCAGAGAAATTCCTCAGACTTACTCTGGAACAAGTCCACTACCAGTGCAGAGTACTCTCCTTCAGACTATCACTGGCTGCAACGGTATTCTCCAAAGTCCTTTCAGTAGTGGCTGCTCACCTTCGCTCCCAGGGATCATGATCTACCCCAGCCTGGACGATTACCTCCTCAGAGCCCATTCCTTCAATGAGGCTCACTGGGTAACCAAAACCATAACAGACTTGTTCACAGAACTGGGCCTACAGATCAATGCCCAGAAATCAATCTATCCCAGCACAGTGCCAGGAATTCATTGGGGCTGACCTCAAGTCGTTACAGGTCAAAGCACTCTTACCACAGCACTGGTTCCTCTCCCTGACCATGGTCATATACACAGTACAAACCCACGCTCAGATATCAGCCAGACACTGCCACCAACTCTTGGGACATATGCAGCTGGCACAGCAGTGGTACTTCATGCCAGGCTTCACATGCAATGTCTCTAGATGTGGTTCAGCTTGGTCTATAGACCAAACAGAGACAGACTAGACAAATCACTATCTCTGCCCACCAAGGTCAGGAACTTCCTGGACTGAAGGAAAAAGCCCCTTTTTGCAAACTTCCCTATCGTTACTTCTCACCACCAATATATCATTGAAAGGATCGGGCACACATCTAAGTGACCTTACAACACAATGTAAGTGGTCGTCCACAGCGATCTCTCTCCACGTCAACCTCCTCGAGCTCAGGGCAGTCAGGAATTCCTGCACCCATTTCCTCCAGCTGATCAAAGGAAAACACACCAGAATCCTAACAGATAACATAGCATGTAAATATTACATAAATTGACAGGAAGGAGCCAGGTCACCCTCCCTCTGTGCAGAAGCACTAAAGTTATGTAACTTGTCGTGCCTCTCCCACAAAATTATCAGTGGCCTACCATTTGGGCACACAAAACTCGATAGTGGACAGTCTCAGTTGCAAGTTCCCACACAACCATGCATAGACGATTCATGCCTCCTGATACTGTGGGGGGCACAATGTAAAGGGGAGGACATGTGATTGCCCCATATGTCTCCTATGCTCAGCAACTTCCCTGACCTGTGCCCAGCCCGGCTCTGCCTCACTTTCCCTGCCCCACTGAGCTACCTGTGGGAGGGGCTCTGTCCTTCTCTCACTGTGCCCACGCTTGGCCTCTCTCCCTGGCATCGGGGCCCAGGTGGGGAGTAGGAAGGAGCTGCTTCTCACACGGCTGAAGCTGGCCACTCTGGGTTGCTGGTCTGTGCAGCGTGGCAGCTGCCTGAGAGAGGGCCTGGCTGGGGAGGTGGTGGCTTGTCCTGCTCCCTCTGCTCCCCATGCGGGCCTGGCTGCTGGGAACAGGAGCCAAGCCAGCCAGAGCCCCTTGTCCATCCCAGTAATTTCCAGCTTGCGTGGCCCCTGTCCCCGACTCCCTGGCAGCTGGGCCCGGGAGAGCAGAGGAGGCAGGGCAGGCCACTGCCTCTCCAGCCAGGCTCTCTCTGCACAGAGTAGTGCCCCAGAGCAGGTGGTGTGATCCGTCCCTTCTGCTCCCTGTCCAGGCCCAGTTGCCAGGGACAGGGGCTGAGCATGCCAGGAGAGGCGCAACGGGAGAAGGACAGAGCCCTCTCCTTCCCGCCCAGCAGATCAAGCAGGTAATTTGTGGGGAGCACTTGACCGCACATTTCCCCCCATGTATCACCTATGACTGGAGGGAGCACACCGTGATGTTCTATAGGTGTGTGAGTTCAAAAAGAGGAAATGCTACGCCCATGATAGTGATATGGGGGAATTATTTGAGAGCTTTTGTAGAGTTTTGACACTTTCTTTTATATCTATGTTGGCCATATTCTTCCTCAGCGAATGCGGTTGCATGGGTATTCCTGATGGCATATTTTGGCTATATGTTTTTAATTTTGCCTTCATTTTTAACATTTCTCACTGGAGTATCAGCTCTCACATGGATTGACCACAGCTTCAGCAGATGCTGCTAACTGATAGTCTGCAACTCTTATAGGGATCACAAAACAAGTGATCATGAATTGTTTGTTTTCGGCACTCTGTCTTTAGTGTAGGAATTTTCTTCCTGAGTTTTATGAACTTTAGTTATCTGTTCTGACATGTAGGATAAGCCTCAGTAAGGGTTATAGGCCACTGAGAATGATTTACTTGGAGATAATTTTTTTTCCATTTTCCAGCAGTCTGACAAACAATTGTATGTAGAATGCAGCAGTTAAAGGACATGGTAGTAACCTGCCAACAATTTAATCTCTCAGATATTTATTTGTAATTTAAGATGCACAATAAATCTCTGTGTTCTTTGGAAAATATTTTCTGTTTGGGGGCATATATTTAAGCCTTGTGGTGGCTAGAAGTCAGGAGATGTGGGTTATCCTTCCAACTTGTTTGTTTCTGTTTGTGTTACAGAAACAGGGTGACAGCAATCACAGAATTATTTCGGCCATTTAGTGGGTCATCTAGTCCATCCCCTAGAATTGTGGTGGGAATTGTTGGCTGGCGATCATTTAGCTAATATTTAATAGTCCACTAAGAAATAGAAACAGATGAAAGAAAAAATTTTATTCTAAAATCTAGAGGGTGCCTCTTGGCAAAGCTTTATAGACATTTTTGATCAGTTACAAGAAATGGTGGGTAGACACACCCATTACTCCTGTCTAAACAGCCAGGTAATTACTTTTAGCATTTTGACAAGTGTTTGCTGGAGTGAAGGTCAAAGCTGACAGCATATAAAATCTATGCTAATCTGCTCAGCTGGAGGAGACTCAGGTTGCTAATGTTTTTGTAATTAGAAGTTGTGGAAACCAGTTTTCTTCCCAACTTTGCACTGTGCTTAAATGAGGCAATAATATGGAACAATTTAATTTGTCATAGTTTACAGGGTTGTCTGAATGGAGGTGTAGGAGTAGCAGAGGTGAAAGTAAGCCAGTCCGGGCTGGTATGGTGTACTGGTAAGACAGTGGCCGCCGGTAGGGACCAGTACACAGCCGACGTTAAAGCGCTGCCCTGGCAGTACTTTAAGCACTGTGCCGGCAGGGCTGCTGATGGTGATGGTGGGGGAAAGGGGCAGCTGCTCTGGGGCCTGGCGATTTAAAAGGGCCCAGGGCTCCTGGCAGCGGCTGGAGCCTCAGACCTTTCAAATCGCCGCCGGAGCCCTGGGTGGCGCGGGGCGGCCAGCTCCCTCAGCCAGCCACACACCGTCCACGCTCTTCCAGCTCTCAGTGTGGCCCTGCAGCTCTTCTTATACCTGCCTGCTGGGCCCTCATTGGCCCATGGGGGAGGTGGTGGGGGGAAGGGTTAACAACATTAAAGTGCTGCCATGGCAGCGCTTTAACATTGCTGCCCCTTTTGCTCCCCCTCCCCGGCAGGGCTGCCAACGGGGGGGCAAAAGGGGCAGCGACGTTAAAGTGCTGCCACGGTAGTGCTTTAAAGTTGGCTGCGTATGGGCCAGTACCGGTGGCCACTTCTTACTGGTACACTGTACTAGCCCACTTTCTCCCCTGCTTGCAGGTAATTTATCTGCTTACTTTAGTCTTTTGCCCTAGTTTAGCTTGGGATTTACTGTCTCCAACCTTTCTGTCTGGAGAGTTCGTTTGCCTGTGCCCCCATTTGTCAGGGCTCTCCCTTCCTGGGCTCTTGTACCCAGGGAGCTTTAATAGTCCATGCCCTAGTTTCTCAGGGTTTCCCTGCCAGGACTCTCTGCCTGGAAAGATTTGGCAGTCTCTCACCCCAGTGGGTCAGGGTCTTCTCCCTCAGGCCTTTCTACGTGGAGAGCTATTCACTTTCTGTCCTGATTGCTCAAGGTCTTCTCTCCCAGGCCTATCTACCTGGAGAGCTTTTATAATCTTTGTCCCTTTTGGTCAGGGTTCCCTCCCAGGCCTCTCTTACCTGGAGAGATTTTCCAGTTCAGGCTCTTCCTTAAATAGCTCTGCCACACACCTATCAATTTTGCCCTGCTTCCTCAGGGTACTTCTCTCACAGGCCTTTCTACCTGGAGAGCTTTTATAATCTTTGCTCTCTTTTTATTAGGGTGCCCTTCTACCTGGAGAGCTATTTATGGTAGTCTCTGCCTTGGTTCTCAGGGACTTTCTCCCAGGTCTCTCTACCTGGAGAACTTTTAACAATCTTTTGCCCAGTTAGTCTGGGTTCTTCTTAGACCTCTGTCTGGAGAGTGAGTTACAGTAGTTTCTGCCTTTGTCTGTCCGGGTTTCTCTCCCAACCCTTTCTACCTGCAGAGCTTTTAACTGTCCCAATGCCCCAGTTAGTCAGGGTTCCTCTCAGACCTCTTTGTCTGGAGAGGTTTTCATTATTCAGGCTCCCTGTGAGCTCCTTCTGTTCAGAGCCAACTATCTCAAAGGTGGTCTTGACCAAAGTTACACTTTAATCATGTTCTTTAGCTAAGAGGGAACTTCTTGCTTGGCTGACACTAGGAAGTTAACCAGGTCCTTGGCAATACCCTTATCTTCCTCACAGAAATATGAAGTTACCATGGCCCAGGGTCCTCCTTTTTGTAGCCCATACAGTGCACATAACCCTCCATAATCAGTGGCATGTCATAATTTACCATATGCGGTGCATTCAGATTGAAGCCTTTTATCGCCTCTAAAGTGGTTAACAGAGCTGGGATTTCCCCATTAATTAACTCTTTTACTGTGGCCTCCTGATCTGGAGAGGAGTCCTTCTGGATGCATCTGCTTGTACACCCTTCAGAGTTAAGGATCACTCTATCCAGGTTCAGATCCCTTCCAGGGTTTCCAAGACCAGGGACTACACTGTTTTGCCCACTGCTTTCAATATATGGCTTAGCAACACACTTGTTCTTTCTGTACCCATACTATTGTGTGGACGACATTCACCAGGTTAGGATCATTTTTTGCTTCCTTTTTCCTCTGAAAAGAGCTCTTCTTTTTAGCAGAGGTCTGGTTGTGGCCTTGCTCTGCTGCCACACCAAGATCCTGGGCTTTTAGAGCCACAGTCAGGTAGCTCTCTGCTTCAGCCAAGTTGGACTTTGACCCTGGCTGGACCTTGATCAGGTTTCGGAGCTTAGTCAGCTCCTTTTCCAGCAGTAAGCACTGTTGTTCTGTTGTCTCCTTTTCAGTTTTGAGACGGGTCAGCTCTTGTACCCGTTTTACTGTTCGCCCTATGATCCTGTCCAATGAAGAGCAGATCTCTTCCACTCCTGCCGGTATTGAGCTACCTGTGTCCATATTTCCAAGATTTCAGCCTGGTTCCGATCAGCCATAGCAGGCTTCTTTTCTAGCTCACCCCAATCCCTTATTGTAAAAGTCTGCTGTGTAGCTGAGGGGGCTGTTGCCGTTATTGCAGCCTCCGCTCTGCATGGGAGCTCAGTGTTCTTGCCACAGGACACCCACTCCTTTGTTAACATGCTGCCTTCTCCTTTCGGGGGGCTTTCCTGGATACCCAGCATACACAGCTGGCCTTACCATGAGGGGAACTGAGGCGGCCACCTCAGGTGCCAGACTGTGGGGGCGGGCACCACTAGGACCCACAGTGTAGAAAATTGTGTCTGCTGCTGGTGCATATGTATTCTCTCTGCTCTAGATGCTAGAGATGGTGGAGTGCTGTGCTGGGGGAAGGAGGGCACAAGAGACATAACAGGCAGGCAGGAGAAAAGGTGAGAGGGAATAACAGAAAGCAGCAGGAGCTGCAGGAAGAGAGAGGAGAGGAGCCACTTATGTACTTCTCTGGCATGCCCAGGAGCCTGGACTGATTAATACCAGCTTCTCATGGAGCTTCCTGTTTTCTGCTGTTTCCCTGAACCCACTTGAGGAGAACAGGCAGTCAACTGAAGTAGTAGGAGCCAGTTAGGCCCTTAAGATGCTGATATCTTCCCTTCAGTTGAGTGTTGAGAGCCACTATAGCTGGCACAAAACAGCAATCATGAGTGAAAGAAGAAAACGCCTCTCTGGGGCAGCATTCAGAAAAAGAAAGGAAGCTTTTCTATCTAAGCAGGAAGGAGCTCTCCTGAGATACATAGACACAAATGTTCACGGTGAGCCTTCCGGCCCCAGTGAGGATGTGAGTGGTGAGGAGATGCCTGATTTTCCAGTTAGTCAGAGTGCAGGTGACCTGGAAGCTACTGCAGCATCCATATCTCCATCTCAAATGGATGTAACCATGCACATTTCTGAAGAAAAGTGTAGATCAGAGAAGAGTGTGGTGGAGGCACAAGAAACAGCTGATGCTGAGTTTAGTTCCTTAAATGTAGATGATCCAGGATTGTGGACCAACTTGAGCAGTAGCCTGAGGGACTTCCTTGTACTGCATGGACCACAGCAAGTGAAAAACTTTATGTTCCCCAAAGACAATGAAAATAGAAGTTTCCATCCAACACATTACTGGCATGAAATCCCCAATGGTGACAAAGTGGAGAGGCCATGGCTTATGTACTCAAAAACCCAAAATGCTGCATACTGTTTTTGTTGCAAACTCTTCCAGTCTAATGTTCTAGCCACATTGGGTTCTACAGGAACAAAGGACTGGAAAAATCTGGCTAGAAATCTGGCATGCCATGAGAAGGCAGCAAATCACCAGAGAGCATTCCATAGGTGGAAAGAGCTGAGGTTAAAGGCCACCCACCATAGATGATCATAATCAAGAGAAGATTGCATCAGAGTCTCTTTACTGGCAAAATGTTCTGAAAAGGCTCATTGCCTTTGTGAGAATGCTTGCTACCCAAAACCTAGCACTGCATGGCACGTCAGATCAGCTGTATGTACCAAACAATGGTAACTTCCTTAAAATTGTGGAGCTGATGGCTGAGTTTGATGCTGCACTCCCGGAGCATCTAAGAAGAGTCACCACCCAAGAAATGAACACACACCCCTACCTTGGAAAAACAATTCAAAATGAGATCATACAGTTACTGGCAACAAAAGTCAAACAGAAGATTGTGGCAGTTCTGAAGCTATTACTCTGTTATTCTGGACAGCACACCTGACATCAGCCATACAGAACAAGTGACTTTAATGGTGTGTTTTGTAACAACAACAGAACCTAGTGAAAATGTCCCTGCAATGGTGACTGTCAGAGAGCATTTTCTAGAATTTATTGACATCGATGATACTACAGGAGCTGGTATGACAAATGTGCTTCTTAAAAAGCTGGAAGATTCGGGAATTGCAATAGCTAACATGAGAGGTCAGGGCTACGATAATGGTGCCAACATGAGAGGACAGAACAGAGGAGTGCAGACACGGATCCAAGAGTTAAACCCTCAAGCTTTTTTTTCCCATGCAGTTCTCATTCATTGAACTTGGTGGTCAGTGATGCAGCATCAGCTTCTAATGAGGCTGCTGAATTTTTTAATGTAATTCAAAGCATCTGTCTATTTTTTTCTGCATCAACTCATCGATGGCAAATTTTGAAGCAATATCTGGGAACATCCTCTCTGACACTGAAACCACTGAGTGCCACACAATGGGAAAGTCTAGTGGAGGTGATAAAGCCTATCAAACACCAAATTGGGAAGATAGATGATGCCATAGTTGCCATTATGAAAGATAATGCTATGACAGGAAGTGTTCATTGGAAAACAGTGGCAGAGGGAAATGGAATCACCAGAAACATACATAACTTCAAATTTCTGTGTGGCTTAGTGTTGTGGCATGACATACTGTTTGAAATAAATGCTGTAAGCAAGAGACTCCAAAGTGTTGACCTTGATATATCTGGAGCAATGGGACAACTGGACAAAGCAAAGTCATACCTGCAGTCTTACTGGTCAGATGAGGGATTTCAAAAGATTCTGAAGAGTGCACAGAAGTTGGCAGAGGAACTTTGCACTGAAGCTATTTTCCCACCCATTCAAGAATACAAGAGTCACCAAAGAAGAAGAAATTTTGATTACGAGGCACGGGATAATCCCGTAAGAGACCCCAAACAACAATTCAAAGTTGAATTCTTTAACCAGGTGCTAGATTGTGCAATACAGTCAGCTGAAGAATGTTTCATGCAGCTCAAGGAACACAGCAGTATATTTGGGATGTTGTATGATATTCCAAAACTCCTCACTATACCTGAAGAAGATCTACACCAACAATGCAGGGCACTAGAGACAGTGTTGACACATGATGACATGTGCAATATTGATGTGAGTGATTTAAGTGATGAACTGAAAGCCCTTTCAAGATACATTTCATCAGGATCAACTCGAAAGGCTGTTCTGGAATATATGTGCACAAGTAAGATGACCACCCTCTTTCCAAATGCTTTCGTTGCTCTGCGCATACTTCTAACACTTCCTGTAACAGTTGCCAGTGGAGAACGCAGCTTATCCAAGCTGAAGTTAATAAAAACACATCTACGCTTCACAATGACACACGAAAGGCTGATCGGCCTTGCAACCATCTCAATAGAGCATGAGATGGCCCAGACTGTGGACCTTCAGGAAGCAGTTCAAATCTTTGCAACCAAGAAGGCACGGAAAGCACCACTTTGATTATTCAAACAGATAAAAATGGCAGTGTTTACTGTGCACACAAGAAAAGTTACATTGGCTGTTCAGGTATTTGAAAGTTAAGTGTTACTTAAAATTTTTGAACAAGGCATTTTAAGTTGTTAGTTCTCCTTTATTGGGGTAGGTAGCAGAGCAGTACCATGAGAGGAGTAGAACAGAAAGAAGGCAGAATTGAGACCTTTCAAAATTTTGGCCCAAGTGAGGGGGCATCATTTAAGCTCCCTGCCTCAGCTGCCAAAATGCCAGCATATCAATCAACCCATTGGTAATCAAACCAGCCTTGTGGTACTCTCTGGTCTTAGTCTCTGGCTCTTTTCCAAGTGTGGTAAGCTGCTCCTCTAAGACCTGCCAGGCCCTTACTAGATTCAACTTCTGTTGCTGGTTCTCTTTCAGCATTCTGCTCAATGAGAGGGTCTCTCTCTCCTGCTCCTGTACCTCTATTTCTGTACAGGCCCACTGGTCTCTACACTAGGCACAGCATTCCCTCTCCAAAACAAGCTGATGCTCCAACTCCTTCTGTCTGTCTTTTAGGTTGGAGACTTCTTCCTCCAGGTTTCAGTTCAGCTCACCTCCTTCACAGGGTTCCTGCCCATCGTCTGTTGTGTGCCCAGTGTCTCGCTCACTAGTTGGACGCGTTTTGCTTTCCTTGGCCACTTCTTTACATTCAGCCACTAGCACCAGCTTCACCTTCTCAAGGTCAGTGATCTCCTGCTTGTTCTGTCCCTGCTGCTTGGCCAGCTCTTACACCGCTTGAAAACAAGTCCATTCTATTCCCTGGATCTGGGTCTTGTAAGCCTTCAACCTGCTATTTAGTTCATACCAGAGAGCTTTCATCTGTTTCTGCAGGTTGTAGGGGTGCCTGGTGCCCAACCAAGAGTCCACACTATCAGTCATTCTCTGAGCTCCCAGGCCCTGTGAAACAGGTTTCCCTCTGTCTCTGACATCTTCTGTCAGGGAACCCTGCTGTCCCTCAGAGCTTCTTATTGGGCTCTTCTCCTCAGGAGTCATCTCAGGGCCCCAGTCCTGCCTCAGTTTCTGCAACACATTAGGTACATTCCCCATGTTCTCTTCCCTCAGCACAGAGACTGGAGGCTGGATCTTGCCTTAAGCAAAAGGTGCCACGACTGCTTTCCCATTTCTGTCATGTGGGCCTCAGTCCTTCTTCCTTGTCTAGCCCAGATTTGCCAATTATGGGGAGGCCTGGGTCTATGATAGTACCAGTACTGCCTTCCCGAGTTAGAGATGTTCTCAGGGCAATACCTTTTTATGTGGCCCATTTCCCCGCAATGGAAACAATACCTTCTTATGTGTCTCATTTCCCCACAATTGAAACAATACCTCCTTATGTGGCCACTTCCCTGCTGCCCTGCGCTGTCTTCACCCTTACATCAGAGCCTTGTCCTGATGGAGTCCCTGCAACCAGCCCAGGGCTCCTTCTCGTCCTCCCTGGCTTCTGGCAGCACTACAACATGTATGTTCATGTTATAATTATATCATTTGGAGTTTTGTTGGTGGTGGTTTTTTAAAAGAAAAGGGGGAACCACCAATAAGCTAAAATAGAAGAAAACAGCATTGCGAAGGTTCAGAGTTCATACAAGCCACCCACGGTTGGTGTGCTTTTTCTGAACCTGCTGAGCTTGCAGAATTGGGCTGGAAATTTCACAAGAACAAGCCTTTCTCTTGGAAGTCCTATTACCTCCTGACTCCATTAGGACAGTGGTACTATATGAATAGGCCCTGTTATAGAGCTGGTCAAAAAAGGGTGGCAAAAAAGTCAAAATTGTAAAGTGATTTTTATTTTGCAGGGTTCAAAATATATTCATGTTTTGTCTAGTAGAAAAAAATTTCAGCAAATTTAATTGATAAAAAGCTAGTAAAAATATTACGTAAATGTGAATTTTTTTTTCATGAAACAATTTGACCTGTTCTACACTTATTGGCTATTTTAGCACCTATTCTTCTTGTCCAACCTAGGATGTACAGAGCTGGAGGGTTTTTTTTAAACCAAAAGTTTTGAAACTCAAACTAGATTTTGTGTTTTTAGTAGGAACTCAGGGATTTCACCTCTAATTTTACCTGCACCAAAAAATCCAAACTTTGACCCCAATCCTGGAATGACTTACATGTGTGCTTAACATACACACTGTGACCTTGATCCAGTGCCCACCGAAGTCAATAAGAATTTTCCTATTGACTGCAATAGGCCCTGGATTGAAACCTGTAAGCACCACTGACTTTATTGGGACTATTCACTGTATATAACATTAAGTCCACACATGAGTCTTCATAGGATCAGGGAATTTGTGAGTGTTCTTCATTAAAAGGAAAACTTTTTAAAAAAAACATATAAGAATAGTGCTTGATCATGAGAGGTACTGAGTGCTCCCAATCCTCATACACATGCTCTGTAGGTTTTTGGGTTTTGGTTTTGTTTCCTACACTATAATAAAGAATATGCAACACAACTGGGGAAAGTAAGTTTTTAAAAACTAGAGTTTGCCAGGTGTCATAAATATAAAGGGAAGGGTAAACACCTTTAAATCCCTCCTGGCCAGAGGAAAAACCCTTTCACCTGTAAAGGGTTAAGAAGCTAAGATAACCTCGCTGGCACCTGTCCAAAATGACCAATGAGGAGATAGGATACTTTCAAAGCTGGGGGGGGGGGGAAGGGTCCTCTCTGTCTGTGTGTTGCTTTTGCTGGGACCAAAGCATGAATGCAGGTCAGAACTCCTGTAAAGAGTTAGTAAGCAATCTAGTTAGATATGCGTTAGATTCTGTTTTGTTTAAAATGGCTGATAAAATAAGTTGTGCTGAATGGAATGTATATTCCTGTTTTTGTTTCTTTTTGTAACTTAAGGTTTTGCCTAGAGGGATTCTCTATGTTTTGAATCTGATTACCCTGTAAGGTATTTACCATCCTGATTTTACAGAGGTGATTCTTTTACTTTTTTCTTTAATTAAAATTCTTCTTTTAAGAACCTGATTGCTTTTTCATTGTTCTTAAGATCCAAGGGTTTTGGTTTGTGTTCACCTATGCAAATTGATGAGGATTTTTATCAAGCCTTCCCCAGGAAAGGGGATGTAGTGATTGGGGGGATATCTTGGGGCGGAGATGTTTCCAAGTGGGCGCTTCCCCTGTTATTGTTGTTAGACACTTTGGTGGTGGCAGCATAAAGGTTCAAGGACAAAAGGTAAAAGTTTGTACCTTGGGGAAGTTTTAACCTAAGCTGGTAAGAATAAACTTAGGGGGTCTTTCATGCAGGACCCCACATCTGTACCCTAGAGTTCAGAGTGGGGAAGGAACCTAGACACCAGGTAAGACTGTTATGATTAGTTTGACCTGTTCTAATGAGTGATTATTAATGAATAATTATAGCTGCTAATAATAATTTGTTGCTAATGTTGCAGCATCCATAAGCATCAGTTGGGATCTGGATCCCTTTGTGCGAGGTGTTTAACAAACACATAGGAAGACGTTATCACTGTCCCAAATAAGGTATACGTCATTAAATGACAGAACACTTGATAGATGTGTTTGAGTAGCACTCTCATTTCTGAGCAATTCTCTACAGGTTCTAGGATTAGATTTTGTTGCTTCTTAGCAATGAACTAGATGTAAGCTGCTACTCTAGACTCCAGTTGCTTGTCAGTAGTATTTGGATTCCAACCTCATACATAGTACCTTGAAAAAAAATTTACCTAAACCTTTTTGGCTTTGAATGTCATTCAGAGCATGTTGGTAAGAAACCAGAATAAGAAATAGAGATGTGTAGCTAAGTTTGAAGAAACAGCAGAGCCACGGCAAACTTGGACTTTAACTGTGAAAAGGGTATTTTTTACTACTCTGGAAATGATGCTTTCTGATAAGCAGTTGGTAAATCTTATCTAATTGTTAAGGTATTGCTGAAAACCCAGAACACAACTGATACTGGAGGGGGATCAGAAACTGCGTACTTTTCCTTCTTTTTTTCTCTTTGAATATATTTTGTGGATTACATTATCCTTTGTGACTTTTCTTTCCTTGGCATTTTTCTTCTTCAAGGGACTCACCACAAATTCATCTTCTTAGTTCATTGCCATTTAACAACTCGGTGGTATATTCTCAATCCATGTGCAGAGATTTAGCTGTGAGACGCACATTAGCATTCATGAGAAATGTGCACCTAAAATCCTCCATACTAGGTATTGTTATTGCTTCTGGGCTGTAAAGTCAGACATTTGAGGTGGAGTGTTCAAAATAAAATTGTTTCCAGTTAAGAACTGAGAATCCAACTGGACATTATTTTGACATTTAAATATTTCATTTCATAAATTTGTACTTTACAATTAGGAAATCAGCCTGCTGTATTACCTGTTATTTTATGTGTGACTTTTTTTCCAAGTTAGGTTATTTGCAAAGGAAGGTTGGTTATGATTAGAAAAACTGTAATAAAAATTTCGATATTAACTGTCATTTAAATGGCAATTCCATTTTCTTAATACACACAGTTCTTTGAGGCTTAAATATTGGTATGTGATGATAAACTGAGACTGCATTAATTTAACTGCAAAGAACGAAATTCTCTTCTCAGTTTCGCCAGTGTAAATGTAGATCAACTCCATTGACTTTTATGGAGTTATGCATTTGTTAGACCCACAGGTGGTTCAGTCACTCCGTGCTGCTCCCCTTTCCTCTCATGTCCCATCCTCAACCCCTTTGCTTCCTGGCCATATGTAGGAGAACTGTAGGGCTCAAAGTCTGGTGAATTCTGCAGAACTCCAGTGGGGTTCAGGCGAAGACCTGTAAAAAAGGACTAAAAAACCGAGTAAATGCCAGGAAATCCAGGTTGCCAGCAATGTAAATATCTGTTTCTATGTGTGGAACTCTTGCAGAGGAGGGAGTTTGTTTTCTCCAATAATTCGTTATAATTGATATTGAGACAAAGTTTGCATATTTGTCTAACTTTTATGTTTCATATACATATTGTTCCTGCTCCTTTGATACTGTTTGTTAGGGTGTCTAAATAAATCCATCTTTTGTTTCGAGTTGGCTTGTTAGAGTGCTGCTTGTAGATAAAGAGTATAGAAGAGGATAAATAGCCTAATTTGGTCTCCCCTTGAGATATGCTGTATTTAAAATCATAAGAGGGATATCAGTGAGCTCTAATCTGCTCTAATATGTTTTAAGCAAACTGAATAGTGATATTGGCATACAATTAAAGAACCCCTTGATATGGGCAGGTTCAATACTTATCTCAGGTATCTGAAGCAATCCCATTTCAAAATAATTTTGGTATAAAGCATTTCTTCTTCAGAACAGAAGTCAGGAAAAGCTGTAAACAGAGAATGGATAGAAACACAGCATTGGAGTTTCTGCAGCATAGTTACAGACTTTAGCTGGTTAGCATTGTACACATTCAAGTCCAAATTCTGGTTTTAATGGAAATATTGTCATTGACTTCAATGGAAGCAGAATTTTATCCTTTAGTAAATATTCAGTACAGCAATGGGCATGAGCTTTTTGCAGAATGCAGTGTTGTTCTATAGTTAAATATGTGACATGGAGACAATCCTGCTAGTCTGATAACTGAACATCCCATTGAATCGGATATTGTGTCCTTGTAGTCTACCTTGTATATGCTTATAAAAGTAATATAAATATTCATTAACAAACTACTGATGGTTTGTATTAAGAGACACAAAACCCTGGGATTGGTGGGGACCACATCCTCATGCATGCAGTTAAGTATGAGAAGTAGTCTGTGGTGATTCTTGAAACTTATTAAGGGTGGATGGTACAATTATACTTTTTAAATGTAAAGGCATTTTGCACTCTTTCAACACCTTGTCTCATTACCGTTGTAAAGTATGGAAGGGCAAATTCAAACCCCCTCTTTAGGCCCAATTAGTGAATTTTCCTGAGTAACAAGAAATTTTTAAAAAAAATTATAGTTGTAGCAACATGCACTATTACCTCTTATGGATCTCTACATTTTCATTATAAGGAAGAGGTGTTGATAATTCAGTCAAAAATTGCTTTAGGCTAAGATATGACACACAATTGTCAGCACAGAAGCATTTATATATTTATTTTTACGGGTTTGTTTGTTTTTTTAAGTATATGGAGTGCTATAGAGTGAGTCTACAGTACATTCAACTCCAAATCATTCCCTCACTTCCTGGGCTAATAGTGGCGGAAAGCAGCACTCCCACTTGGGATAAGGAAAGTGCTGAATCTCTAAACCAGGTTCCCCTCTTTTTCCAGATAAGTTCAAGCTGCTACTTGTCACTGTCAAGAGTTTCAATAGCTGGGATCTTGCCTACACCCCAAGCCCTTTTTCATCCTAAGCTCCTTCCTATTTCTTCTGCTCCATCCAAGTTGTGCTACAAACCACAATCCTTTGACCTTCTTGAAGATTACTTTAGCAAAGCTTTTGACACGGTCTCCCACAGTATTCTTGTCAGCAAGTTAAGGAAGTATGGGCTGGAAGAATGCACTATAAGGTGGGTAGAAAGCTGGCTAGATTGTCGGGCTCAACGGGTAGTTATCAATGGTTCCATGTCTAGTTGGCAGCCGGTATCAAGTGGAGTGCCCCAAGGGTCGGTCCTGGGGCCGGTTTTGTTCAATATCTTCATAAATGATCTGGAGGATGGTGTGGATTGCACTCTCAGCAAATTTGCGGATGATACTAAACTGGGAGGAGTGGTAGATACGCTGGAGGGGAGGGATAGGATACAGAAGGACCTAGACAAATTGGAGGATTGGGCCAAAAGAAATCTGATGAGGTTCAATAAGGATAAGTGCAGGGTCCTGCACTTAGGACGGAAGAACCCAATGCACAGCTACAGACTAGGGACCGAATGGCTAGGCAGCAGTTCTGCGGAAAAGGACCTAGGGGTGACAGTGGACGAGAAGCTGAATATGAGTCAGCAGTGTGCCCTTGTTGCCAAGAAGGCCAATGGCATTTTGGGATGTATAAGTAGGGGCATAGCGAGCAGATCGAGGGACGTGATCGTTCCCCTCTATTCGACATTGGTGAGGCCTCATCTGGAGTACTGTGTCCAGTTTTGGGCCCCACACTTCAAGAAGGATGTGGATAAATTGGAGAGAGTCCAGCGAAGGGCAACAAAAATGATTAGGGGACTGGAACACATGAGTTATGAGGAGAGGCTGAGGGAGCTGGGATTGTTTAGCCTGCAGAAGAGAAGAATGAGGGGGGATTTGATAGCTGCTTTCAACTACCTGAAAGGGGGTTCCAAAGAGGATGGCTCTAGACTGTTCTCAATGGTAGCAGATGACAGAACGAGGAGTAATGGTCTCAAGTTGCAGTGGGGGAGGTTTAGATTGGATATTAGGAAAAACTTTTTCACTAAGAGGGTGGTGAAGCACTGGAATGCGTTACCTAGGGAGGTGGTAGAATCTCCTTCCTTAGAGGTTTTTAAGGTCAGGCTTGACAAAGCCCTGGCTGGGATGATTTAACTGGGAATTGGTCCTGCTTCGAGCAGGGGGTTGGACTAGATGACCTTCTGGGGTCCCTTCCAACCCTTATATTCTATGATTCTATGATTCTATTACTCCAGGGGGAATTCTGCACCAAAATATTAAAAATTCTGCACACAATATTTTAAAATTCTGCAAAATTCTGCAAATGTTATATGTCAAAATAGCACTACAATAATCACACCAGTTTCAATTATTGTGCTAATTTATTTCAAAATACTTGTCAGCAAGTATGTCTGTAACAATACAGACACACACAAAAATTCCCCCAGGAGTAGAGTTAAAGAAACCCCTATGAAAACCCAGTTCCTGTTTCTCTGCCTCCCGGCCCCCAGAGCCCAGCTGTTCGGTATCCTCCCAGTCAATATATTCAAACCCCCTCTTCTCCAGAGCCCACCCGCAGGACCCCCAGCCCAGACATCCACACCCCCTTCCTCCCAGAGCCCAGCTGTGGTCCCCCACATACCTGCACCCTGTACCCCTCAGAGCCCAGGAATCCAGAAGGAGCAATGGCTTGATGCTGGGTCCCGGGCTTGCATGGAGTTTCCTGCTCATCGCCTCCTTCCTTCTGGGCAGGCAGGGAACTACAGCTGCCGGGAACACTCCAGCTCCTTCTCCCTCCTCTTGGGAGTGTCTTCTCTGTGCAAGATGGGTTCTGTCAGGTCCAATGGCCCCTAATGACGGCAAGCAGCCCTGCAGCCCATTTCTGTGAGGGAAAGGATATTCTGTACATGCAACATTAATTTCTGAAAAATTCTGCATTGTGTAGTGGTGCAGAATTCCACCAGGAGTAGATGATGGACTGTGGCCCCAATTCAGCAAAGCCTCCCATGCTTCAAGTTAAACATGTCCCAAAGTGCTTTGCTGGATTGGTATAATTAGTCCAGAGTGCTCAATACCTTGTAGGATTGAGCCACAGCAAAGAGGAAATAGGAAGATCTCAAAGAACTTCCATTCCACTTTTTAAAAAAAATTTAAATATAGCAGTTGAATATGTTTGTAAGTGATAGCAATGCAAAGAATAAACATCAAATGTCGTGATTTCAAACACTGACTTTGCAATATCTGGAAATTATTTGGAGGTTTTAATAGAATGCACTTCTTATGCATCTTTCATTAAGGGACCCAAAAGTGGCCCTGAATATGGATTTCAGTGTTTCCCAGAAAGGGATGCAGGGCAGAGGAATGGAACAGTTGGTCAGTTAATGTGTTCCCATGTCTTCAGTTAAAGCAGCAGGACTTTCCTTCAAAACAGGTCTCCATAGTAGTGAAATAGTCATTTTTGGTCATTTTTAACTTTGAAAGTTATTCAGAACAAACAAAGAGGTAGACATACAGAATATATTATAATAAAAATAATCAATGGGAAAATAACACAATATGGAATATAGGATGCCAGGCATTTATAAAATTTTCCATGGTTTTTATTCATGATGTTTACTCCTTCAAGAATGTTGCTGACAATTATCCCTTTCTAGAATAATTCCCAAAAGGAGTTTTCAGGTCCAATAGTTCAATCCAGCATTTGAGAATGCTGAGAAATCCTGAGTGTGTATTACCTGATCACTAAATTAAACAGCTGTGCTATGAGAGGCTTTTTTGTGTGTGGCTATAGAAGAGATTTTATCCACTTAACATGCCATAAAATAACCAAACTTTTCATGAATATGCTTGAAAAGTTCATTTCTGACCTCACCCTGGAAGATTTCTTTTGAAATCATTTTCAAGAAAGAAGTAAAAAGACAAACTGACATACCTTTTTTTTTTTTTTGAACAGGCACCACTTCCCAAGGGCTATTCCATTTTTTAGGGAATAATTTCCTGTACTTTTAATAGAAACAAGATTTCTTTTTATCTGTAATTAAATCCACAAGTTGTTATTCTCTGAAAGTCCGTGTGGACTGTGACTTGATTGTTACAAAAAATGAATGACTTGAAGAGCTTTGTAATATCAGTTTAGTATAAGAATCTCATTTATTATTCATTAATTTGGTATTTTTTGTAATAGCACTAATCATAATTAACTCATTGGGTAGGCCTGAGAGTGTCATGTGCACTATAGTTCCATAGGAACTCTGTTTTCAGTCATCTTCAGCAAAACATACTGTGAAAGTGAAATGCAGTTCTTCCAATAGTGTGTTAGTTTATTTCTGTTTATAATTATATGCCTGTATTTTATGTAAAGTGAAAACCTTCAGCCGTATAGGGTGAACTGAAATTAAAATGACTGTATATAGGTATATGCTCTCTTGCCTGTTTTTCTGAATTTATAGTGCTAGATTCCCAGATGCTGTAAATCAGCAGTTTATACCAGCTGAAAATCTGGCCCAAGAAGGGCTATCATGAGCTGCTTGCATGGCCTAAGTATGAATAACAGCAGGTAAATGTTTTTTGTATTACCAGATCAGAGCAGACAAAATTATATAAATTGAAAGTAATTTTATTTTTGAGAATCATTAAGAAAAAAATATTTTGGGGGCCTCTGTGAAATATTTTCAGTCGAAATTTGAAAACCTGAGAATTTGAGATTTTTGCAAGTCATCCTGATATCACAAAATTTGAACTAATTTTGTGCGGGAAAAAACTTTTCTGAAATTAGTGGGTTTTCACTCACAACTATGACCATTTTTAGTTTAAGTGGTCCTCTGTCTGAGCAAAAATTCAGTTTAGTATTTCAGAAGTAAAATTTTTCTTTCCAAGAAGATTGCTGTTCACATCTAAACACATGAAATATCCTGTTCTGTCATGTTTTGATATGTAACTTCATTTTACAAATATTTAATGAATAGCTGAGTTTTTGGTCTTCAAAACTGTCCAGAAGGGAATTGCAGTTCTTCCCTCCCCCACAGCATTATGTTACTTGAACACCAACTGTCCCAAATACCATTTCTTCTTGAGCCTAGGAAATGTTACTGAGTTAAAACATAATTGCGAGGAGTCGAGTTAGCTGACATGAAGCTGTCCATGAGTAACTTGGTCATTGTAGACAAGGCCACATTATAATCAGCATCCAGTCACTATTTAGGATGACTAGGTTGACACGATGCTGAACATGGTTTGTCTTTGTCTACCATGATCCATGGATGATCCAAGGCCAGAAGGGAACACTGATCATCTAGTTTGAATTCCAGTATAACTCACACCATAGAACTTCCCCAAATAATTCCTTGAGTATTCCTTTTAGAAAAACATCCTATCTGGATTTAAAAATTGTCAGTGATGGAGAATCCACCATGATCATTGATCAAGCAAACTTGTAATCTCATCAAAAAAAGATATTAAGTTTGGTTGACATGATCTAATTTCCATAAACCCATATTGATTGGCCTTAATTACATTATCCTTTTTAAATTCTTTATTAATTGAGCCCCATATTAGCTGTTCCATTATCTTTCTCAGGATTGATTTCAGACTGACAGGCCAGTAATTACCAGGGTCATCCATTTATCCTTTTAAAATACTGACAAAACATTCACTTTCTTTCAGTCTTCTGGAACTTCCCAACTGTTGAAATCAACATTAATAGTCCAGTGGGCTCCTCAGACAGCTCTTTTAAAACTCTTGTTAACCCATCAGTCATGCTCAGCATCATGTCAGCTAACTCTACTCCTAAGAATCATGTTTAAACATAAAATATCCTAGTAGAAACAAGCCCTCCATGCTGTTTCCAATGCCTTAAAGGTCCCACCCAGAGCTGGGGGTGGCACAGAGCTGTACTGCTTAAGGGGGAGCATTAGGAGCCATTCTGTCTGGGGAGGATTTTCTTTTCCCCCTCCCTTTACACTTACTGTACTCCTGTTTTATGACCAGGTACAATCTGCTCCCAGTTTGTAAGTATTATACATAGGAAAAAAGAGGAAGAGATAATTTTTTGACCACCCATAGCTTTATTCAAGTAATATTCTCTATACATATTACTATTCTCCTAAGCATAGCCTAAGGAGGGCTATGAAGTGGCTGAGGTATTGTCCAGAGCCTTGTAGCCCTACCTATGGTACAGAATTGCTTAGTATATAAGGGCTTGATCCGAGCCTGCTGAAGTAAATGAGAGCCTTTGCATTGACTTTACTTTGGGCTTTGGATCAGTCCCTAATTATTTAAGCTATGATGCCTTTCCTTTAAACTAATGGCTGGCATGCCATAGGATTTTTCAGAGGTTTTGATAATTTTGAGGTGTTTTGGGGACACCATCCGAAATATTTGAACTTTTCATTTAGTTTTGGTATATGAGGGTATGTCTACACTGCATACTAAGCCTTGTCTCTGACTGAGGTTTGAGCCCAAGCCACAGTTCTAACCACTCACAAATCAATCTGACTTGGGTCAGCAAGTGCTCAGGACCAAGGTCTTAGTACTCTACTAGGGGATGAGTCAGAGCCCAAGTCGTGCTGTGATTTGGGCCCAAGCCCTGTCATTCACAACTCAAGCCTCAGACCTGAGTCACAAGGTCTGTGTAATGCGGCATAAATATGCTAGAATGATTCTGAGACCCGAGTCCAAAAATGGTAAGCTTATGTTTAAAATGCAGTGCGGATACTCAATCATGGATTTGAAAACACCAAATCCACAAGCCCCGGTCCCACAGGCTTGAGTTTACAATGAAATGTAGACATACCCTGAATGTTAGAATGCCCAGTAAGACATGTGAACGAAAGAAATATTTGACCCTTCCAATCTTCTAGAAAGTGAAAGAAAACATTCTCAAGCTATAAATGCTAAAGAGGATGAATAACAATTGCTGACGATAGAGCAAGTTATATAATTCACCTGCATATGCCTGTTTATATGCTGCATATTCACTGGTCTGCTTACTTGGTAGATTTTAGTTTGGAATAGGTGTTGCTGTTTTGAATACTCAGGGTAGGTAGATAGTGGTTTATTTTACCATCTGTGCACACCTGCCTTCCACTAGCAGCAGACATCACTTTTAAAAAATAAATAAACCCTGTGTAAGTAACTACATTTCTTAAAAGATCTAATAAAAAATCCCCAAACAAAAACTATTTTTGAGAAGTGCTTGTTGTGATTTCAGTGCCTCTGTAGCAGTCATTGTTTTTGACTTTACTCCAAGGGGGCTGCCATTTTTGGCAGCAAGTGACAGTGTGTGATGAAAGTAAATCACTAGTCTGTACTTCAATTAATAAGAACAACAGGGCTTTTTGAAGGATGTCTTCAGGTAGGTTTCAATTGATTTTTAAATTATTTTCTTTTAAAGGCTAGCATGGTTCTAGTATAAACTTCCTTTTTCTGCAGATGCTGTGTGCATGACTGTGGCTGGTAGCATATTTGGATCTCGGCATAACCACAGAAGGTGGCATATTTTGGGACCAATCTTATTTATTTTTTTTATTACTGACCTTGGCACAAAAATCAGGAATGTGCTAATAAAGTTTTCGGATGACACAAAGCTGGAAGGTATTGCCAATACAGAGAAGGACTGGGATATCATACAGGAAGATCAGGATGACCTTGTAAATTGGAGAAATAGTAATAGGATGAAATTTAATAGTTAAAAGTGCAAGGTCATGCATTTAGGGATTAATAACAAGAATTTTTGTTATAAACTGGGGACACATCACTTGGAAGTAACAGAGGAGGAGAAGGACCTCAGAGTATTGGTTGATCACAGGATGGCTATGAGCCGCCAATGTGATGTGGCCATGAAAAAAGCTAATGCGGTCTTGAGATGCATCAGGCGAGGTATTTCTAGTAGAGATAAGGAGGTGTTAGTACCATAATACAAGGCACTGGTGAGACCTCATCTGGAATATTGTGTGCAGTTCTGGTCTCCCATGTTTAAGAAAGATGAATTCAAACTGGAACAGGTACAGAGAAGGGCTACTAGGATGATCCAAGGAATGGAAAACCTGTCTTATGAAAGGAGACTCAAGGAGCTTGGCTTGTTTAGTCTAACCAAAAGAAGGCTGAGGAGAGATATGATTGCTCTCTATAAATATATCAGAGGGATAAATACTGGAGAGGGAGCAGAATTATTTAAGCTCAGTACCAATGTGGACACAAGAACAAATGGATATAAACTGGCCGTCAGGAAGTTTAGACTTGAAATTAGATGAAGGTTTCTAACCATTAGAGGAGTGAAGTTCTGGAACAGCCTTCCAAGGGGAGCAGGGGGGGCAAAAGACATATTTGGCTTCAAGACTAAGCTTGAAACATTTATGGAAGGGATGATCTGATGGGATAGCGTAATTTTGGCCATTAATTAATCTTCAACTATTAGTAGTAGATATGCCCAATGGCCTGTGATGGGATGTTAGATGGGGTGGGATCTGAATTAATACAGAGAATTCTTTCCTGGGTGTCTGGCTGGTGAGTCTTGCTCACATGCTCAGGGTTTAGCTGTTCACCATATTTGGGGTCGGGAAGGAATTTTCTTCTACGGCAGATTGGCAGAGGCCCTGGGGATTTTTTGCCTTCCTCTGCAGCGAGGGGCATGGGTCACTTGCTGGAGGATTCTCTGCACCTCAAAGTCTTTAAACCATGATTTCAGGACTTTAACAGCTCAGACATAGGTTAGAGATTTGTTACAGGAGTGGGTGGGTGAGATTCTGTGGCCTGTGTTGTGCAAGAGGTCAGACTAGATGATCGTAATGGTCCCTTCTAACCTTAAAGTCTATGAATAGTCTATGAATATAAAAGTCTATAAATAGTCCAGCATTTATATATATAAAAATAATTGTTTGTTGCACAAAACACACATAATTAAACCCCTGTTTAAATTACTAACAAGAAAAGCAAAGCACACCAAAACTTGAACACTAGCACAAAATAGAATATTGGTATAAAGGGATATAGCTTGTTTAGGAAGAATGGGCAGGATACAAAGGGAGGAGATGTTGCATTATACATCAAGAAAATTATATACACACACACACACATATATATATATATATATATATATATATATATATATATATATATATATATATATATATATATATACTTGTTCTGAAGTCCAGAAGGAGGTGGGAAGCAGAGGAGCTGATTGTCTGTGGGTAAGGATAAAAACAGTAAAAAATAGGGTTACATCATGGTCTGGGTCTACTATAAGCCACCAAATCAGGGAGAGGAGGTGGATGATGTATTTCTAGAATAAATAACAGAAATATCCAGAACACAAGACATGGTAATAATGGGAGACTTTCAATACCCAGACATCTGTTGGAAAAGCAATAAAGCAAAACACAAAATTTCCAATAAGATCTTGGAATGTATTGGCGACAACTTTTTGTTCCAGAAAAGGGAGGAAGTGACCAAGGAATCAGCCATTTTAGACTTGATTCTGACCAACAGGGAGGAATTGGTAGCAAATGTGAAAGTAGAAGGCTATGTGGGTGAAAGTGATCATAAAATGATAGATTTCATGATTCTAAGGAAAGGAAGGAGTGAGTGCAGCAAAATAAGAACAATGGACTTCAAAAAAAGCAGACTTTCACAAACTTAGAGAACTGGTAGGCAAGATACTGTGGGAACAAAAACTTAGGGAAAAAGTACTTCAGGAGTTCATGAGAGCTGCCAATGTCTCACGGAGACAACATCAAAGGCAAAACTGCAAACCATCCCAACATGAAGGAAAGAAAGGAAGAATAGTAAGAGACCAAAATGGCTTCATCAGGAGCTCTTTTATTACCTGGACATAAAAAAGGAATCCTACAAAAAGCATGGATTGTCAGAAACAAATCATGCCAAACCAGCCTCATTTTCTTCCGTGACAGGGTTACTGGCCTTGTGGGTGGGGAGGAGCAATAGATGTGGTCTATTTGATTTTTGGTAAGGCTTTTGACACAGGCTCGCATAACATTCTTATGAACAAACTAGTCGGGTGTATCTAGTTGAGTCCTGCAAGGATCAGTCCTGGGTCTGGTAGCATTCAGTATTTTCATGAATAACTTGGATAATAGAATGGAGGGTATGCTTGTAAAATTTGCAGATGACACTAAGATGGGAGGCATTGCAAATACTTTGGAGGACAGGATTTAGAATTCAAAATGGCCTGGAGAAATTGGAGAAATGGCCTAAATTCAACAAGATGAAATTCAATAAAAAGAAGTGCAAAATACATCGCTTAGTAGGAAGGAACAATCAAATACACAACTACAAAGTGGGGAATATCTGGCTAAGTGGTATACTGCTGAAAAGGATCTAGAGGTCATAGTGAATCACGCTGAATATGAGTCAGTAATGTGATGCAAATGCAAAAAATGCTTATATCCTTCTGTGGTGTACGTAGGATATGGAAGTAGTTGTCCTGCTCTACTCAGCACTGGTGAGGCCTCAGCTGGAATCCTGTGTGCAATTCTGGTTGCCTCTCTTCAGGAAAAATATGAACAAATTGTAGAGAGTCCAGAAGAGAGAAACAAAAGTGATTCAAGGTTTAGAAAACCTGACCTACGAGGAAAGTTTAAAAAAACTGGGCATGTTTAGTTTTGAGAAAAGAAGACTGAGGGGGAAGTTGATAAGTCTTCAAATACGTTAAGGACTGTTATAAAGAAGATGGTGATCAATGGTTCTCCATGTCTTCTGAGGGTGGGACAAAAATTAATGGGCTTAATCTGATGCAAGGGATATTTAGATTAGATAGTAGGAAAAACTGTCTAACTCTGAGGGTCGTTAAGCTCTGGAATAGGCTTCCAAGTATGCAAGTAGATAAAGGGAATTTGGATGCAGGCCTCTGAAATGAGCAGGAGTCAGGCTAATTCTAGCTTTAATAACGCAAGATTTGTAGAAGCAGGGATAGTGCAAAGCGAGTAGGAAAAGAACTGTGAAAGAAGCTGTTGTGACCTTGTATTAGATAAGAATAGAATGTAGACTATAAGAGAAATTGGTGAGAAAAATAAAGAAGGAATATGTATAAAGAATATGCAGCTGTTGCTTATTATTGTCTGTAATAAAGATGGAAGTGCTTGCTCTAATTGTTTATCTTTTGAGAGACCTGCCTAGGTGGAGGAAACCCTGTGACCTAGTGCACTCTCCCCTCTGTGCAATTGCTTGAGATAATAAAGTGTATCTGACTTGCTGCACCCAACCTCAGAGTGAGAACTCTGTTTTTCTCCGACACAAGGGAGGTTGTGGAATCCCAAACACTGAAAGTTTTAAAAAGTTTTAAAACAAGTTGGACAAAAACATGTCAGGAATGGTTTCAGTTTACTTGGTCCTGCCACTGTGCAGAGTACTGGACTTGATGACTTCTCGAGGTCCCTTCCAGACCTATATTTCTGTGACTGTGTGGTGTACTTAAAAGAAAATGTCTTCCCAAACCTTCACTGAGCCCTTTAGTAGGCAGTGTGCTCTAGTGCATTTTTACACTGGAGCATCTATTATCCTGTTCCTCCATGAGCAACCCTTCTGGGACTGAGGAAAGAAGAGTGTTTAATAAACCTCTATTTTTTTCACATTTTTCTGCTACCTCCCAGCATGAACAGAAGAGGTTACCTATCAAAATGACCCTCTTGTGAGACTGCTTTTCCCAGACTGCCCTAAGAGAACTCTGCCCTAGATAGAGTCAGGCTTATAACCAGAGCCTCTGCCAAGCTCCATGAAGAAACCTCCCTACTGCATCTGTTCTCTCTTTGATGATTTGGCCTGTGTTTCGCTTCCCTGGACCTTCCAAAAGATGTTTAAGTATCAGACAGAGGAGTACACTAGTTACAGGTGGAACTGTGGATATTACTTGTTACTTTATAAAAAGCCTGCTTGCTGTAAGAGGTGCTGCAGGTGTTTCGGTGGTGCTTCTGGAACCTAGTATCTGAGATCGGCACAATATCACTAAGAAACCCTGAGAGGTACAGTGCCACTCCTCCCCAATGTGTCACCAAGCAAGGGTCAGGCACAATCTGGTCAATAACATGGGCAACTATCTGCTAAGCCAAAGAAGGGAGGTCCAGCATGTCCAGCTTCTAGACCTCCAGTCTTGCTGTTGTAAGATACAGTTACAAAGTATAATGGTAGGCTTGCTGGAAACAACCACCATTCTTTCCTCAGGAAACCATTTTCTCCCCTTGCATGAGAATTTCCTGTCACTCTGTGCTCCCTAATTATGTATCTCTACACATAAAAAGGAATGGCAGTACACACTGAATTTTACCTGGATACAGCCATCAAAATCTTCTGATTTTCCTATTAATACTGAAGTGCACAGTCAATTTCCTTTTATCTTTCTTTGTGCCACTTCCTGGAAAACAGCTTTGCTGTTTAATAAACTTTTAGAAAAAGTTTTTAAAAGATATAAATTTTAGTTTTTAGATTGAATATAATTTACAAAAATACCTAAGTGTACCATGTCCATTTTTACACAAGTTTTGACATTTAAAAGCATAAGCCTTATTGTCTTTCAGTGAGATGTAGGCCCTGATTCTCTAAGGTATTTAGGAAATGAATGGGATTTAGGTGCCTAAATATCTTTGAGGATTTTGTATCATGTTCAGTGGAACTGGAGTGAGAGGGCCCATGTGCCCTAGAGAGACTGTTATTGATGGGACACCAGGGAATGTGGGGAATTAGGCTTGAAGCAACTCATCCACACGGACAGAGCAGTGCACAGGATTTAATAAAGTTCCACTTGTTCAACTTAACCTGCATTCAGCCTCACTCTTTGCTAATGAAATGCATTTGGGCGTAAGCGCCTAAGGCACTTTTAACAATGGGACATATGTTCCTAAATTACTTACGTGCTTTTGAAAATTTTATCCTGAGCTTCTCTGGGTTTTTAAATATTCACTGGAGGTGTCCTTAAACATTAACGGGAGGTATATTGTCTGCATTCACAACAGAATCATTCCTTTGCTGTCAATGAACAGAAATTGAAATTCAGCAATTAAAAAGTTTATAAACTGTGTGTAAATGCACTGCTATACTGTGCTGGTTTTTATTACATGAATAATTAGAAGAACATAATGGTCTGACTCATTGGACAAGTTAAGGTTTTATTTCTCTAATGAAGTTTTTTCCTTCACATCTTTTACATACAGTTAAGTTCTCTCTTTATTCTCCTAAATCTGAAAATAATATCCTTTGAGCAACTGAATATGGAATGTCACACTCACTTGAAGCAAAACCTCCTCCAGGAAATTATTTTATGTATGCTTCTTTTGTGCAAGATACATACAGTGCTATTCGTCTGTATAAAAATGGATCTCTGTCTGAATGTATTAGAGGGAAACCTATTTCCATACAGTGGAATTATATTTGCATCTATTTTTGCAATAGCTGATGACACAAAGAAGAAAAGATTGAAAATCCAACCATGCATCATGGGATTTCTAAGGCAACTATCAGTTGATGGGTTGCTTTATCTTCTCAGATTTTAGCATGTTGATGCTCATGTCTTCTTTGCCAGTGCATGAGTAATATGTGTGAATGGACTGTGGAGCATTGCCCAGTTACCAGTCGATGCAGGGAGTGATACTGCCATGAGGACAAGAAATGTGATGAGCTGACTTTCTGTCTTTGACATAACCTGAATAAATAGTGGGCATTTAGAGGAACTGCCAACCCTAAGTAGTAATGGAGAGTATCAGTTCAGAGCAAGACATTTGTCGAATTCTGTCTCCTCTTTTTTCCAGGGCTTGATCTTGTGAGGTTCTGAGTGCCTCCTGGAAGATGCTGAGGGCCCACAGGTTTCAGTGACATTAATGTGAGCCAAGGGCCCTCAGTACTTCACAGTATCAAGCACTCAGCCAGCAAGAGAATTGACAATGACAAAGTAGAGGGTATTATGTATGTGTGCAGCTGCCCTCCTTTTCTCTAGAAACAGCCTGCCTGCTAGACTTAAAAAGTAGAAGATGTGGGAGGCAGAAGTATATTCCCATTTTAAAAAATACCCCTATAATTATATTAATAATAAAAAATCCACAGTTGCATTACCTCATTAGAGAGAAAAATTCTTAAAGGCATATAAACCCTCACGCATTAACTTTTTGGTTTTAAAAAAACCAACCACTTTCCTCTATGGGCAGATTTTCTGTAATTGTCCATTATAGGATATTTTGCTTCTTTCTTTGAACCTCTGTCAGAGACAAAATATTGGAGTAGGTGGACCATTGGTTTGATCTGTTATGGCAGTTCTTATGATCCTAGCTCAACCATTTGGAAATAAATATTGCACCATTTATCACTGTCACCTTTATCTCCATCATCATCATTGCCCTGACAGCAATTAGAACAATAACAGTAAATTTCATTTGGCTTTGTCATTTCTTCTTAAAATATAAACTGTGTAGATTATTAGTAGTAAATCCAAGACTTGCTGATTTTTTTTTTCATTTTTTGGAGATAACAATTAAGCTACATTCAAATCTGCAATATTAAATCTGACAGAGAAACATTCTAAATTGCTGATTAACGATACTGGAATATGCAGGAACCTGTCTTAGAAATTTTAATATATTAAACAAAGTAACTGGACTAAGAATGTGGATTTAATAACAATCACTGATACGTATCAGTTATTTTAGATTAAATGAGACTTCAGCTTTTTATAATGTCAATAACAAGACATCTTGCATTGCCCTGATATTTCCATTATTCCACTATTTTGACATGCTGGATTTATTTCCAGTCTCCCCTATTCATTTCTCTTTATTTAAGCTTTTACCAGACTTCATGTAGTTCATCTCCACATGCTATAATACACAGAACGATAGGTCTGCTCCTACTCCCAATGAATTTCCATCAACTTCAATGGGACTAGGATAGACACCCTGGGTCAAATTCATCCAGGTGTAACCTCATTGAAGTCCTTTGAGAAATGGACCATGTGTCATTCTGACATGCTCAGTAGTGTCCTGATTCAGTTCCTAGTGAGGTCAATGAAAAGACTATTGACTTCAGTGGGAGTTGGTTCAGGTTGACTGACATATTGTGTATATTCTAATTCTTCTTGTCATGTATATAGATCTCTGTTTATAGCTTTATGCCTTTTGCTCTTCAGCCTCTCACTCTTTCATTGAACCTTTTTTAAAGATGTGTGACCCATATTAAAAAACACAGAGCTAACATCTATATCTTGCCTTGTTGACAAGCTTTCCTGGATGAAGGCTCAAGGGTCTGATGTTGGGAGGTGCTGAGAACCTTCAGCTCCCTTTGGTTTCAATGATTCTCATGTCTTTTCTTTGGGGAGACTTTTTAGTCTTCTCTACAACAAGAGTGAAAGGTAAAGCAGGCCTAACCAAATAACTTTTAATAGAACAGATCTGAATATTAAGAGAGAGCATAATATGATTTTCTTTTTCCACAACAATTGTAAATAAGTAAAATCACATTGTTTATGCATTAAAAGTCACTAATATTTTACAGTGTATCCATTCAATGATCCAAAGATCTAACATAATTCCACTAGGGATATTAGTGACTAGACTCAATAATTTTGGAATTTTTACTGATTAGTGTGAGCTTTCTGGAGAAGCACAACATAACTGTTGCGACTGGTACGCGTTTAAAAGTGTGTGTGTGTGTGTAAGAAGCATTTTTGTTTTTGTTCAACCTATACTGACAATACTTCATCTGTGGTGCATTGTATCCCCTCCCCCCCCACAAAGAAGGTCAAAAAGTAATGAGCAAATATCAAAAAAGATCACTTATGAGAAGTGGATGCTATGCATAATAAACGTTAGCACATTTGTAACAAAAAATTTCCTCCAGTAGAAGTCATTCCCATATTAATTTGATTCTGCTGTCTAAGATAATACAATCTCTTTGAAACAGTCTTGATTCTTAGTGCATAGGGACCTTTTCTGGATCAGAGGCCAAATTTCCATTACCTGATGAGCTAATCTGACGTGACAGCCTCGTATGCAGATGGGGAATCTCTTGTCAATAGTTTTCTTCAGAGACAAAGAGAGACAAATGTCTATATTCATTCTCTCTCTTCATGCATGAGTAACACTACCTTTTCTGTTTCCCTCTCGCTCTGTCTTTATTCTGGTAGTGATTGAGAATTAAAATATAAGCTTTTGTGTTTCTGAGTTAGTTTATGCATGCAAACCTGTTTACAGAAGACTGGCAACCTTGCGTATTTGTTTAAGTACAGTATGTATTTTGACATGTACATTTACATGAGGCATATTTAATCAGTCACAATGATATGCTAATTGGATTCCTGTATGAACTACATAAAAACAGTATTTGAAAAAAAGAAGGGAACCTATTACCAGCTGAGACACTTTGTAATCAGTGTTATGCGTCATCAAAATGCACAAAGATAAAAGTGCCAGACGTTCAAGACTCTGAAGATGCAGGAAATATGAAGAAAAGAAGTGCCTCTCTTTTCATAGGGGCAAACCTTTAAATTAAGATAGAAAATTGACCAGTGTAAACATTAGAATTCCAAAAATTTCTGAAGTGCTTAAACGGGTCCTGAACATAGTTCACAGATCAGTTATGTTCAGAGCATTTAGACTGGAGTGTTGTCTGCCCTGGGAATTTGCTCACCCATTGGTAAATGTAGACAGACAAAACTCTGATTTGCCCAAATGCAACTTAACCCAGTCTCAGGCAAAAGCATGCTGCAGCAGTACAAATTATGGCTCATAGCACTTTACCATATCTTGCACTAGCGCGGCTATGCTGATGACTGGGCACTGATGCCTAAAATTTCCATTGTAAACAAGGCCTTAAAGCTGGTACTCTGACTGAGTCTAACAAGTCTAACCAGACTTCAAACACTGCGTGATGTACATACTATGGGGTCTGTTCTCTGATACTCACTTATGACTCCCAGTATTCCCATATTTCACCTCTCAATTTAACTGTTATAACCTCCATGGCCAGGTCTCCAGACTCCAGCACAGAGGGCTGCTTGTCCACCTTCTTGTACAGGATACTGAACTAGATGGATGGATGGTCTAATCCAGTATAGCAATTCATGGACTTGCCATATTGCGAGTGTCTGTAAAACTGCTGTGGGCCAGATTCTGATACCCTTTCTTATGTTGAGTAGCACCTTACTTCAAGAATAGTCTATTTTGTCTCTAAAAGGACCATTTTTGTAGTGAGGTACTGCTCCACATGAGTAGGGTATACAATTCTGGTGCTATATGTGCAGTGATGCCTAAGCATTGTGTCTTGGTTGAAAGGCAGAACCAGAACTTCAGCCTAAACTCTGAATTTCTGCAGACAGTAGAGAGGGACAGCCCTCTCAGCACTATCTAAATTAAGTAACTTCTTTTGATTTATTTTTCCTGAACAGAATATTTAAAAAAAGGAGGATGAAATAATATGTGATGAAAGTGTCACTAAAGGGCCCGATCCTGCAAACACTTAATGTGAGTTAAGTAACTTATGTAAGCAAATACAGAATCAGGTCCTGAATATATATGTACTTTATTTACACAAAAGATGCTCTTGACCCAGTAGTACATAACTGGGACGTGTGGTGAGGGGAGCCTTTCATTATGTGCTCACACGTATGCAGTAATGCAGAAGGCAGAGTGTTGTTTGCACGTCTATGCTTCTATGGTTACAGGAGAAAGTCAGTTCTTTTCTAGTCTGTTGTATCGTACTATCTGGCAAACAGAACGATGTTTTGTGATGATATGAAGAAAGACCCTATTGTAATGCATATTCTGTAATGTTTATACCTTAACTCTGAATTTCCTGCCTTGGCTGCCATTATATCCCTTTATGGGTACCTTAATTTATTTTCTGCATAGAATCATAGAATATAAGGGTTGGAAGGGACCCCAGAAGGTCATCTAGTCCAACCCCCTGCTCGAAGCAGGACCAAATCCCAGTTAAATCATCCCAGCCAGGGCTTTGTCAAGCCTGACCTTAAAAACCTCTAAGGAAGGAGATTCTACCACCTCCCTAGGTAACGCATTCCAGTGCTTCACCACCCTCTTAGTGAAAAAGTTTTTCCTAATATCCAATCTAAACCTCCCCCACTGCAACTTGAGACCATTACTCCTCGTTCTGTCATCTGCTACCATTGAGAACAGTCTAGAGTCATCCTCTTTGGAACCCCCTTTCAGGTAGTTGAAAGCAGCTATCAAATCCCCCCTCATTCTTCTCTTCTGCAGGCTAAACAATCCCAGCTCCCTCAGCCTCTCCTCATAAGTCATGTGTTCCAGACCCCTAATCATTTTTGTTGCCCTTCGCTGGACTCTCTCCAATTTATCCACATCCTTCTTGAAGTGTGGGGCCCAAAACTGGACACAGTACTCCAGATGAGGCCTCACCAATGTCGAATAGAGGGGAACGATCACGTCCCTCGATCTGCTCGCTATGCCCCTACTTATACATCCCAAAATGCCATTGGCCTTCTTGGCAACAAGGGCACACTGCTGACTCATATCCAGCTTCTCGTCCACTGTCACCCCTAGGTCCTTTTCCGCAGAACTGCTGCCTAGCCATTCGGTCCCTAGTCTGTAGCTGTGCATTGGGTTCTTCCGTCCTAAGTGCAGGACCCTGCACTTATCCTTATTGAACCTCATCAGATTTCTTTTGGCCCAATCCTCCAATTTGTCTAGGTCCTTCTGTATCCTATCCCTCCCCTCCAGCGTATCTACCACTCCTCCCAGTTTAGTATCATCCGCAAATTTGCTGAGAGTGCAATCCATACCATCCTCCAGATCATTTATGAAGATATTGAACAAAACCGGCCCCAGGACCGACCCTTGGGGCACTCCACTTGATACCGGCTGATTTCTTTTAAGAGAGAAAAAAATTAAAGTTTAATTTTCTTAAAATAGGGAGGCAGTGTGTACAAGCTGGTAGTGAAGGAGACTGAAAATAGGGATGAATCTGGCACCACTTAAGTCAATAACTTCAGTGGAATCAGGATTTCCCCCCCCCCCGGCAAGGGTCCTGGATTTTACTCCCAGTTGCATCACTGACTTAGACCTTGCCTACACACAAACTCCACCTGTTTAGCAACAGTTGATTTAAGTTTGTGTGTTGACACCATTATTTCAGGTTAAGAGTGGTTTATTTTGGTGTAGGATAATCTACTTTTTTTTTTTTACAGGATCAAGCTAGACTGAAATAAGCATGTTCACTCACAAACTTGCAAACACACCTTTAGTTAAAACAGTGCAACTGTGTTTGTAGACAAGGCCTTACTGTCGCCTAGGGAAATCCCTTACCTAATCTCTGAAATGGGAATAACCTAACGTGGATGCGGTATTTTGAGGCTTGACTTATGTTTGTAACGAACTTTGAGATCCTCAGATGAAAAATGTTATAGAAGTGCAAAGTGTTATAAGGAACTGAAATATAGAAGGGACTACAAATTGCTTGGGATGAGGAAAACCACATGTCAATCTGCGCAATAGCAGAGCTCAGCACCCAGCAGGGTGTTAACCAGGAACTTGCCTGTGGTTAACTGGATGCGCTCTAGGTTGCACACCTCAGAGTCCCCACCCAGCAGACTTGTTCCCCCAGACCGCATCTATCAATGGAGAGAAAACTAAGGACAAAGTTAACTATAAAGCAAATTGGTTTAAACAGTGACTCAAACAGGAAACAGTAACTTATAGGACCGCCAGCAAAACAATACACAAAAGGCATACAGGTGCAGGTTGGCACAACAAACTGACATAAAGTCAAGGTCCCAAATTCATGAAGACAAAGGGGAATTTACTACAGGTAAGGTACAGAGGTACACAGCATACTACACCAGGTTCAGAGGAGTGGACCCACAACAGAGGACATCACTGATGGAATACAACAGGACAGCAAGGTGAGGACACAGGAGTTCAAGATACAGGTAAGATAGAAATCAATCAGGAACTGATAACTGGAACTATGCAGTTTGAATCTTCTTCGATGGTCTTCTGTAGATCCCTCGAAGTCTTGACTAGGACATGTACTTCGCTGCCACCAGGAAGGACAGCATCTACTTTCAGGTGCAGCAGTCTTTTATGCTCTCCTGTTACTAGGCAGAACACAGGCCATAGTGACCCCTGCTCTTTCCCACCTTAGAGAGAAAAAGGCGCCAATTGTCTCAAGAAGAAGATCACCAACATGGTGGACAAACAACAACTCCTTACAAACAAAATGGGAAAGTGCCTAAACAAAATAGAACTTGTAGTTTTTTCCCTGCAAGGGTGTGCAGCCTTCACCATCTCTGAGCAGCAATAGCAAATAGTATGGGCCCAAACCTGAATCTAGTCACATGAGTAGCCCTGTTGGACTGTTCACTCTTCCTGCGCCCTGGATGCAAGCTACCCCAAAGGGAATGAGGGTGCAGTGTTTGCACTCCCCGCATGTGCCACAAAGCTGGGGGTGGGGTTGTCCTGGAGTATGCCCATTGGTGTAGGAGGCTCCACAGCACCTTCCAATAGGACAATGTACAAAATGTAAAATCCCGTCCTTAAAATATAGCAGTGTAATGTATGCATAATACATTTCACCATTTGGGTCTAAGTAAGATCTCCATGGTATGATAATAGCACAAGATCTCTTCATACCTCTTTGTACATTATCCATTACCCATGTACTCACTTCAGTCCCAAACATCTGTTGTCTTCAATTTTTACTTACTTAAAATCTGCATGTGTATCACACTATAGCTTTCTGCATTGGAGCTAGTATTTTATGGAGTTTTCCTTGGAGGACCATGTTGAGATAATCACTGATCATAGAATCATAGAATATCAGAGTTGGAAGGGACCTCTGGAGGTCATCTAGTCCAACCCCCTGCCCAGAGCAGGACCAATCCCCAACTAAATCATCCCAGCCAGGGCTTTTCAAGCCTGACCTTAAAAACTTCTAAGGAAGGGGATTCCACCACCTCCCTAGGTAACGCATTCCAGTGTTTCACCACCCTCCTAGTGAAAAAGTTTTTCCTAATATCCAACCTAAATCTCTCCCACTGCAACTTGAGACCATTACTCCTTGTCCTGTCATCTGCTATCACTGAGAATAGCCTAGATCCATCCTCTTTGGATCCACCTTTCAGGTAGTTAAAAGCAGCTATCAAATCCCCCCTCATTCTTCTCTTCTGTAGACTAAACAATCCCATCTCCTCATAAGTCATGTGTTCCAGACCCATAATCATTTTTGTTGCCCTTCGCTGGACTCTCTCCAATTTTTCCACATCCTTCTTGTAGTGTGGGGCCCAAAACTGGACACAGTACTCCAGATGAGGCCTCACCAATGTTGAATAGAGGGGAACGATCACGTCCCTCGATCTGCTCGCAATGCCCCTACTTATACATCCCAAAATGCCATTGTCCTTCTTGGCAACTGATGTGTCACCTAACCTATTAATGCTGTTTGCTGTTCCTGTTTATTCAGTAATCCAATTAATAAGTTACTTACCAGTGTTTTTCCTCTATTTCCCTACCCCTACTCTATTAAAGAACAAGTGCAGATTGCACCCTGTCCCTTTACTAGGTTTAATGATTCACAAATTGGAGGCAGTGTTCCGAAGACAAATGGCTCTGGGACCGATTATTCCAGTCTGGTTTAATTACTCTCTCATTTCACTTCACTTCTGGACTCCTTTTTCCATTCCCAGAGGGCTGGAGGTGCTCACAATTTTGTGTCGCTCCTTCCTTTCCATCAAATGGGTTTGTAGGTCTTGGAGTTCCAATTCTTTTCTCTTCAAATGTCTCTTGACAGAGTCTTTTCATTGTATCCTCAGTCTTCCATATATTTTCTTACTGTCCTCTTCCTCCCAGGCTTTCTTTTCTGGTCATTCTTCTGTTCTTATCACGTGCCCAGTCCACTTCAAGTGTGTGCTCTCTAGCCTATTTATCACTGAGAGTTCCAAGTTCATCTTCCCCCTAATTTCTTCTATGCTCACTCTGTCTACCCTCTGCTTGCCTGCAATTCTTCTTAGTGTTGTTTTCTACTACCTTTATCTTCTTTTCTTCCATCTCTGAAAGACCCTCTATTTTCCAACCATATAGCAGGGACAAATGCACACAGCATACACTTTTCCTTTTTATTTGTTATTTAATTGTCAGTCCCATAGTACTCCTACCACCTTTTTTTTTCACTGCCATCAGTGCACATTGGATTCTTCTTTTCAAATTCTCCAGATCTCTCTGATGGTGCTAAGTGTACTTACCAAGTACACAAATGCTTTTTTCTGATTCCGCTTCTCTCCTGAAACATCAATCACCAGCTCATCTTCCACCTTCCCTACTTGCATAACTTCATTTTTCTTTGTATATACCTTCAAACCATGGTCTTCAAACACAGATGCCCACCCTGATACCATGTTTACCAATTCCTCTTTGTTGTCAGTCAAAAGGGCCAGACTGTCAGCATACATTAATTTCCATTGTGTCTCCGTAGGCTTGGTTCTCCAACTAATTAACTCCATAACTAGAATGAAGAGAACTGGACTCAGCACACTGATCTGTCTCAAAACCTACTGTCACCTCAAAAGTTCCCAAAATACCATGTATTGTTAGTACCTTAGCTCCGGGGCTTCAATACAACTTTTCTATTATCTCCACTTACTGAAGTCCCTCTCCATCCATAAAATAAATGTTTCACTGCAGTTATACTCTCCTTCCCTTCCTAAAGCCATGTTGCTCCTCTCCTACATTTTTTCTCCATTTTGCACCTCAGCCTTGCCTCTCAAGGACTTTAAGGACAGCCTTGAAAACTCTCTCAAGGACTTTTAAGAGGCTGACTTAACTCGGTGATGCCCCGGTGGGTGTTTGGATCATTTGCTGCATCATCCTTACCCTTTCAAAGAGGCACAAACAATCCTGTTCTCCAGTCCTCTGATATCCTAGCTTGGTCCCAGCAAACACATAGTAATCTATGGACCCACTTTATCCAGTATCTCCAACTGCCTTGATCATATCAACAGTTATCTCATCTTCACCAGCTGCTTTACCATCCTTCATCTTACTCAGTGCTTCTTCTACAGAGATCAGTACCTTTTGAGGCTTCCTCATAATTGTTGCATTGCTTGCACTTGCAACTCTCTCTCTCCTCATTTAACAGCCTTTGGAAATACTTTTAAAAATGACTCTATCTGTGCATTTTAATATCCAGGTATTAATACAAATTAGAAAGGTTTCAGATTGATTTACTAATTATTTTGAATTCTGAAAGAGCACACAACCACAACAACGTAAGAGTACAAATTGCTATTGCCGCCCAAAGCCACTCTACTACAATGGATTCACTTGCCAAAAAGGGACATCAACAAACCTAACAAGTTAATTGCAACAACTGACACCAACAGGATCCTCATCCCAGTCTTCTCAGGAAAAAAGATGAGCCTGGTAAGTTGCCAGAAAGGTCATCAAACCAGAGTTCTCTTAAACTAAGGAAGGAGATGAGTTCTGGAGATGGCAACTGCTCATGCAGAAGACCCTGCCAGCATGCCCTTCTTGAGCACCTCAGTTGGTCAAAAATGCCATGATACGTCCTGAGACTAGAGAGCTTTATAGGTCAAAACCAACAACTTGAACTCCACTGGAAAACTAGCTGGTAACCAGAGGAATCTTGGAGCAGCAATGCCACTGCTGCTCTGTATTGGCAACTCTAATCGGGGAAGATAGCATTGCGATTTTGTTGGAGCTCTGCAAGCTAAGATCCACTGAATCGGGCCATCTCCCAGCTGGCCTACCTTGGCCCCCTAAAATAGTGGAACTCTATTGTGGGGCTGCCCTATCTGGCTTCAGGCAAATTGGCAGAGAAAGTGACTCACACCATTGCATTTCACTTTATGCAGCAGACCTACTGCATCCTTCCTGGCACTGGGTTCTTCCAGCAGAACTGTAGTTCGGGCTCTGTGTTTGAGCACTGTTTAAATTTACAAAACCATATAAATGATGAATAACAAGTTAGACTAATTATCAATTGTTTAAGTGCTCTTTGTGAGATAATAGTGCCTTGAAATCTGATAAAGAGTTACGTAGAAGCAGATGAGTCAAGTAGAAGTTATTGGACCAGATTTATTCCAGCGTTAACTCCACTGAAATCAGTGGAATAACAACAATTTGGCCTATTGTCTTCAAGAGCAGGATTTACAGAGCCTGTATTGCTCTACACCACATGACTAGAGCACATGGCAATGGTAGAGTGTGGCAGAGGAGGCATATTTGAACTAAAGATGGGAAAACACGACTGGAATTGCGAAGGGCTGAGTTTTTGGAGTCTTTGATTTTGTGCTGGCTAAGAGAGCAGAAAATGTGTTTTAAGAGACCGTGTAAGTTAATATATGCCTAAACAGTACTATTTTTGCTACGTAAGACCCACTTCTATTACAACCTACTTCTGAGGAAGCTATTATACATTGCAAATACAGTAGAATAAACTATTTTGATATACTCATTTGTATAGACTCATATCTCTTGTATGTGAATGTCCAGTCACTTACCTCCTAAAAAAGAGTATAGAACTTCCTGAGTGACAACACGTGCCTTCCTCTCCCTAAACCTATCATTTAATCCCCTTAATTCTTTCAGCCTAACTGTAACAGCTGCCTAATACAGAAAAAAAGAAAAACAAAAATTTTAAACAAATCCGTCCCATAAAGCAATGTATTAAGAAAGATGACATTAAAACTTACCTGTTAGGTGATTAAATACTGTGGCAATAGGAGCAAGAGAAAGCCCTAAGATATAGCTGTAGATAGAGTTTCTTGGGCTCTGGGGCAAGGAAAAGATAGCCGTGGGGTCTTGTGATTTATGGGAAGTAATAATTACAGCTAAAAGAAAAGTCTGTTAAATTATATTTAATGGTTATATGCTATTTTGAATTAATGTACTGCAAAAGCATCCAAAACACTGGACTGGTGCTTATGATTCTCATAAGCTAGAAGACTAACTATTAGTGAATAATGTTTTTCTAAGGTGTTTTCATTCTTCGAATTAGTAGAAGGGCCACATGAGTGGGCAGTTACCCTGGTACCCTGTCCTTGACTTTACAACGTTTGACTTACAACGAACGGCACTTACAACATTTCTGAATTGACACCCTGATTCGACTTATGGCAATTGGTTTCGACTTTACGATGCTCAGTCCTGCAATGGAGTGGATTGCAGTTCCAAGTTACAACATTTCAACTTACGACACAATTTGCAGGAACCAATTGTGTCTTAAGTCAAAGGACTGCCTGTAACTAATTACTAATCTTGAAATGACTGGCAAAGTAAACACTTCCCTTATGCCTGTGCTTCCATCACCTCTGTGGTGGTCAAAGAGAACTCTTCCTTTAGCTCTTTGTATGGTGAAAAGGTGTCATTAATTGCAAAAATTGTAATTTATGTGGAAATAACATGCTTCTCTGGCACTGACATAAGAGTGCAGAACAAAATGTCCATGGTCAGCAAAAATCCAGTGTATTATCCTAAATACACTGGATGTAGCATCAAAGCCCATGTGATGAATATGGTTCCATGAAGTCCCAACCTACCTTAACCTATGAAAACACTTACTCAATCACAAACACAAAGGAAATCTTCTATAAACAATGGGGTGCCATTCTAGCCATCCTCGGACTTCACCAAATGAAATATTAATTGACAGAGATATCTGGAGTTGTGTTTGAGTGAATCAGTGCACTGCCCACAATACAATTAATATTTAGTATTCAGGTTTGAAGTATACTTTAGATGGATGTGATAGAAATTAATTACTAAGTAAAATATTATTAATTGTGAAAAGGAAGACAATACTGGTCATTCTTGTGTACAAAGTACCTTAAATTGTAGTGCAGTTTCCCTTCTGCTTCTGTTATCAGAAATACTACTTCCTATTCAGTTCCCATGTAAGTGATCCATGTAGCTCATAAAATAAAGGGAAATGTTTGTTTTAAACATCTGAGGACAGATTGTGACTTGTGGGCATAGGCTTGCAGAACTGCATTGCCCCTGGAGAAACAATAGAAGCAAATCACAATACCTCCTGGAGTCCTTTGGCTTGCAGGGGCAAGCAGACCTGTAGCTGTGACTCAAGAGTGTACTAGTCAGTGTGTTAGCCATGTGGAGGATGGGCAGGCAGGCCATGGCCCCACTCTCTTTCTGCCTCCTTGGTGGTAGCCAAAACCTCTGAGGAGTAGGAAGCAGCAGTCCCTTTGGTTTAGGGAGCAGATAAACTTTTTGCAGCTTCTCACTGCTTGCTACACCTGCAACTGCTGTGCACCATTTGGCTGTGGATGTAATGGACATTAGATGTAGATTATTAGTATTTCTTCAAAATAATGTTCTAATCTCAGTATTTCATAGTCTTATGTGCTGGCTTCTGCTCAGGAATGGACTAGCTGACACTTATGGTACATCTACACTGCAGCTGGGAGTGTGCTTCCCAGCTGGGGTAGTCAGATCCGCTAGCTCTGCTTCAGCTAGTGTACTAAAAATAGCCAGGGGTAGCAGGAATGTACTCTGATGGCTAGCCTGAGCCACCACCAGTGCTGCTCCTGGCTACTCTGCTATTTTTAGTGCACTAGCTTGAGCAGAACTAGTGTATGCCTACTCAAGCTAGGAGGCATGGTCCCATCTGCGGTGCAGATATATATTCTTAGTGAAGTGAAGTTACTTGGTAGTGAGATAGCAGATCCTTTCATATTTAGACCACTGTTTTGAATCTGGAAGTTGTTGCCCTCTGGTGGCTAATTTGGTGGCCTGTGTGAAATGAGTTTGAGGTCTCAATATTATTCTGCATCCCACAAACCATCAACACAACTAAGACACTGACAACAAAGAGCCCAAAGATTGAATGGTTCAGAAAAGTGATCTGTCTTCTAACCACTAGAATAGGTCAACAGAGGCACTTTGGTCAGGCAAGGTTGTACTGCTTCTGCCTGCATTGTGGTATTTCAGTCTCACAAATGCTAAATCAAGCAGTAAACTGACTTACAAAACTTTTTTTAAATGTAAAGCTACTCTGACTGCACTAGTGCAATATTTCCTGAGTGTTAAAATTTCCTGATTGTTACAACTGAGCTGGAGTTGTATTGTTGTACCCAATGGTATTGTGTTGTGGCTGGGAACCTGACCTTCTTTCCTTTCATTTAGTATTAGATTGGAGGCAATGAGAATCCATTTATGTAAAAATGTTTTAATTAACAAGCCCCAGATGCAATATCAAAAATTCTAGTGGTAGTTTAAAAAAATACCCAGGATTTAGCCCTCTGTAATGTATGACTATGAAAATCCCTTCTGGTGTAATTCATGGTACTCCTATAGTTGCTCCTATTTTTTTTAAACAGCATCTTATGCTGGGCCATGTTATAAGATGCCAAGGTTTCAATTTGAAACCATGACAACCAGAAGTGATGATCTGCGTGTTTGCATGAGAATGTGATCATATTATCTCTAGAGATAATACACATAATGCAGATACTGTAACTACTCTACCTAATTCTGCAAAATGTGGAAAAATCACCTTCACTACCACAGCAATCAAATTTAAGGAATAAAACTACTTATTCCCTTTGGGTGAATTGGAAGTAGCAGGACTTAACTATAAAGTTATGTAAATATACTACTCAGATTCAGCATATTCAAATGCTGAACTCAACAACAGCTGTCAAGGACATCATCAAGAATTGAAAAGGGAACTCTTTCTTCCCTGTCTTTCTTCACAAAATTAGGATCATTCCCATCTATACTGTGGTGATAGATGGCTCCAAGAGAACATTTTCTGCTGCTAACAACCATAAAGTTAAGCACATTCTTAAGTGATTTCCTGAATGGGGGCCTTGGAGATTAAATCTAATTAATTGCATTGAAACAGAGATTTTCACCTGTTTAAAGAGGAAAATCTAAAAACAACTATAACTAATGTGTTTGCTACCAACACCTCAGTAATGTAAATGAAGTTATGCTCAGTAACCTATGATTAATTCATGAAAAATCTGGGATGAGTGTGGCACAACTGGTGGCAGAGTAGCCTGAAATATGTTAAATGAACCTTCCTAAGTAGCAACCAGAAACCTATATAGTGCAACAATGAGCACCTCTGCCATGATTTCTAAAGATGAATACTGGGAGAAGGGTATGATTTTGTTTCTCATTAATGGTGGAATAAACAGAAAATGGTCCCTTAAAAGTTAAAGCTTAGCTGCTGCATAGTGTCCTCATGTATTATGAGTGAGAAACAAAGGAAATGGAGAAACTTCAAAGCTTCCTGTGGCATTCAGAGCTTTCCATCTTCAAAGCAGCTATCTCTTTTGTAGTTCTGTGCTGAGTTTAATTAATACATTTTAAATATTGTTACTGTAAACAGCCTCGTCTTTGTTTTCTACCCCGTTCTTGTTCAGAGTAATTTAAATTATTTTATGAAGCTATCTGTCATCTTTATTTAGTGCCTCTTAACCTCTTTTCTTTTACAAATGTGTAGTCATCTCCAGTTGAGATTAAAACAGCATTTGAAAGGGTGTAGGGGGAGAGGGAGGTGTCTGAGACAGAGTGAAGCAGGCCAGGAAAAAAATAGTTTTTCCTGCCTCATATCTAAATTCTCTAAAGTAAAATAGGTATAACCCTTTCAGTTCATGCTTTAGCAATATTTTAATATTTTAAGACAGAATGAGAGTTGTAGAACACACAGTGAACATTTTTTGGTTCAGAGAGCTAATTTTGTGGTTATAATAAATAATAGTGTAAGAAAAATAGGATATGAAGCATGCACTTTGTTTCATTCTCTTGCATTCAATCTTATTTTCTTATTCTTGTGGCCATTGTACATTAGTTCACCTCTGAAACACCTGTTGTATTTGCTATAGGGAAGAAAAGATACAGGAGATGAAATTTAACATTTGATGTCTTGAAACTGATATTTCTGTCAATGGATAATGAAGAATTTATATCCATAAAAATCATATAGATTCATCTTTTTCATATATATTATGGACATTGTAGAAATCTCTCCTCATCAGTTAGTCAAATATTACCTTATAGTTAGCATTATCTGTTATATTGTTATGTCTGTTGAACATGACCTACTTACCCTTGGGGTTCTGAAGGAACCAGAAATTTTTATATTATACATGTCAAAGTTCTATAATTTTTAATATTTTCCATGCCATGTTCAGTAACAGCAGGGAGTTGAGAGGATGGCTAGCCAAATAGGGAGCATAAGAAAAAGGGTCTTTCAACTTTGATAGGTGGTGCAAATCTAATTCTGGTCTTGTGTCAAAAAAAAGACTCAGTTGCCAGTCTCAGTTCATCCATAATGATGGTGAATCAAATCACACCATACTTGAGACAGGAAGAGGAGACATTAAGATTTTATTTTCTTCGCTTTCCATAACACAAATCCTTCCCCTCCTCCAAAATGTAAAATAAGGTCCTGTTCCAAAGTCCATTGAAGCCAATGGACATTCAGACCCTAAACGCATGAAATGACCACTCTGCCATTTAATTCCATTTTAAATAAAACCATCTGTCCCATCCAAATCTTGAATCATCATGACTGTCCTCCATCTAAATACCGAAACTTAGGGCTTGATCCTGCATCATTTGAGTCAATGGGAATTGACTAAGCACCTGAATGTGCTTTAGTTCTTCATTATTGTTTTTGGTGTTCCTGAGTCAGCCAGCAGCCGTCGCAGTTGATAACACAAGGCTCGTCATTCACTTCCTTTGGCGACATGGAACTAACCAATATATAAGTATATCCATACTGATATTTTAAAAATATTATATTCTTAAGGATAGTGTTTGGGTGAAAAATGAAAATTGCATCTTGACATAATATAGATCTTTTCTTTTCTTCTGACATAATAGGGAATATCTTTGTGAGTAACAGCGCATTTTAGATCTGTTTCATCATTATTACTCAGGATGGAAGAAACATACTAAAATAAAAAAAATAAGATGACCAGTCATTATTTGCAGGACTTAGATCAGGCAAGTCTGCATATTCCCCTAACTGATATTGAAATATTTTAGGCAAGATGTAAAAGGATACAATAAACCCAATATGCATCCCTCCTTCTGCCAATATCAAATAAAATAATAAAAATATCCTGAGTTAGATTTGTTAATTGCATTTACTCCCCGCCATTCGATTGTTTTTTCTCTCTGTCTCTCTTTCGTTCCAGTTTTCTATTTTGTATTGACTTCTTGTGTATTTCTCCATGTTTCGTGCAACCCTCATACAATTCTTCCATTTTAATTCTTCCATTCAGTTTTATTTTATTTATTGTCTTTTTTATGTTCTGTATTTATAGTAGTTCATGTTTCTTTTTTCTTCTTTTCCCTTAGTCCTTTTTCCCCTTCATTTCTATTTTTGCCCCATTTTATCTCATTTTCTGCTTCTCTAACTCCAATTTTTGCCTTGCGTTCTCTGATCATTCCATTTTATACTGCATTTTTTCCTTATCTTTGTTTCCTCCCCCTGCTTTCTCTTTCTCCCCACCTCCCGGGTTCCATTCTTCTTGTTCTCGCAGGCCAACTGTCATTCAAAATATTGCAGTAACATAACAAACAGATCTCATGAGATTTCATGAAAAATCCTGTGAAAGCAGCTGTTCTCATGGTGTTTTCTAAAGGAAAAATGCACAGAGAAGAATGACTGGACCTGGGGACCAAATAGTGATGTATGTGAGCTGATCCATTTATAATAAATTATGCAAGGTCTGAGGTGGGAATGGGGTTCAAATTCAATTCAGACCAGTCCATTCTCCACTCACTACCGTTATGGAACACTGTTTTCAGGTCTTTGGCTTGCTAATAAAAAATGTATTCCCTGTTGACATTTGGCAGACAAAGGTCTGAGCTCAAGAGGTTTTTTTTTTTGTTTTGTTCCACCACCCATCTTTCCTTTAAACAAAATGTGATGTAAATCCTATTTTGAGTTATAAAAAACAGTAACATCTTTCAAGTTTCAGACGCTGGTTTGAAGTTTGCAGGACAATAATGCACTGTGTGAACTAGAGCCTTTGGGGTTTTTCTAAATTAAAAAATGGATGAGGTTTGGAAACTAGCTGCTGCAGGAATAACTTTTTTCTTCCCCATAGCAATTTTTACAGTGTTTACTTGCTGTCCATTTGCACTATTCTGTACAGGTTATAAAGATGAAGTTCCTTATTGATAAGATTTTGTTTTAGGAAAGAGAACACTGCCTTAAAAGATTCAGTTTTAAACCTCCCCAGAATGTTACCATGCTTATCAGGAACCATTTACCTTAAAATATATAATGTTTGACACTTATTACGTACAAAAAGTAAAAGAAAGTTATTACATACAGGGGCTGTCTTTTTATTATCTATTTGTACTGTGCCATCATGTTTGGGGTTCCTGGGTGCTGCTATAATACAAATAATAAATTACAATAATAATTAGAGCTGTGTTATATTTACAGGAAAACTGTTTTCATTGTAAAAATCAACTGCCATTCTGATTTACATGTTTTGGGGGCATTGGAATAACTTGCCTGGATTGATCAAAAGTTCTGCTAAGTAGAAGAAAAGTGATTTTTGTTGCAGCTGTTTGATGATGTGTTATATAGGTACTGTTAGGTTTTTTAGAGCTTTTTTTGTTTATTTGCTTGGTTGCTTTCTTTAGAAAAGGTGCAATAGAAAAGGAATCCAATAATCAGTGAAGAGAACCCAAAATTAAATCAGAAGATTTTAAAATTATGTCAGTCTTGGAATATTTCTCCACAAAATAAGAACTCTATAATCCGGTATAAAATTATGTAGAACTCTTTATCAATGGCTGGGAGGGATGGTATGACGAGAATTATTTCGTATGCTTATTTGCAATAGTACTCGCCTTTATTTGGCAATTTATTTCAGTTCAAATAATCTAATAATCAGAGTTATCTGCACTGTGTGTGCTCAGTTTTAAGCCACTATTTCTGTGCTACTCAGTAAAAGTCAGTGCAGTGAGTATTTTCACTGTATTTCAGAGTATTAGTTGCCAATTTCTAGCCTGGTTTGCTTGCATGTCCTGGACCTGATTCTGCAAACCCTTACTATGTTTATGAGTGCTTATGAGGGTAGTCCTATCAAGTTCATTTGGACTTTCTTGTGAATAAGGTTTTTCAGATCAGGCCCAAAAGTTTACAAATGAGTGGCCATCTTAAACCCCATCCCCAAAAAACAACACCCAGCATTTGCCAACAGTTACCACACCACCATATGTCTCATAGTTGCTGCTATTAAAAAGTGGTTGCTACGTTTTATACTGTGGCAAGATAAATACTGGTATATGCTGACTTGTTAATAACAACCACTGTTCAAAAAAATAATATTTCTATAGCACTTTGCACCTCAGTATGGTTTTGTTCAAACAGTGAATGAAACTACTCCACTGAAATTGTGTTTTTGCTGCCAAATTTTATTAGAGTCTATGTCTACACTGCATACTTACAGTCATTCTTATAAAACATTAGTACATATATCATTCTGATTGGATTGTTGGGCGATTTGACCAGGCCATAATCATTTGGTACATTAATGGTTTGTAACAATTTTCAAGGGAAGGAAAGGTTTAAAAACTTAAATAAAGCTATTTCAGTTTTCAGATTCTCAATCCAGCAGCTAGATACGATATTGAGCTATTCTTTTATTCATTTCCACTTCTTCACAGCCAGTACTTGACTGAGATAGTCAGAAGCAGAACCTTATTCAAAGTCACAGAGATAGATATTATGATCTGTTGTGAGTTTTCCATTCTTTATTACTCTCAATACATCTGCATCTTTCTTCTTTTCTCCTTTTGTTTTTGCCTTTCTTTTTATCCTTTGCTTTTACGCATTTTTTGTGCTCTTGAGCTTACGATACACGGGTCCCAAGTTAGTTGTGTGGTGATCATTTGAGCTTTTCCATTATTACTATATGATTGAAATTTTTATAGTAACATTGACCATTTACTTGATAGACTTGTCCAATGCATGTATCTGTGAACCAACTAAATAGATTCCAGTTTTCTTCATTTTCACAATATGGTACTCTTTTGTGTTCAGATATATGTTATTCAAGAAAAATAAACTAGCTCATCACTCAAAACCATTTTCTTGGTAGCTATAAACATGAACGAGTCATATGGTCTTTGCTTCTTTAGTTTTGATGTAATTTGATGTAGCTGTATTGACCATAGTGATACAGAGTCTATAATTTTATCTAAAAAGGCACTAACTTCAGATGAAACTATGAAAACTAAATAATGCATAAGCATCAGAAAGCACACTGTGCCCTTTCTATCTTCACCAGCCCTCTGGTTCTATCTAAATCGATATCTGTGTACTGCTGTGATGGCTCACAGCACGATGTGCGTTTGGCATACTGAAAGAGTTACATGCTTTAAAGCAACATAGGATCTTTTTGAAAGAGATTTTCCCCTCAAAATGCTACTGACAACGAAGCCCCATATAAACGGTCAATAACGACCGCTTGCCTCCATTACAAAAGGCTCTGAAATGGAAAAGAAACCCAGACAATGGAAAATAAACTGAAGGGAAAATTCTTGGGATCTAAATAAGCTCTCCTAACTTGTTAATCCATAAGGCCTAGCTTCTGTGGTATACTCTAAATTCTTTACTTTGCATTTTATTTCTGAGCTTTGTGTCTACTGTTACATAAAATCTGCTAAACAACATACTGAGCTCCTGATGGATTTGTTCTGCTAAATAATTTTAGTTCTTGTTTCTTGGTTAAATCGTTAAAAAATGTAAATGCAGGCAACAGCTTAAATGTGAGATGTACTTTTTAAAAAAACCTACATTAATGCATGTGATATATTTGTTTCTTTAGCATTCAGTCGCAGGGCTCACTCCTTTATGGCAGGTAGAGTTATTAGGCAAGTAAACAAATTATTAAAAGTTTGAATATCAAGCATCTCTGGAAAAGGAAGAAATACACAGTTTATCAGTAGCAAATTTAATGACTGGTGGTGTCTTATTAGGCAAGACTTCTGAGAAGTGTCAGGCAAGATATGGAACAGAGGGACTAATTCTGCCTCCCATACTCCTACTTGTGTTGAAGATGTAAGGGAGGAAGAATCAGGCCCAGAATGCCTCCTCTGACAAATATGACAATCTCATGAGTAAGGGTTGCAGGATCAGGTTTATCATGGGAAACATCTTTCAGAATGAGTTAGTTTTTAAGTCTTCAGGTGACATACTAGTCGAGAATAGTTACATAGTAGTATAATTCTCGGCTAATTACAGAATAGCTGTTACACCTCAGCACCTTCTTATTAGAGATGGGTCTAAGCAAAACTCTAGCTCCAAACATCCCAAACTTTGGAAATGTTTGGAACTAGCTTAAGATACATTTGTGGATCAAGCCTTTCTCTTCTTTCTATGGCACAGATTCTGGTTAGCCCTTACTGGGGTTGAGTGGGACGCGGCAAGAAGTCATAACCTTCAAGTGCAGCCCACTTTAGGACAGGCAGAAATGCTGTCCATGTGCTCTGGTGGGCACAGGTACTGCTCCTCTACTACTTACCAAAAGTGGAGAGGGCATGTCCCCATTCATCCCTGCACTGGGCCCACTGTGGAACCTCTTAATGGTAGTAAAGGATTTTATCAGCATGGATTCTTTCCCTGAACCCTTATGAGCTCTAGGAGACATTTCCATTCCCTCAGCCACTGGTGTTTCCACTGGGTATTATCGCTATACGCCATCCCTTATGAGCAATGCCTTAGAGACACAAGACAGACCTATGTGGCAAAAAGTGGCAACCTGCCCTAAACTCCTTTCTCAACATTTGTACTCACAAAGTACAGGAGTTTTTGTCACACAAAGGTCAATCAGTGCAGTGTACAAAAGGCACACTATGTCTGTCTTGTTTCTACTTTTAAAATCCCAGAACCAATATTATAAAAATTTCCACACCTTTTGAGTACACACTTCAGAAATCACCAGTGCACACCGTGTATTCTTTTGAGAAGGAATCTTTGAATAACATTAGAAAGAAGAACCCTCTCCCTCCCCCCCAAAGCCCTCAGAATATTGAGCAATTGCCCTTTAATTCTTTTCAGTTTTTAAGTCTGTTTTCAGTGTAAGTGGTATTTAAATATTTTAAAAATTAATTCTTTTATTTTAATGTGCACTGTAAATCTTATTTATATGGAGAAACAAATCACAAATTATTGTTATTTTTATTAACTTTACTGATTGAGTACAGTCATCCTCAATCTACATTAAGAATTGCAGTAGATACTTTGGTCTTAACACTATTGATATTTTTAGTTCAGAAGATGTTACACAATAAAGCTACAGTGCAATTTAAGTGGCTACAGTGCAGTTTGAACATACACTACAAATTTCCAAATGCGCCTTCTAAAATTACACCAAGGTTTTTGTATGTACAGTTGTTTGGAGATATGAAACCTTCATTTGCATGAGCAAATCAGATAGATTCTTACATGCCTGATTTGTGCATATAAATGCTTGTTTTTTAAATGCTAACCATTAAGCACACACAACGTATGGGTATAACTGTCAACTAAAAGTTTCTGATATAGCCTGTGACAGTGCAGTCAATGAATGTCTACATCACTAAATCACCATGTTACCTTTGTTAGCAGACTGCAGGAAAGAGTCTCAGGATGGAGACTGAACTAACATTTCATGCGTCTGATTCATTGCTAAATTGGTGATGATAACGTGTATGATAGGCAACGTCAGTTGGATGTAGGATCATTCTGCCAATCCATAACTGTTGAAAAGGGATGCTGTGTGTTGTAAAACATTGCTGTTTCATCCTTTTGGTGGATAGCATGATCCTTGTGGATGGTTTCATATCAGTTTACATTTGATTTTATGATTATTTATTATTACCTTGGTAGTACTAATATAGGATTAGTAACATAGCTTGAATGGTGCCTGCTCATGGCTTCATTTTGTTTCATTCCTAACATAAGTGAAAACATACTTAACCTCCAGGTGTTCCAACGGCTGATATTTCCTATCTTAAATCCTATCCCTGGAAACTCTCTATATAAAGTTACTGGGAGCCTGATGCATGTGGAAGGATTACAGGTATAAACCTTGAATTTTTTTCCCATGATTCCCAAAATCTGTACAGACAATTACACAGGAAAAGTGAGATACTTTGGTTTTCAGTGCTGTATAAATAGTTAATTCTTTAGGCCCATCTAGACTTTGATTAAACTCTTTGTGAAGGTCTCAGTGACCTATGAAGAAAAGACATTTCCTTTCTGCACTGAGATTAGTTAAAGTATTTTAGGGATACAAATAATATTTCAACATGTACGCAATAGAATGTGCCAGCTAAAAGTTCATTATTACACACTGTAAACATTACATAAGAACTTCTATGTGAGGGAAGCAATGACTATATTGATGATGGGGTATGATTCTTCACTATGGACCCTCCAGGCATTGCAGACATGTGACATTCATGTAAATGACAGTCAGGTCAATTGTGTGTGTTATTCTACTGAAATGGAATTCTCTAAGTTGGTGAGAGTACAGAGATGCTCTTCCTGACCCACAATGAGATGTTCCATTTCAGTTACACCTGTACTCCAATTGGGGGTGACTGCATTGCTTGCAAAATAGCAATGTGTTTTCTTTCCACAGTAACCTTCAGTATTCAAATCTCTGTGCGTTGATTGGCTACTGCCAGCAGAATGCCACATTACTATCTTTATCCATCTGTCTAAACACAGTACTTATTTTTAGTGCTGCAGTTGCCATGGTATCTAGAAGGGAGAGCACATTTCTGTATAATAATAACTTGGGGAAGCTCTCTGTTAACATAGTAAAGAGAGTAACCTATAATGTCAAACCTTAAAAGTAACATTCTTGAGTAAAAAATTTGCAGCTTTCTGGTACACCCAGCATTAATTTCTTAGACCACTCCCTTACTATGTTCGGATATTTTGCTATAGAAGGGAGGAGAAGCATCAGACTTCCAGCAATGGAAAGCAAATTGGGTAATTTGATTGGTTAATGTACAGGGTATCACTGTTTCTGTACCTTTCCTCAGCTTTCCCCTAAGCATGGTTCAGCATTCTTCATCTGGCCCCCAAGGCCACTCCCCTTGCCTCATTCAAGTGTCTCCTAAAGAGATGCGCATCTACTGTGATACCTGTAAGAATTTGGCTAAGTAATAATATCAAGGTTGAAGTGTAACTGAGAACAGTCTATCTTCAGACCTGAAAGTAAACTCCCCATAATATTACCCCACATTGTATTACCAAGATGTGGCCAATTATCAGTTTGACCATTTGCATGTTTTACCCTTTCCCCTCATCTTTTGTTTATCTTGACTTTTTTTATTCAAACCAGGGACCATGCCTTCCTTTATGTTTGTATAGCATTCATCACAGTATGAACACTATGTGAAATTATTATATATTATAATGGCTGCTTCTGCTACACCTATGACAGGATACACAAAACAGCATATTCAGATCTATAAAAACAGAAAGAAACAACAGAAAGAACCCTGAACAGGTACATGTAAAAATATTTAGTTTATAATTGTAATGATCACCTTGGCTCAAGGTATTTCTTTGGGGTTAATAGCCTGAGCATATCAGCTCCTCCCAGCTGGTCAGTTAATCCTCAGGAAGTGCCCTGTGCCTCACTCACTAATGCTTTGAATCCATAATTTTTAATACTTGCTTTAACTTTTAAGTTTCATAATCACCTTCTATTGTTAAAGTGGTTTCATTCAAAAGGGATACAATAAGTTCCTTAAACCCTGTAACCAGACTGCTATTTATGAAATAAATTTAAAAAGGATCTTATTCAATGGTTTTGTGTTAGTGAATAGTGTGTTTTTGGTCTGTTGGCTACTTCAGGAATACAAGGGAGATCACAATTAAGCAACCCCAATACTTCTATAATTCATTGCAAAGCTATCTTTTCCCTAGCAGTCTTCACACTTTCAACAATCGCCAACAATCTGATAGGTTGTTTGCAGAGATCATCAGTAAGTTTTCTCAGTGCTTTCTGATCTTCATAACAATTATGTTTTGTTGTCCATTGATCATTATCTTGATTACTTTAATTTTTCTCAGACTCCTTCAATCTTGAACCAATGTTTTCAGATTTGTCATACACTGTAACCACTGAAGCAAGAATTAATACCTGGCCATCTCCAAACACCTGCTAATTTCTTACAAAGTATGCATGACAAATTTATACCAACAGTACATTCCTGACTAGAAGACGGCTGGGAGAAAAATCCTAATTTTTATCTGTCATATTTAGGCATTGTAGGATGTGTCTAACTTCCGATTAAGAAGTGATATTCTACAAAAACTAACCAGAGACTATGAAATGCTAAAGTAAATAAATAGACAAAAGAACTGAAAGATGCATACTGTTTAAAGCCATCAGACATCTTGCACCTCTTGCGTAGCCCATCTGTCCCCCAACCACATCCTCCCTCCCCCAAGCCCTTTCTAATAACTATTTCTGTCAGCGTTGAAAGTCTGCTGCAGATTCCCTGGCTGTCTTACTGCTGTCCAGATCTAGGCTAAGCACACGCTGGCAGTAGCTGGGATTCAAATTTTTATGTTGGTAAAGAGTTGATTGATTACTAGTGCAGTTCAGAAACACATTCATTTGTGGCTGATTTTCTTCATGCACTTTCTACAGTTGTCAGTGTTTTCCTCACTTATTATAGAGCAAATCATTCTCTTGCCCCTCAACCTGCTGTGTGTTCAAGGTTCCCAGCTGTCCTCACTTTCTCTATTCTTTTGGTAAAATCTCTTCAAGAATCTAATCTTCAATGCCTTCTAATTTTCCATAGGTTTAGATCTGTTGTACTGCAAACCCACATGGGAAATGGCCATTTGCATTATTAAGCTCTATTATCTTGTTACTTTAAACCATGCCATTTTCAATTGAAATTGTCTTGTGTATCTAGTGGTTATTCTTTGCAGCATTTACTCTGACCTTCTTCTCTAAATGCTGCATTTGAAAACTCCTTCTGCCTCTTCCTCTTCTGAGTTTTCCTCTTCTCTTCTGAGTATTGTGTATATCTGATAGTTGACTACAAAATACATTAGTTACACAAATATTTGTGCTCTTGAAATGCTTGTCTTGTAGCATGTACTGTCTGCTGAAAGACAGTATTTGATAGGATGCAGGAGGAAAAGGATGCATTTGTCACCTGACTGGAAGCCTGGAGATCTGGATTCTGTTCCTAATTCTGCCAATGACACTCCCTGTCACCTTGACCAAATCATTTAATCTTTAGGTGCCTCAGTTTCCTTATCTGTAAAATGTGGATACCAGTACTACCCTGCTTCACAAGAATGTCGTGAAGCTAACTTGATTAATGTTTGAAAAGTACTTTAGGATCTTTGGTGAAAGGAACTATGGGCTTGATTCAAAGCCTACTGAAGTCAGTGGAAAGACTTCCATTGAGTTGAATGATCTTTGGACCAGGTCCAATATAAATGCATAGTATTCTCATTATTTAATTATCAAGTAACAATTAGCTAATTTTCTTTAATGTGCTTTATCCCTCTGATAGTAATATTTCAAGGTGTTTTTTCTGTGTTAAAATATGAACCTTGTGGTTTTTCCACAGTGCCTGGTCTTTGACACTTTGGCTATGGTGACTCAAGCTACAGTAAACTAATTAGAATTTTTTACATGCTGAGAAGATCTTTTTGTGAAATTTACCCCACTGCAAAGGCCTCCATATCGCTAAAGCTCTATTGTAGGATTTTATCTAGCTTCTACCTATTTTAGATCCTTACAGTGGGGCCTCAGTGGAACTCAATGGAGAAAGTGGGCTTAACTCTCAGAATAGGCCAATTACAAAATCTTTTCCTATTGTTTACTGTAATACGAAATGACAGGTTTCAGAGTAGCCGCCATGTTAGTCTGTATTTGCAAAAAGAAAAGGAGTACTTGTGGCACCTTAGAGACTAACAGATTTATTTGAGCATAAGCTTTTGTGAGCTACAGCTCACTTCATCGGATGCATTCCAGTGAGCTGTAGCTCACGAAAGCTTATGCTCAAATAAATTTGTTAGTCTCTAAGGTGCTACAGCTCACTGGAATGCATCCGATGAAGTGAGCTGTAGCTCACGAAAGCTTATGCTCAAATAAGTGTCCTTTTCTTTTTGTAATACGAAAATAATTAGCGATATTTTAGTTGGCCCCTTGAAAAAAAGGAACTTACTCACTCTGGGCAAATGGATGGATGGGGTTCCTCAAGCCGAATTAGGCCCAGATCCTCCAAACAATATGGGTCCCTATTCTGGAAGCTCTTTGAGGCTTGGGACTTTTTACTGTGTGGAAGGCAACATCTTTGATGCTGTAGATATAGTCCTTAGGATACTGTTTTCCCTGAAGGCTGCTGTTTGAGGTATGACTCTTTTCCCCCAAACTCCCTTTGGCCTGATGTATCATGTAGTGGAAATTCACTGCTCCCTGGCCCTAGGAGAATTTTCATTTTGAGCTGTGTAGTTAAGCTGATCTCAATTCTCTAATAAATAGCTTTATACAGCTTTTTAGAAGAGCACAGCCTACCTAAATGAAATTATATTTGCTAACAATATTAATTTGATTTATTTGAATGTTATTTTTACATAACTTTCTCACTTTCTTATCTCCCAAAAATTCAAAAGGGTGTGCTGTGATTTCCTCCACTGAAAAGATTTATGGGCTCTTTCAATACAGATTGGTGAAAGTGCATTATCAAAGCACTGTAGGTGGTAAAACTCAGTTATCATTTGTATGATTAGTTTCACCTTCTGGCTGTGTCTCTGAAAATGCAATTAACAGTTTCATATTTGGTATAGCTTGCTTTTATTCCTGATGCATGGCATGCAACATTTGCATCATAACCCCCACCCCCAACCTAATTGGTAAACACAGCCTTGCCAGATTCTCTGCAATTCACCCAATTCTTGTAACGTTAATTGGCTCAGCTTCAACACACATTGGATGGGTTTTCAAAGGCAGCCGCAGATTAGAGAGCTTGCAAGCACTTGTGTTTCACAGTACTGACTCCAAGGAAATTCACGGAGGAGAAAAAAATATTTTAAATTAATGCTGAATGCAGGCAAGCTCTCTTGTCCGATGGTTGCCATGGTAACTGTTTGTCTGCTAATCTGATAGCAGTGGGTATGTTTATTGGTACACATCTCTAATGACCTTCAGAGACTAACTCAGCAGGGTAGTACTATTCTACCACTGTTGCTAGAGACAGTGGCTATGTGATTACATTCTAAATTCTGTTATTGTAGTTTACAGTGATTGTTTTATTATTATTGTAGTTCCCTGCTATACATTGTACCAGAAAGTGAAATTCACAGTGTCTAGATGCATGTCTTGGGTGTGAGATACAGTATGTAAAGTTTACATGGCAAGCACTTTTAAAATGGAGACTCTTGGCTTATTCTGCTTGGGGGAGTTTGCCAGTTTTCTGAGTTTGAATTTCACAGTGGATTTTTTTTTCTAATCATGAGTTAATTCAAAATAGTTATGTTTCCTGGAAAAAAACTGAACATGGTGTACTCTCTGGAGAAATATTGTGATCCCTGATTCCCCAGTTCCTGGTGAATGAACTCATTCTGACTGAATTTTGAAAATGCTTGGAAAAAATCCTCCTTTATCACGTAAAAAGGGAGGGCACTAATACTTGAAATTCATGTGTTACACATTTAAGACCAAAAACTTTAATTAGAGCTGGCTTGCTGATACTCTTTCAATTTAAAACTATCTAATAATTTGCAGTGTTGGAACAATTTCTGAAATTACATGAAAACCATGAATCCCCAATTAACCAAGAAATCTTTCTTTAGATCCTGATTGTGTATAACTGTTAATATCCTTTAATTACCAAAACCAGCATGGATGCTTTACCATAGCCAGTTAACACAGGAACTATCAGACAATACATGGAATTGTTAGGGACTTGTTTTTAAATCCTACAGAGAGATTCTTAAACACTGCACAAAATGTTCATGTAGTCACTGTGTGATGTAATTGTATCCTTTATCACTGGAGCAATCATTTTAAAAAATTCCCTGTCCTGGTGGTAAAATAAATGGAAGAGTCTTGAGTTACCATTCAGGAGACCAAAGTGTGGCAGCTTAATTACTGGGAGTAGGAGGTATCTTCAGAGTGAGGGTGAGTGGGGGAGGGTGAGGAGCAGGAGATGAGGCATGCTGATTCCTCATGCACTGGCCCAGCAGTGCCTTACATAGTCTCAGTTTTCTCTAGGGCAGTTAGAAGCCACTGAGGCTTGCTTGCTCTTTTTCCCAGTCCCACAGGAGAGATGTGGCACTTCTACCCTACCCCTGCAGGGGGAGCTGTGAACAGCTTCTGTTGTGAGGTAGACACCAGGGTGGGGGAGCACCCCAGTGAAGGGGCTGAGAAAAAGGGAATGGGATAAAAAATACAGTGAAAGAGACAGGGGGAGATAGAGCATCAAAATAAAAACAGCAAAGGGGAGAGAGGCTGAAACAGAAAAGAAAAAAACATGTTGAAGAAAGACTGAAAAATGTACCACTCCCCTCCCCCCATCTATTTATAAAGGATCAAAAATAGTCTGAGTGAAACCACAGACAATGAAAAAGAGTGAAAGGAAGATGCATCAAAATACAGAATGAATGATAGGAATAGAAAAGGGAAAGAAGGAATTAATACACGCGGGAGCTATGTTTGCTTTACGCAACATTGTAAAGCTGTGATTTGAGAATGGCTTGATTGCTTTCAGTAAAGCAAAAAAATATAAAAGTCTGGTGGGGGCCCTGTTCCTACTTTCAAATGTCCCTTTCTCCCTTTTAGAGTAGCAGAAGTGTTAGTCTGTATCCGCAAAAAGAACAGGTACACACAAGTACTCCTGTTCCTTTCTCCCTTTATTATTTATCACAGGTCAGGAGAGATGTCAGACCTGCCTTATGTCTGTAAGCTCCTCTTAGCATGGACCTGCCAGTGCCAGCCTAAACCAAGAAGCATATAGGCATGCCTCCTCTTCCACTGCTTCCTACCCTCCTCCTCCGCCTCCTCCCACCCCCCCTCCCCATATGGCAATTGCACCAACTTGCAGGGAGAAGAAGAAAACCCTGCTGTGCACTGGGATGTCAAGTGTATCCCTAACTAAGCTGCAGATATGTTAAAAATTAAATCTTCAAACCCAAATTAGGTCAGGGAATTTATTTTGAAACCTTTGCAGGCATCAGCTCTAGCCTCTTCCTGTCTGATATCATTTGCCCCCATTTGCCCTAGGATTTTATGTGACATCAAATCATCTTGTCTTTTAAAAAATGCTCACTCCTGGACCCTCCCCTGCCTCTCCCAAGCGTCCTTTGTTTAAAATCAAACACATCTAAGATTAACATTTGGCCTTTTTTAAAAAAAAATCATCTGTGTTTGCAGTGATTTTCTTCTGAAAATATCAATCCCCATATTATGTGAATTTGATTTGAACTGTTGGTTGCAGCTGCCTCATTCTAACCAGTTGTGTGTTAAATTAGCAGTGAATGTAATTCAGAGCTGGTTATCATCACTAGGACTTCAGGAAGTGATCAGGTTATGTGCTATTGGAACAAAATGTTTATTTTTATGCTGCAGTTTGATTCTTCCCTCATTCACATGCAAAAATATATCCACAAAGAAAAGGCCAACTTTTGTCTTTTTGTTATTTTGGAGTTTTGATGTGCTTTTCAAGAGTTAAATAACTTATTTTAGAAAGTGAAGCTCTTTGCTTTCCTATATATGAGGTACAGCAATCCTAAAAATCAGCTTGCTTGCTTTCCTTCCCCACTAACGTATTATTTCAGTAGGAATTTTTATTTTGTGTTATCATGAAATTCTTTGCTCATGAGGGAGGAGGGTCTGAAATTTTCAGTTTATCTAGAAATTCAGTTTCCATTCCAAGAAAGGCAAGTGCAGTTGCCTCTCATTACCTTCTGTCACTTTTCCCTGAAATGCAGTCTTAGCGCTCAGATCTGTGAGATACTGGGTTTTTCCAGGAAGGAGCTTGAGATCCCTTAATTTCCAAAGAAGTCTGTGCATTATTAAAGCCCAGATCTTTAGCCTTTACTCAATGGATTTTGTTCCAAAGCCACAGTGCTGCTCTCATTGAAGTTACTGGTAAAACATCCATTGGTGAAGGATTGGGCCGTAAATCTACACAGTCTTTTTAGTTTTCTGTCACAGCCTCCTATTAAGAAGATCCCAGTTTTCTGATTCTGTTTGAAAGATGGGCTTTTGTAATGTGAAATGTATTCTTTACATGTAAAACAAGATTATTTAAAAGACCAGAACTGAAAAATTGGGCCTTGACACTGAAATAGAAGGAGTGCATGAAAATGTTAGTGCTGCTTACAATCCTCAGAGGGGTTATATTGGATTGCAGTCGTGATCTCTGGGATTAATATCTATATATACAGCGTGTTTCTGTGTTACACATAAAAATACATGTATGTTTGTACATATATACTAAAGCTGGTTGGAAAAACTTGAGTGCAACAATTTTCCAACCAAAAATGTGGTTCCATCAAAACTGAAAAGCTTTGTGAAATTGTGTTGATTTCACTGAAATTTCATTTCAGAGAAAAAAAATGAAAAAAGTCCAAACAGTATCACACTGTCCCGTTTTGACATTTTCAGAATGAAATGTTTTGGTTTTTCATTTTGAAATAACGCTTTATTTAGATTTTTTTCTTTTGGATGATATTATATAATACAAATTAAAGAATTGAAATGAAATGTTTTGATTTTGTCAAAACATTTTTTTTATCTGAAACAGTTTTTTTCAGAATTTTTCTTCATGCAGAATTTTGAATTTTTTGTGTTTTATTCCAATTCAGATTGAAGCCAAATTTCAAAATCTCAAAATACTTTGTGAAATGAAATTTCCATCCTCCGCCCAGCTCTAATATATACACAAACATACATGGAATCACTTATGTGAAAGTGAGTTAATTTATTTGCTTTTTTTGTGCAGCCTTATGTACCTCCCTCACAAAGCAATTCAGAACTCTCAAATTGTACAGGGGGGTATTTCTGCTTCTGTAATGTTTTTGGGAAAGATATTCTGTTCTGCTTTGTCTGGATAGTTTACACTGGATAGCGCATAAACGAACCCTTTCTGACTTCATTTATTTAGGGCAACAGTCATTATAAAACACATCAGATCCCAGTATCGCCATTCCTGTTGCTTAGTCATGATGATTGTTCCTAGAAGTATAATTAGTCTAACACTTCTATATACAAAGATAATTTGAATCCAACTTACATACACAGGCAAGAAAAAATAATTGAAGCACAGCTCTCCACTTTCAAAAATAGTTCATATTTTTCTTCCTGTTTGATATACCTAAAAAACCTGAAAATAACATTTCTTTTGTTTCTGATTTTATCTTTTTTCATTTTGCAAATAGTGATAGTTTTCAGTTAGTAAAGGAAGAGTCAGCCTGGTTGTGCCTTCTTAGAGAAGGATTATTAGGTAGCTTTTTCTCCCTCTGCTAAATCTGTGGCAGTGAAACAAAGCATTGCTGTATCATTATCATAATAAATACTTACCATATATATATATATAGTTCTTTACTGAATCTTCTCCTAGTGGTGCATAGGCCTCTTGCTGGTCTTCTGCACAAGGGTGAAATTCATCCAACTGAATTAACTGATCATTACAGTATCCCTGTAAGGTAGGTAAATACCGTAAGTATCACCATCATCATTTTACAGACTGAGAAACTGAGACTTGCTTTCTAAGGCCACAGAAGTAATCCAGGTCAAAGGAATCGATGGAACCAAGGGCTTCGGAGCTCCATAACACTTCCTCTCTTAATTTAGGCTCTCTGTTTCTCTCAGTCTTGTGTATACATATTGTCTGTGGTTCATATTTTTTAAAATATCTTAGTGATATTAGTAGACTTGAAAATAAAATTATTTACAGAAGATGGATGACACACCTCTGTTAATTATAATAATACTAAAGTTCTGTTGGATAGATGGGGCTGAAAATCTCAAACATCCCAATCCTGCAAACATATACATATGTGCTTAGCTTTAAGCAGTTGAAGTAAATAGACTTCTCAAGTGCTTATACTTCAGAACATTCATAAGTGTTAGCAGGCTCAAGACTATACAAATTACAGTATAAAGGTAAGGACCTTTTAGGTCATCTTAATCCTGAGCCTTCCCACTGCAGCACTACTATCCATGATACATCTGCCATTACCCTGTGAAATGGCTGTGTCTTATTGTATCAAGCCGTTCAGAATGTGACAACCATGGGTTGTCCTCACTGCTTTTAGCAATGAGAGGTAGTCATGAGCATATCAGTGTATGATGCGCCTGAAAAGCAGTTAACCCACACGTTCATTGTTCTCCTTGCATACATAACACACAGTGTTACTACAGTGGGAGTTTTGCTAGAGTAAGTAAATGCAGAATCGAAAGCTTGCTCATATATGTACAAAAAGATAGGCCTAGCCCCAGTGTATGTACATTTGCATGCCGTACATTTTTGGAATTCCATGCAGGTGTCCTTTAATGAAAATAGGCATTGTCTGTCTGGATATTTGTAGTAGGATGTTTCTGACACTCTCCTGAATTGGTAAATTGTTTTGTTTTTTTTCCCTGAATTGGTAAACCTCCCATAATAATGTGGCTGAAGCAGGTGAAATTAATCATTCACATTTCCAGTTGACATGTGTTAACAAGAGAAAATTATCAAGGAACATGGACAATTATGGCCCCTAATTCCACAATATATATTTCTCAATGTCTTCTAGGTCCGATCGCATCATTGACCACTCTAGCAGCATAACAAATTACATCTGAAACTTCTGTTGCTTTTTGACTGAAAAGATCCCTACACAGCTTTAAATAGTGCACAAATAGTGCAAAAGGCTTCCTCCTGCAAACAGTCACATGTGCTCTTATTCAAAGCTTGTTCTCCCAAACTTCAAAGATTTCCCCACTTCACAGGTTACTTCAAAGCTGCTTCCCACCACCCTTACCTGCTTTTTAGAGTTTGTCTACATAGGAGATTTTTCCAGAATAGCTATTTCTGATTAATTAATTATTTTAGAATAAATGGCTTATTCTGAATTAGTTTAAAACAAGTGGCTTGAACTAACTCAGAATAAGGTATTCTTATTCCAGAATTACAGCATCCACACATAGCCCTGGTTTACAACACTACAAGTTTAGGTCGAATTTAGCAGTGTTAGATTGATTTAACCCTGCACCCATCCACATGATGAAGCCATTTTTGTCGACTTAAAGGGCTCTTAAAATTGATTTCTGTACTCCTCCTTGATGAGGGGATTCATGCTGAAATCGACATCACTGGGTCGAATTTGGGGTAGTGTGGATGCAATTCAACGGAATTGGCCTCTGGGAGCTATCCCAGAGTGCTCCATTGTGACTGCTCTGGACAGTACTTTCAACTCAGATGCACTAGCCAGGTACACAGGAAAAGCACCAGGAACTTTTGAATTTCATTTCCTGTTTAGCCAGCATGGCGAGCTCATCAGCAGAGGTGACCATGCAAAGATCATCAGCACAGGTGACCATGCAGTCCCAGAATCACAAAAGAGCTCCAGCATGGACCGAACGGGAGTTACTAGATCTGATCACGGTATGGGGAGACAAATCCGTGCTATCAGAACTCCATTCCAAAAGACGAAATGCCAATATATTGAAAAAATCTCCATGGGCGTGATGGACAGAGGCTGTAACAGGGACCCGCAGCAGAGAAAATTAAGGAGCTCAGGCAAGCCTACCAAAGAAGCAAACGGCCATTCCGGGTCAGAGCCCCAGACATGCCGCTTATATGATGAGCTGCATGCAATTCTAGGGGCTGTCCCTACCACTACCCCACCCCTGTCTGTGGACACTAGCAAGGGGGGAGTCTCATGCAACAGGGATGAGGATTTTGGGGACAAAGAAGATGATGATGAGGATAGCGCGCAACAGGCAAACGGAAAACCATTCTCCCCAACAGCCAGGAACTGTTCATCACCCTGGAGCCAATACCCTCCCAACCCTCCCAAGGCAGACTCCTGGACCATGAAGATAGAGAAGGCACCTCTGGTGAGTGTACCTTTGTAAATATAATACACAGTTTAAAAGCAAGCATGTTTAATGATTAATTTGCCCTGAAGACTTGGAATGCATTCGTGACCAGTACAGCTACTGGAAAAGTCTGTTAACGTGTCGGGGATGGAGTGGAAATCCTCTGGGGACATTCAGAGGTGGCCATTTCTGCTGGGCTGTTTGCCTTTTGCTGAAAAGAAATCATCCCCGCTTTTAGCCACGCGGTGGAGGGGGGGGATTCACGCTGAGCTTTTCGCGTTTGGCTGGCAGGGATCTTCCCTGGTACTAGTCACGCGGTGGGAGGAGGGGTGAAGCAATCATCCCAGAGAATTGCGTGGGGGGTTTAGTTGGGTTTGTGCTGCATGTTAACCTGAAAACCGCAGCTCCTCCTTTTAAATGGCCAACCCAACAGGTGCTTGGTATGGGAAAGGAGGGTGCTGCTGTTTGAAACCGTTCCCACATGTTATGAAGGTTGAAGAATCCAAAAGACTGTGACTTACCATGGCTGCCTGCAAGCCGAATTCTGTTGCCCGACCCTGCGTCTCTCACACCAAACCGGCAGGCCCTCAATAAAAGAGGCAAAATGTGACCTTGTACCGAAAGCACATGTGCTATGTAATGTTAACAGATTGGTTCACCGTGAAAGAGTCTACCCATTGTTCTCTAAAATGTGTCTTTTAAAATACTACTCTCCCTTTTTTTTTCTCCCACAGCTGCAAATGTTTCAATGCTCCCCCTATCATCTCCATCGCAGAGGCTAGCGCAGATAAGAAGGCGAAAAAAATGCACTCGCGATGAAATGTTCTTTGAGCTCATGCAGTCCTCCTACACTGAAAGAACTCAGCAGAATGCATGGAGGCAAACAATGGCAGAGTCCAGGAAAGCACAAAATGAATGCGAGGACAGGAGGGACAAGCAAGATGAAAGGTTGCAGGAGTAAGAGGAGAGGTGGCAGCAGTGTGATGAGAGGAAGCAGGATGCAATGGTGAGGCTACTGGGGGATCAAACTGATATGCTCCGGCGTCTGGTGGAGCTGCAGGAAAGGCAGCAGGAACACAGATCGCCGCTGCAGCCCCTGTGTAACTGCCTGCCCTCCTTCCCAAGTTCCATACCTTCCTCACCCAGATGCCCAAGAACACTGGGGGGCTCCAACCACTCCACCCCAGAGGACTGCGCAAGCAACAGAAGGCTGGCATTCAATAAGTTTTGACGTGCAGTGTGGCCTTGTCCTTCCCTTCTCCCCTCCTCCCCTACTCCACCCGGTGCTTCCCTCCTCCCCGACCCCTCCTGGGCTATCTTGGCAGTTATCCCCCTATTTGTGTGATGAATTAATAAAGAATGCATGATTTTGAAACAACAATGATGTTATTGCATCTGCAAGCGGTGATCAAAGGGGGGAGGGAGGTTGGCTTACAGGGAAGTAGAGTGAACCAAGGGGGTGGGTTTTCATCAAGAAAAATAAACAGAACTGTCACAGCATAGCCTGGCCAGTCATGAAACTGGTTTTCAAAGCTTCTCTGATGCACAGCGTGCCCTGCTGTGCTATTCTAATCACCCTGCTGTCTGGCCGCGCATAATCAGCAGCCAGGTGATTTGCCTCAACCTCCCACCACTCCATAAACATCTCCCCCTTTACTCTCACAGATATTGTGGAACACACAGCAAGCAGCAATAACAATGGGAATATTGGTTTTGCTGGGGTCTAAGAGAGTCAGTAAACTGCGCCAGTGCGCTTTTAAACGTCCAAATGCACATTCTACCACCATGCTGCACTTGCTCATCCTATAGTTGAACAGCTCCTTACTAGTGTCCAGGATACCTGTGTATGGCTTCATGAGCCATGGCATTAGGGGGTAGGCTGGGTCCCCAAGGATAACTATAGGCATTTCAACATCCCCAACAGTTATTTTCTGATCTGGGAAGTAAGTCCCTTGCTGCAGCTGTTGAAACAGACCAGAGTTCCTGAAGATGCGAGCGTCATGTACCTTTCCCAGCCATCCCATGTTGATGTTGGTGAAAGGTCCCTTGTGATCCACCAGTGCTTGCAGCACCATTGAAAAGTACCCCTTGCGGTTTACATACTGGCTGCCAAGGTGGTCCAGTCCCAAGATAGGGATATGCGTTCCGTCTATCGCCCCACCACAGTTGCTGCACCACATTGCAGCAAAGCTATCCACTATGACCTGCACATTTCCCAAAGTCACTACCCTTGATAGCAGCAGCTCAGGGATTGCGTTGGCTACTTGGATCACAGCAGCCCCCACAGTAGATTTGCCCACTCCAAATTGATTCCCGATTGACTGGTAGCTGTCTGGCTTTGCAAGCTTCCAGAGGGCTTTTGCCACTCACTTGTGAACTGTGAGGGCTGCTCTCATCTTGGTATTCTTGCGATTCAGGGCAGGGGAAAGCAAGTCCCAAAGTTCCATGAAAGTGCCCTTACACATACGAACATTTCGCAGCCACTGGGAATCATCCCAGACCTGCAACACTATGTGGTCCCACCAGTCTGTGCTTGTTTCCCAGGCCCAGAATTGACGTTCCATGGCATGAGCCTGCCCCACTGCCACCAGGATGTCCAAATTGCCGGGGCCCATACTTTGAGAGAAGTCTGTGTCCATGTCCTCATCACTCTTGTCACTGCGCTGCTGTCACCTCCTTGCCTGCTTTTGCAGGTTCTGCACATACTGCAGGATAATGTGCAAGGTGTTTACAATGCTCATAACTGCTGCAGTGATCTGAGCAGGCTCCATGCTTGCCATGGTATGGCATCTGCAGGAGATCAGAATTGCAGCAGAAGCAGTGGCTGACGACAGATGCCACGAGAATAGATATTTATAGAGACCAAGGAGAGGACCTGCAAGGTGGATTCATGAGAGCGGGAGAGCAAAGTTGCCGCGGAAGCGGTGGAAAACAATGGTTAGCACCGCGCACATTTCCCGAGGAAGAACACATGTACATGGGAGCCCATGACAGACAACATGGAGAAATTCATTATTGAGACAATAGCAGCAGAGCAGAGTTGCAGCAGAAGCAGTGAATGATGACGGTTAGCAGTCCTTTTGCACCGTCTGCTGAAAGCAGTATGGCGTCGCACGGAAAAAAGATGTGGAATGATTGTCAGCCTTTGCTTTCATGGAGGGAGGGGTGACTGATGACATGTACCCAAAACCACCCTCGACAATGTTTTTGCCCCATCAGGCATTGGGAGCTTAACCCAGAATTCCAATGGGAGGTGGAGACTGTGGGAACTGTGGCTACCCATAGTGCACCACTCCGTAAGTCGATGCTAGCCACGGTAGTGAGGACGCACTCCGCAGACTTAATGCGCTTAGTGTGGGCATACGTATCGACCTAATTTTGTAGTGTAGACATACCCATAGAGATAATCAGGAATAGTTAAACTGATTTAAAAATTCACCCATTAATTAAGATTAATTTTCATATGAGACAAACCAATTGCCTAGTGACATAGAGTACTATGGTGCTCCTAGTCTGACTAAACAAAATTGGACTTTTAGGCCATGATCCTTCAAAGACATACACATACTTAACACTAGGACTACTCACAGCATGAAAAGTTAAGTATATGTGTTAGTTTTTGCAGGAATGGGGCCTTAGAGACATTTGAGATTATTTCTATAATATATAAATATATAATTCATCCTGACACTTATGCTACTCTGTGTATTTGTTTTTGTATCAGTTTTTGAAAATCTGATTATAGCGAAAACATGAAAATTGAATAAGAATAACCACATTCAATGGTCACCTTTGGTAGTTGCTCCTAACTTCTGTAATATATTCTTCTTCTGGTGTTTTTGGTGTTTGTGGTTGCTTTCTGTATTTATCTAATTCTTTACATTTAAATCTTTCTGTTTTTATATCCTCACTCAGATTGTATCTATATAAACACTATGGCCCAAATCTTCAACTGATATAAATTATCCTAGCTCCATTGCAGTCAATGTATGTATATGCACATGTATGAAAATGTCCCTGTAAAAAGATTTAGTAAATTAGTGAGAGTGAAATTGTTTGCCCTACTATTGATGATGTCACAGTTACTAGGTAAACTGCCCCTCTAACCCCTCCTGGTCTCTCTGAGCATGCTCCGTCTGGGTCTCAGGCCTCTAGCCATAACCTGTCTCTTGGGGTGGAATCTTGCCATTCTCCCACTCTCAGACCACGGCCTGATTGCAAACCATTGGGGCTCACCAGGATTCACCTTGGAAGGTCTGATTTATGTTCAGACCCTGCAATTCTGTTCCCTCTAGGGCAATGACAGTGGTAATCAGTGACAACTTTAAAGCAAAATGTAACTTATTTAGAACAGGTTTCAGAGTAGCAGCCATGTTAGTCTGTATCCGCAAAAAGAAAAGGAGGACTTGTGGCACCTTAGAGACTAACAAATTTATTTGAGCATAAGCTTTCGTGAGCTACAGTAACATTTCAGATAAAATATATCTTAAAAACAGTAAAATGGCCTGCACACATATCTAGTTTTTTTCCCTAAAACTTACCATTTCCTGGATCTGGGAAAGCCTAGTTTCTTTAGACTCCCTCGGCAGTGTCTCTCACTCTGTGCCAGGATGTCTCCCTAGACAGCATCTCACAAGGGACCACATCCTCTTCTCAGAAGGCTTTTAACTGTTTAGTATCCTTCAGATCTCCAAGTTCCCATTCTGGCAAAACAAACTTGCATCTTCCCTGGAGATAGGATGCAATGTTCTTGAAACTGATACTTTTACCCATTGTCATTCTTATCTGGAAAGCCATTGTGTTGTTCTTCGTACAGCCCCCGATGTAAGTTAAGTCGGTATATCCATATGGGCTGTAACCCAATTCACAATTAACTTCCCCTCACTGATCCAGTCACATACACTGTGTTCATAAAATTGTTACATCTCAGTATTCATACAATTATTACATATCAGCTCCACTTCAAGAAGCTTTATTTAGTTTGTAAATATTTATTCAATGATCAATGTCTGGGACTAGCTTTGCTTTCTATTTTTTTTTACAGTCTAAAGAAGGCTTCACGGCCAAAATGCCACCTCTAATCTCATTTTCTCTGTCTAGCGTGTATTTTATTAACCCCTTTTTTATTTTCCTCAGTGATAGATTAGTGAATTCCAAACTAGCTTAGGAACATTGCTTAGTGACCTTTTGTTCTTTGCATTTTTTGCGACAAAATCAACAAAAGACAACAATAGTAACCTTTCCATATTCATTACCATAAGCTGCATTGACCTTAAGAAAGAGACTTAAGATTCCACATTTTTATACAGGGTATTGCTGCTATGCTGATTTCCACAGCTTGACAATTTTGCAGTTTGTGAGACGGTATAGGAGGAGGGAATGAAATGGTTCTTATATAATATTGTCTGTGTGTCTGCACTGGGGCTGTTGGAACCAAAAAAACAAAAACTTTCTAAAAGTGACTTTTTGTGAGCTTTTCCATAACAGTATATTTCCAGCTAGTGTTAACCTCAGTGTTTAGATTTTAATTAGGGCTGTCAAGCGATTAAATAATTAATCGCGATTAATCGCATTGTTAAACAATAATGGAATACCATTTATTTAAATATTTTTGGATGTTTTCTACATTCTCAAATATATTGATTTCAATTACAACACAATACAAAGTGTACAGTGCTCACTTTATATTTGTTTTTATTACAAATATTCGCACTCTAAAAAACAAAAGAAATAGTATTTTTCAGTTCACCTCATACAAGTACTGTGCAATCTCTTTATCATGAAAGTTGAACTTACAAATGTAAAATTATTTACAAAAAATAATTGCATTGAAAAATAAAACAGTATAAAATTTTAGAGCCTACAAGTCCACTCAGTCCTACTTCAGCCAATTGCCCAGACAACCAAATTTGGTTACAATTTACAGGAGATAATGTTGCCCACTTCTTGTTTACAATTTCACCTGAAAGTGAGACAGGCATTCGCATGGCACTGTTATAGCAGGCATCTCAAGGTATTTACGTGTCAGATGCACTAAAGATTCATATGTCCCTTCATCTTCAACCACCATTCTGGGGTAAATGCTGATGATGGGTTCTGCTCGATAACGATCCAAAGCAGAGCAGACCGATGCATGTTCACTTTCAACATCTGAGTCAGATGCCACCAGCAGAAGGTTGATTTTCTTTTTTGGTGGTTCAGGTTCTGTAGTTTCCACATCTGAGTGTTGCTCTTTTAAGACTTCTGAAAACATGCTCCACACCTTGTCCCTCTCAGATTTTGGAAGGCACTTCTGATTCTTAAATCTTGGATCAAGTGCTGTCGCTATATTTAGAAATCTCACATTGGTATCTTCTTTGCATTTTGTCAAATCTGCTGTGAAAGTGTTCTTAAAACGAACATGTGCTGGGTCATCATCCAAGACAGCTATAACATGAAATATATGGCAGAATGCAGGTAAAACAGAGCTGAAGACTTACAGTTCTCCCCCAATGACTTCAGTCACAAATTTAATTAACGCCTTATTTTTTTAACGAGCATTATCAGCATGGAAACATGTCCTTTGGAATGGTGGCCCAAAGCATGAATGGGCATACAAATGTTTAGCATATCTGGCACATAAATACCTTGCAACGCGGGCTACACAAGTGCCATGCTAATGCCTGTTCTCACTTTCAGGTGACATTGTAAATGAGAAGCAGGCAGCAGCATCTCCTGTAAATGTAAACAAACGTGTTTGTCTTAGCGATTGGCTGAACAAGAAGTAGGACTGAGTTGTAGGCTCTAAAATTTTACATTGTTTTGTTTTTGAGAGCAGTTATGTAACAAAAAAAATCTGCATTTGTAAGTTACACTTTCAGGATAAAGAGATTGCACAACAGTACTTGTATAAATGAGGTTAATTGGAAAATACTATTTCTTTTGTTTTCATTTTTACAGTGCAAATATTTGTAATCGAAAATAATAATATATAGTGAGCAGTGTACACTTTGTATGCTGTGTTGTAACAGAAATCAATCTATTTGAAAATGTAGAAAAACATCCAAAATATTTAATAAATTTCAATTGGTATTCTATTGTTTAACAGTGTGATTAATCGCAATTACTTTTTTTAATGGTGATTAATTTTTTTGAGTTAATTGCATGAGTTAATAGCGATTCATTGACAGCCCTAATTTTAATGTGTTTTACAAAGACTAATAAGAACAGGAATATTTTCATGATTGCTTTTAATTTAAATTAAATGCAAGTTTGGTTTACTAGCTTGAAGTATTACTCATTTGGCCTAGCTAGTTAGGCCAAATGAGTAATACCTTAAGATTTAAATTTCACAGAGAAAGAGAAATAAGAAGTACGTATGTTCAACATGCATAAGTCAACGTTGCCAGAGCAACCTGAAATTCTGGCATTTCCTGATATATATGTGTTTGATCTTAGAACCTTAATGTTGTGCTAATTCTGATTTTTTGCATTTAATTTCCTTTGGAATTTTTAAAAAAATAAAAGGGAGAAAGAAAAGAGAAAGAAAATCTAGAGCTCATTGAAATGTGCTACTTACAAATTTGTCTGGTGAAGCCAGCAGACCAACAAGTGCGTGCATAATTTGGTGATTGTTCAACTAGGTGCACACTCATGTACAGCATATCAGTTTTTAAGTGTGCACCTGTGAGCTTAAGGGATTTTTCTGCTGTGCAAGCTCAAATTGTAGTTTTTAAAAAATTGTTATGTCAAGTTCCTCACAGCCCTCTCTTGTCCTGACAAACATCAAATAACTGTCATCTGCAAATTTTGCTATCTCACTACTCACCTCACCTTTCTGGACCATTAATGAGCATATTAAACAAAACTGGACCTAATACAGAACCTTGAGGCATCCTGCTGTTAACCTTTTGCCATGATGAAATTAACCATTTAATCCAACTCTTGGCTTTTTGTCTCATAGTGAGTTTTTGATCCATGACAATACTTTGCATCTTCCATGATCACTTGGCTTCTTTTGTAGTGTCTTCTGTGGAACCTTGTCAAAAATCTTTTGCAAGTCTAAAATAGTTATGTCAGTTGTTTTTTATTTATCTGCTACTATGCTGACCTGTTCAAAAACTACTAAGTGATGATACACTAATTTTCCATTGTAGAAATAGTGCTGGTAAGGCCTTATCAAAATATAATCTTTCAGGTGTTTTGTTGTTCTGTTTTTAATTATTGTTTCCACCACTTTGCTAGGTATAGATGCACTGTTTACTAGCCTGCCATTCCCTGGAGCACTTCTAACAGCCATTTAAAAATAGTTACATTATTTGTTATCTTCCAATCCTCTAGAACAGTCGTAGTTTTTAATTACACATTACTTATTTTTGTTAGCAGCTTACCTACTTCATAGAATCATAGAAATGTAGGACTGGAAGGGACCTCAAAAGGTCTTCTTGTCCAGTCCGCTGCACTCAAGGAAGGACTAAGTATTATCTAGACCATTCCTGACAGATGTTTGTCTAACCTGCACTTAAAAATCCCCAATGATGGAGATTCCACAGCCTCCCTAGGCAATTTATTCCAGTGCTTAACCACTCTGACAGTTAGGAAGTTTTTTCTCACCTCCAACTGAAACCACCCCTGCTGTAATTTAAGCCGATTGCTTCCTTTCGATCCTCAGAGGTTAACGAGAACTATTTTTCTCCCTCCTCCTTGTAACAACCTTTTATGTACTTGAAAACTGTTATCAGTCTTCTCTTCTCCAGACTAAACAAATCTAATTTTTTCAATCTTCCCTCATAGATGCATGTTTTCTAGACCTTTAATAATTTTTGTTGCTCTTCTCTGGCTTCTCTCCAATTCATTCACATCTTTCCTGAAATGTGGCACCCAGAACTGGACAAAATACTCCAGTTGATGCCTAATCAGTACGGAGTAGAGTGGAAGAATTTATCCTTGTGTCTTGCTTACAGCACTCCCACAAATACATCCCAGGATGTTTGCTTTTTTTGCAACAGTATTACACTGCTGACTCATATTTAGCTTGTGATCCGCTATGACCCTCCCGATCCCTTTCTGCAGTACTCCTTCCTTGGCAGTCATTTCCCATTTTGTATGTGTGCAACTGATTGTTTCTTCCTAAGTGGAGTACTTTGCATTTGTCCTTATTGAATTTCATCCTATTTATCATCAAACATAAACTCCTTCAGAACTCGTGGGTGTACCAACTGGGCCTGGTGACTTTTTACTTGAAATTATCAATTTACTACAGAATCTCTTCTTCTGATACCTCAGTCTCTGATAGAAGCTCATCTTTGTAGTAAAGAGCAGGGTGTGGGCTAAGTATCTTTGATGGTGAAGAGTCAGGCAAAGAAATCATTTAGCTTCTCAGCAATGTCCTTATCCTCCTTAATTGCTCCTTTGATCCCCTGTGAGCTGGCAGAGCGACCTATTCTTTCACAGGATTCCTGCTTCTAATATTCTTAAAGAATCTTATTGTTGGTGTTTACACAGTTATTTGCACTTTGAAAACCATTTTGGCCCTTCAGATTTCCCTCTTACTTAATTCCTGCTGTCATTTATTTTTCTACTTATTGGCTTCACTAGGGGCATTTTTATGCTGCAGCTATGCTGCTATATCACTACAGTATAGATGCTTCCACATTGATGGAAGGAGTTTTTCTCCAAGAGGCGGTAGCTAGTGTGGAGAGAAGAATCCTTCCACTGACTAGCTGCATCTACATCAGTGGCTAAGTCGACCTTACTAAAGTGCTCAGGGTGCAAAATTTTTCACAGCCCTGAGTGAAGTAGCTCGGTCAACACTATCTTTAAGTACAAGCTTTAAGGCCTGGGATTAGATTTCCAAATGATAAAGGATTTCTAATTGACCTAACTAGCCTCTTAAACCTTGCCATTTAGCGATAAGGATTTACTCCCTGCCTTCCTTGTTCCCTTTTTCTTCGGTGGTATTCATGCCTTCTGAGACTCTATTTTAATTAAAAAACCGAGGAGGACTTGTGGCACCTTAGAGACTAACAAATCTATTTGGGCATAAGCTTTTGTGGGCTAAAACCCACTTCATCTGATGCATGCAGTGGAAAATACAGTTGGAAGATATATATACACAGAAAACGTGAAACAATGGGTGTTGCCATATCAATTGTAATGAGACCAATTAATTAAGGTGGGCTGTTATCAGCACGAGAAAAAAAACCTTTTGTAGTGGTAATCAGGATGGCCCATTTCAAACAGTTGACAAGAAGGTGTAAGTAACAGTAGGGGAAAAAATTAGCATGGGGAAATAGTTTTTAATTTGCGTAATGACTCATCCACTCACAGTCCAGTTTGCAAATTAATTCCAATTGCAATTAATAAATGGTGTCCAGTTTGCAAATTAATTCCAGTTCTGCAGTTTCCCATTGGAGTCTGTTTTTGAAGTTTTGTTGTTGGAGAATTGCGACTTTTAGGTCTGAAATTGCGTGACCAGGGAGGCTGAAGTGTTCTCCGACTGGTTTTTGAATGTTACAATTCTTGATGTCTGATTTGTGTCCATTTATTCTTTTGCGTAGAGATTGTCCGGTTTGGCCAATGTACATGACAGAGGGGCATTGTTGGCATATATCACATTGGTAGATGTGCAGATGAACGAGCCTCTTATGGTGTGGCTGATGTGATTAGGTCCTATTATGGTGTCCCTTGAATAGATATGTGGACAGAATTGGCAACGGGCTTTGTTGCAAGGATAGGTTCCTTGGTTAGTGTTTTTGTTGTGTGGTGTGTGGTTGCTGGTGAGTATTTGCTTCAGGTTGGGGGGCTGTCTGTAAGCGAGGACAGTCTCCCAAGATCTGTGGAGCAAGATTCTTGCTCCAGTCCCTCAGTCAGAGACAAACACGTACAAGATCTCTATCAAGCATTCTTAAAACTACAATACCCACCTGCTGAAGTGAAGAAACAGATTGACAGAGCCAATATACCCAGAAGTCTACCCAGAAGTCATCTACTACAGGACAGGCCCAACAAAGAAAGTAACAGAACGCCACTAGCTGTCACCTTTAGCCCCCAGCTTAAACCTCTCCAGCACATCATCAAGGATTTACAACCTATCCTGAAGGACGATCCCTCACTCTCACAGGTCTTGGAAGACAGGCCAGTCCTCGCTTACAGACAGCCCTCCAACAGTTGGTATGGCAACACCCATTTTTTCATGTTCTCTGTGTATTTATATCTTCCTACTGTATTTTCCACTGCATGCATCCGATGATGTGGGTTTTAGCCCACGAAAGCTTATGCCCAAATAAATGTTTTAGTCTCTAAGGTGCCACAAGGACTCCTCATTTTTTTGGCTGATACAGACTAACACGGCTACCACTCTGAAATCTATTTTAATTGTTTTCTTTGAATAGCATCTATGCCACTTCTGAGGATTTTACTTCCTTTATTTTTTACTTTAGGGCCGTTTTGAGTAGACTTTCCACTATACTGAAATCTCCCTTTCTAAACTTTAGTATCAGTGTGTCACTTTTTGGTACCCAAACGGCCCCTTGGATGTTGAAAACAAACAAATGAGCAAAAACAGGCCTCAAACTATTGGCTATCTCTGGTAGAAACATAACAGGAACAGCAACATTATCGTTAGCAATGTTACACTCCAGGATATGCATATCCCAGATCTATTGTGAAAATAAGTTTGTCCTTGCTCTTCATATTTTATGGTAGGGGGAAAATGAGAGAATCCAAAAATATAACAGATGTGGAAGCAACTGGGAGTTCGTAACAACAATCTCTCTTTAACAAAGATAAACAAAGCTGCTTGACATAGTAACAGAAGAAAACATGTAGAACTAGAACTGGGCCATCACTGATAACTTCGAGGCAAATACTTAGCCTTGCACCAATCCCAACTAAATGACTGGGGTGAGGCAGAATCCTATTATGAGGCTCTATAGCAGTCTCTGTACTCCCCTTGGTGAAAGGGATGTCCTGTGCGCGGTATCTGCATAATCACAAATATACTGGTTCAGTGTCTCATCCCTAGACAGTCACAACCGTGCCCCCAACCCACTCCATAGCAAGACAGAAGGAAACCCCTGTGGAAACATGCACTGCAGTGACTGGGGGAGACAGAACCATCGCTTCATGGTCTCTCGCCCTTTCCCTTCCAGAATGGAATCATAACTACTTCGCTGCTTATCATGTGCTATGCACCCATGGGAAAGGGAGCATGATTTGCCCCTTGGATGTTTTGTGCAATGTATCTAAAAAGGTCATGATGTTTTATTTGCTCCTTAAATGTTTTGTGGTAGATATCTAAAAAGGTCATGTTTTACCACAGCCTGAGGTATCTGTCCTAAGCTAGGGATTGTTAGCCAGTTTCTATTCCCTGCCTCTCATAAAACACATAATAAATCACAGCTTTTGTACTTTGTCAAGTGAACATAAACCCAGTATGTAGTTTTCAGTCTGGAGCTTTTAATGATTCCCTCTCTCCTCTGATTACACGAAAGTGAGGTAGAAAATAGCCTTCCAAAAATGACTCCAAATCTTGAGCTCTAAATTTTTAATCTGTGTTTACATCAGACAATTAGGGCAACTCACTTTCTAAAATTAAACATAACTGGAAATGGCTTCCACATTTCACTGTCACCTGTCTAAGAAATCAATCACTTTTGTGGGTTTTTTGGTTCCATATAAATGCCTAATTTTCAGAGGAACTGAGCACCGGCAGCTTCTACTGAAACAGGCCGTAGACCTTCAGGAAATAGATTATTATTATATGCAGTTTGTTTCATTGATGCAACCTTACAGGCAATTATGTGAAATAAAAATCAGCATCCAGTTGTTTACAAGCTACTAACAAGTATCCTATGGCCATAAAGCAATCATGCTAACTCTCATGACTTTTCATGTTTTTCTTAAAGCCCCAGCTCCTGGAATCGTGATTATGTGACAATCTCAGCTTTCATAAAAAAAGTTAGTTTTGAGCCTTTGTGGTTATGGAGAAAAGCTTTTGAAAATGATTCTTCTTCAAGTACTTTCTCATGTCCATTCCAGTGTAGGTGTGTGCTTGCCCTGAGCACTTCCACCAGAAAGGTTTTCCCTCAGTAGTATCCATCGGATTGACTCTGGTGCCCCATGGAGTCACACCCTCATAATACTGATATCTAGGGCCCCGCTGCCCCCGAGTTCCTTCTTACTGTCTGTGATGATCACTGGAACCATGACTCATTCTTGCTTCTGGAAGTAGTCCTCAGTGGACTTTTTCTGTTTTATTGTATATAGTTGATTGAATTTAGTTTCAGTTATTAGTGAGTTAGTTAGTTAGGAGTTACTGAACCTTGCTAAGCGAAGGTTAATCCCGCCCGGCACTGGGGCATGCCTCTGTCTCCGGGATTTAAACCTTGTGAGTCTTGTCACAAGCGTATGCCTGTGAATGACCCCCCATTCCAGCTGCCTCAAGTGTCTAGGGGAAGTCCATGTGTGGGAGCAATGTAAGATCTGTAGGGACTTCAATCTGGCACCAAGAACAGTGATATTAAACTCTGCTCTATCCTCATGGAGGCAGCACTCTAACCTCCATCTTTGCCGGGTCACTTGACATGGTGTGAGTACTTTGGCTTCACTTCGGGACACCCGATGCCATTCCCTGTCTCCAGCACTGAGGTCAGATGTTCCAACTGTGTCTAAGGAACCTCTGCACCATCAAACATCCTCGGTTCCAAAGACAGATGTGTTGGTGAGAGATACTAGGTACCATTCACCATCGCCAATGCCTACGAAGAAACAAAGGAAGACCAACAGAGGCCAATAACCAACGCCAAGGTCGGCAGGCTAAAGGGACACTTCCAGGGTGCAACCCATGTCAAGCCATTCTCTGGCGCGAACAGCCCGAACCGCATCATTGACTCCAGTCCTAGAACGGGAGCTATTGAGTCCAGCGCCATGAGAGAGGCACCAAAGCCCCACTAATCTGCCAGTACTGTCAATGCCAGAGGTGTTCACAGCAGCAAGGGACTCACTTGAGGGACATGCCAGCAGATCTGGTTCTCATGGGCAACTTTAATCATCCTGATATCTGCTGGGAGAGCACTACAGCAGTGCACAGACAATCCAGGAAGTTTTTGAAAAATGTAGGGGACAATTTCCTGGTGCAAGTGCTGGAGGAGCCAACTAGGGGGAGAGCTTTTCTTGACCTGCTGCTCACAAACCGGGAAGAATTAGTAGGGGAATCAAAAGTGGATGGGAATCTGGGAGGCAGTGACCATGAGTTGGTCGAGTTCAGGATCCTGACACAGGGAAGAAAGGTAAGCAGCAGAATACGGACCCTGGACTTCAGGAGAGCAGACTTCGACTCCCTCAGGGAACTGATGGGTAGGATCCCCTGGGGGAATAACATGAGGGGGAAAGGAGTCCAGGAGAGCTGGCTGTATTTCAAAGAATCCCTGTTTAGGTTACAGGGACAAACCATCCCGATGTGTCGAAAGAATAGTAAATATGGCAGGCGACCAGCTTGGCTTAACAGTGAAATCCTTGCGGATCTTAAACATAAAAAAGAAGCTTACAAGAAGTGGAAGATTGGACAAATGACCAGGGAAGAGTATAAAAATATTGCTCGGGCATGTAGGAATGAAATCAGGAGGGCCAAATCGCACCTGGAGCTGCAGCTAGCAAGAGATGTTAAGAGTAACAAGAAGGGTTTCTTCAGGTGTGTTGGCAACAAGAAGAAAGCCAAGGAAAGTGTGGGCCCCTTACTGAATGAGGGAGGCAACCTAGTGACAGAGGATGTGGAAAAAGCTGATGTACTCAATGCTTTTTTTTGTCTCTGTCTTCACGAACAAGGTCAGCTCCCAGACTGCTGCGCTGGGCAACACAGCAAGGGGAGTAGGTGGCCAGCCCTCTGTTGAGAAAGAAGTGGTTAGGGACTATTTAGAAAAGCTGGACGTGCACAAGTCCATGGGGCCGGATGCGTTGCATCCGAGAGTGCTAAAGGAGTTGGCGGCTGTGATTGCAGAGCCATTGGCCATTATCTTTGAAAACTCATGGTGATCGGGGGAAGTCCCAGATGACTGGAAAAAGGCTAATGTAGTGTCCATCTTTAAAAAAGGGAAGAAGGAGGATCCTGGGAACTACAGGCCAGTCAGCCTCACCTCAGTCCCTGGAAAAATCATGGAGCAGGTCCTCAAGGAATCAATCCTGAAGCACTTACATGAGAGGAAAGTTATGAGGAACAGTCAGCATGGATTCACCAAGGGAAGGTCATGCCTGACTAATCTAATCACCTTCTATGATGAGATTACTGGTTCTGTGGATGAAGGGAAAGCAGTGGATGTATTGTTTCTTGACTTTAGCAAAGCTTTTGACATGGTCTCCCACAGTATTCTTGTCAGCAAGTTAAAGAAGTATGGGCTGGATGAATGCACTATAAGGTGGATAGAAAGTTGGCTAGATTGTCGGGCTCAACGGGTAGTGATCAATGACTCCATGTCTAGTTGGCAGCCGGTATCAAGTGGAGTGCCCCAGGGGTCGGTCCTGGGGCCAGTTTTGTTCAATATCTTCATAAATGATCTGGGGGATGGTGTGGATTGCACTCTCAGCAAATTTGCGGATGATACTAAACTAGGAGGAGTGGTAGATACGGTGGCAGGTAGGGATAGGATACAGAGGGACCTAGACAAATTGGAGGATTGGGCCAAAAGAAATCTGATGAGGTTCAACAAGGATAAGTGCAGGGTCTTGCACTTAGGATGGAAGAATCCAATGCACCGCTACAGACTAGGGACCGAATGGCTCGGCAGCAGTTCTGTGGAAAAGGACCTAGGAGTGACAATGGACGAGAAGCTGGATATGAGTCAACAGTGTGCCCTTGTTGCCAAGAAGGCCAATGGCATTTTGGGATGTATAAGTAGGGGCATAGCGAGCAGATCGAGGGACGTGATCGTTCCCCTCTGTTCGGCATTGGTGAGGCCTCATCTGGAGTACTGTGTCCAGTTTTGGGCCCCACACTACAAGAAGGATGTGGAAAAATTGGAGAGAGTCCAGCGAAGGGCAACAAAAATGATTAGGGGTCTGGAACAAATGACTTATGAGGAGAGGCTGAGGGAACTGGGATTGTTTAGTCTGCAGAAGAGAAGAATGAGGGGGGATTTGATAGCTTCTTTCAACTACCTGAAAGGGGGTTCCAAAGAGGATGGATCTAGACTGTGCTCAGTGGTAGCAGATGACAGAACGAGGAGTAATGGTCTCAAGTTGCAGTGGGGGAGGTTTAGGTTGGATATTAGGAAAAACATTTTCACTAGGAGGGTGGTGAAGCACTGGTATGGGTTACCTAAGGAGCTGGTGGAATCTCCTTCCTTTGAGGTTTTTAAGGTCAGGCTTGACAAAGCCCTTGCTGGGATGATTTAGTTGGGGATTGGTCCTGCTTTGAGCATGGGGTTGGACTAGATGACCTCCTGAGGTCCCTTCCAACCCTGATATTCTATGATTCTATGATACTCGTGCTACTGGTACCAATGTCCCCGCTGTATGGGAGCTATCAGTGGTGGTACCAATGGGAAAGACTTCTGCAGGCTCAAGGCCTCAGATAGTTTCTAAGGAGAAATCAGCCATGATGGCACCAGTCGGCACCGCTCCATGCTGGTCTCCGGAGGGAACCTTGGAGATGGAGTCTTACGTTTCGCGGAGGAGCCAGCACCGCCATTCCAGAAGGCACTGTCCCGCTGTGGACCTGAGCCAAGGAGTCCCACCTGTAGTGTGGCCACTGGGATAGTGGCAGTTCCCTATGAAATGGCCTTTCTGGAACCCCCCGAGCATTTCCAGCACACCCGCTTCCCATTTCAGGAGGTAATATTCAGTGGCTTTGGAGCCCAAACTGCTTCCACCACTAGGACATGATCCAGCCAATGCAGTGTACCAAGAGATGGCATCATGGGTCCCAGCCAGTGCTGAGGGCAAAGAGCAGGGCCCGCTATCAGTGCAAGTGTCGTCCTTCTCTTACCCAGATGAGGCGGTCGTGGGAAGTGATATTGTGCCCTCTAAGGAGGATTATAAGGTGCATCAAGAGCTCCTAAGGACGGTAGCTCAGAACCTGGGTATCCAGGTGGAGGAAATTAGTCCTCCCACTCCCTTGTAGACATCTTGGCAGCAACAGGCCCTGTGACAGTGGCGTTGCCCATGAATGATGCCATCATAGACCCCATCAGGGCAGACCATGGCATCACTGAAGCAGACAGCAAAGAAAAGTGACAGGAAATATTTTGTCCCAGTGAAGGGGCTTGAGTTCCTGTACAGTCTCCCAATATCGGGCCTTTGGTGGTGTCAGCAGCCAACAAGCAGGAAAGGCAGGACCAACAGGGACCGATACCCAAGGCCAAACACACCAAAAAGTTAGGCCTTTTTGGGAGGAAGGTCTATTTGACTGGGGGTCTCCAGCTCAGGATCGCCAATCAGCAGGCACTGCTGAGCAGGTATAATTTCAACTCCTGGAACTCTATACAGAAATTTAAGGAGTTGCTGCCACAAAAGTCCAGACGAGTATTTGTCGCTCTCATACAGGAGGGCATGTCCATGGCAAAGACATCCCTACAGGCAGCCTTGGATGTGGAGGACCTTGCAGCCCAATCAGTGGCTTTGGCTGTGACTATGTGGAGAAGCTCCTGGCTGCAATCCTTGGGCTTGCTGCACAAGGTCCAACAAACTTTTTAGAATCTCCTTTTTGAGTGTACATCGCTCTTTTTTGAGCAGATCGACTGCAAACTGCACAGTTTGAAGGACTTAAGGGTCACGCTTAAGTCCTTAGGCTTTCATACTTCAGACCTTGGGTGGAAGTACTGTAGGCCAAAGCCGATGGCTTGCTTCTTCACGCCGCCTGCTTGACAGGACTATAGCAGGAAGAGGAGCAGAGGCTACAGGAGGAGACCTCTGCCACAGTCTTCATTTGCATCAAGCAGCTTCTAGCCCAAGAGGTGCAGTCACTCCTAAAGGTGGGAGAAGTGGAGGAGGTTCCGCTACAGCTAAAGGGCTGTGGGTTCTATTCCTGCTATTTGCTAATCCCGAAAGCCAACGGCAGTCTCAGACTGATTCTGGACCTGTGAAACCTCAACAAATTCACTACCAATTTATGGTGCTCCCGTTCATCCTGTCGACAGCCCCTTGGGTGTTCACAAAGTGCATGGCAGTCATTGCAGCTTTCCTGAGGAGACAAGGAGTTCAAGTTTATCAGAGATTGGTCCAGTTTTCAGGTATAGGTGGATGTAAGACTAATATAGTCGAGCTTCTAAGACTTAGGTCTGCTCATAAATGTGCAGATATCCACTTCCTCCCCAGTCCAGAGGATAGAATTCATTGGGGCAGTTCTGGAGTAGGTACAGGCCAGAGCTTCTCTCCTAGAAGTACACTTCCAAGCAATAAAGAGGCTTATAGAAAGCCTCAGGAATCACCCTGTCACCATGGCGAGAAATTGCTTACAGCCCTTGGCCACATGGCATCTTGTACCTATGTGGTTCAGCATGCAAGACTTCAGATCAGATCCCTCCAGGCATGGCTAGCGTCGGTATACTCACCAAGCCAACATCATCTAGATTCAGTCCTTACAGTTCCCCCGTTGGTGATTACTTCCCTCAAATGGTGGCTAGACCTGCTAGGTGTGTGCAGGAGTCCCTTTCTCAAGACCCCAACCGTCAGTGTCCTTCGACACAGATGCATTGGTGATGAAGTAGGGAGCTCACTTGGGGTCTCTCAGAAGTCAGGACCTCTGGTCTCCAGAAGAGCTCTTGTTATACATCAATGTCAGAGAGCTTAGGGCAGTTCGCCTGGCCTGCCAAGCTTTCCAACCCCATGTAGCAGGCACAGGCAACAGAACTTACAGACGACACAACAGCCATGTTCTATATCAAGAGACAGGGTGGAACGTGCTTCTCTCACCTGTGCCAGGAGGCACTCCGCTTATGACAATTTTGCATAGCTCACTTGATTCACCTTGAGGCCTCCTATCTGCTGCGTTCTCAGAACAAACTAGCAGATCACCTCAGCACGGTCTTCTCCAACCACCCTGAGTGGTCCATATGCCCAGAAGTCCTACAAGTCACCTTGCAGAAGTGGGGAGCTCCCCAAATAGATCTGTTTGCAATACAGCATAACAGGAAGTGTTTACACTTCTGCTCTTTCCTGGGCCACAGTGCAGGATCTCTGACAGATGACTTGCCTGTCTTCTTGCCTTGGACAGGTCATCTGTTCTATGCATTTCCACCCATTCCTCATACACAAGGTCTTACTGAGGATAAGATGAGACAGAGCACGAGTCATCCTGATAGCCTTAGCCTGTCAGTGGAAACACCAATCTGGCTACCTCGGGTTCCAGACCTGATATCTCAGGACCCTGATCACTTGCGTCACCTGAATGTCGAGTCCCTTCATCTCACGGCCTGGAAGCTCCAGGGCTGAACCCATCGGAGCTAGCATGCTCTGGACCAGTTCGGAAAGTTTTTAGGAAGCAAAAAGCCATCCACTAGAGCTATGTACCTAGCAAAGTGGAAAAGATTCTCAATTTGGTCAGCACAGAAAGGTGTTCTACCTACACGGTCATCAGTGCCATTCATGATGGACAGCTTGCTACACCTGAAGCAGCAAGGGCTATCGGTGTCATCAATTACAGTCCACCTGGCTGCAGTTTCAGCATTTCACCCATTGGTAAATGGCCAGTCCATCTTTGCAACCTCTATCTGCAGTTGTTTTCTCCAAGGACTTGACAGACTATACTCTCAGGTACGACAATCAATCCCTCCCTGGGATCTCAACTTGCTATTGCCAAGACTCCTGGGTTCCACATTCATGCCACTGGCAACGTGTTCTGTGCTGTATTTGTCCTGGAAGATGGCCTTTCTTGTGGCCATTACTTTAACCAGAAGGGTCTCGGAAATCAGGGCCCTTACTTCAGAATCACCATACATGGTATTCTTCAACTACAAGGTCCTGCTGCACCCCCACCTCGCCTTTCTCCCAAAGTTGGTTTCACAATTCCTTAGTAACCAGGACATATTCCTCCTGGTCTTCTATCTGAAACCACATGCCAACAAACAGGAGCATACACTTTACTCACTAGATGTCAGACATGTGCTTGCCTTCTGCATAGGAAGGACTGAATCATTTTGAAAAACTACTCAACCTTTTGTGGCTGTTGCAGACAGGCTGAAGGGTCTTCCGGTCTCAGCCCAGAAAATTTCATTGTGGATCACTTCCTGTATCTGCACATGCTACGACCTGGCGAAGGTCCCTGGCTCCAGCCTTGGTGGCACATTCCAGAAGAGCTCAAGCATCTTCAGCTGCATTCGTGGCACATGTCCCTATCCTGGACATCTGTAGAGCGGCAATGTGGTCTTTGGTCCACACTTACGCATCTCACTATGCCATCACTCAGCAGACTAAAGACGATGCTGGGTTTGGCAGAGTGGTGCTGCAATCTTCGTATCAATGAAGTCCGACCTCTCACCCTGCATCTTCTTGGGAGACATTGCAATGGACATGAGCAAGCACTCGAAGAAGAAAAAACAGTTACTAACCTTCCGTAACTGCTCTTCTTTGAGATGTGTCGCTTATGGCCATTCCAACCACACCCCCCCACACACACATATTCTGTCAGAGTTAGCTAGCAAGAAGGAACTGAATGAGCAGTGGGTTGGCGGAGCCCTTTTTACTGGCTCTATGAGAGCATGTCTCCAGGAAGTGCCAGAGCCGACCCGACAGATACCAACAAGGGAAAAACTTTCCATCGGTGGTGCTTGGGGTGAGAACACACCTAGATTGGAATGGACATGAGCAAGACATCTCGAAGAACAACAGTTGTGGAAGGTTAGTAACCATTTTATCTCAAAAGCACATAAATCAGAATACAAATTTTAAAAAGCCAAACATTTATTATTTTTATGCCAGTATCATGAGTTTGGAGCCCACATTCATGATTTTGGAATGCTTGTGGTTGGCAACATTAGAGTGGTAATAGTAATTTGAGGGGTTTTTTTTCTATTTTTAGAGTTGTAAATTCAGTTTGCTGATTAAAGGCTGAAGTCTACATGGCATTTAGTCATTTGCAGAGTGTGTGTGTGAGAGTGAGGGCGAGAGGATACAAGGGCTCTTATCCCCATCACTGTGTGGCACATGTAAGGGCCAAGCAAAATTGCAGTCCCTACATTCAGGGGAGTCCATGGAAAACTCTGTACCTAACGCCATAGAGGTGGACAGCTCTCCAAAATGAGCAAGGAGTGGAATGGAAGACAAGGGAACCTCATCTCATGCCGCCTTCACTGAGGATGAAGTGGGACTGGAGCACAAGTGAAAAGGGAGCTGTAGATGATGTGCTTTCCCTGCAGGCCCAGGAACTTGAGGTGGCATTCTGCTGAATGCCTCCCAGTCCTCCTCCTGGGGTTGTGCATCTCCACACCAGCCCCAACCAAAGGCTGTGTTGAAAAGGCACAATGGTAAGATCAATTAATGTGCACATATGACTCAATCCCTCTAGAAATCAATGGGAATTTTGCCAAAAAATGTTTTTATGATTAGGCCCAAAGTAATTAAAGCTCTGCAAAATGTGTGATCCCTCTCCCCTCCTTCCTCTTAATTTCATTGAGGGCCATCCAGAAATTTCACTTCACTAATTGTGAAAATGTATGCTTCAAGAGCAAATGTGGAGACAAAATTTTGAAATTCAGTATTCTTAAAATTTTGATCTTTTTGGTCAAAAACAGGTTCATTTTTGAATGGCAGTGAGCACGTTTTCATGAAAAAGATAGTCACTTTCAAATAAAGTCCCTACAGTATTTTTCACTTTTTAACAGAAAAGATCCTTGAAATGTAAATAACATGTGAAAACTTCAAATGGTGGGGGCTTTCAATTTCATTACAAATATTTTTAAGAATGCAAGTGAAGTTTTCTTTATCATGCATGACTTGTGTAGCATCACTAATGAACTTACTCATACAAATTAGATATAGGTTAGAGCTGTTCAAATTCTATCCATTAGTCATGGGTATTTCTAAAATGCCTGTTACAGTGGTGCTAAGCACCAAGTCAATGAATTTGCTTCACTGAGGTTTTTAAAGTAGACTGCACTAAATTCTAGATGTTGTTCTGTTCAAGACAACCTTGCATTAGCCAAGGGAGAGGAATTTTATAAGTAAAGTTATGGATTTGAAGGAATCTCAAAGTGAAACCAAATCAGAACCACAGAGTTGCATATGGTTTCCCACAGAAGCCAGGCAAAATGGGAAATCCTGCATGAATTGGTCCAGGTTCACTCGGGGAAGGGATGGGGTAAAAAAGAATGAGGACAAGATCTATTGCTTGGAATTATTATCTAAGTTTTCTGCCTTTTCTCAGTGTGTTTGATAAAATTATGTTAGTGGAATTAGAGCTGATTAAGAGATCACATGAACATTCAGTTTATGCACATTCACTTCTTGGTGGCTCAGCTTATTTATGCATCTATAAAAGGTGAGGAAATAAGAGGCCCTAATATTGTCTCACTTACTGTAGCTACCACAGAAGAGGTGAGTTTTCACTATTGGCCATTTTCAGTATTTTTTTTTTAAAGAAGGCATGTGTATTGGAGAAAGAAACTGAAGTCTCTTAGCTCCACAGCTGTATAACCTGTGTAGAATTAGAGAAGAACTCATTATCAGCCCTCTCTTAATAATTATACCACATTTCATAGTATCGGGAAAGTACACATAAGGTCTGATGAAATCTAGCTGCAGGTGATCAGCTCTGTAGTTCCACTTACAGAACTTCATCAAATACAGGGAGGAGGAACATCAAACTCTGAGAGAGTAATTTCGAACAGTAGATCTTTCCCTTGATTTGATAGTATGGATTGGGTAATTTTCCAAATCACTAATTCCTCAGTAGACCACACAGCACAGGTGGCTGCTGATAACTCAAGCCTGCAAGTAGTCACAAAGCGGACATGTTCAGGGCATTACTGTCACTGCATATGTTGGTATAAAATACCTAGTAACACTCCAGAGGAGGAGAGGGAGTGATAAATGATAACATTAAATCAATAATCTTTATTTGACTCCTTTTATCTTTGTTCAGTGCAGTAGCATGAGAAAATGAAAGCAATGAGTTTTTCTGAGAAATTTGGATAGCACAGAGAACGCTCAACCACCATGAAAGTAATTTCATATCTGGAGATGTGAAAGTAGCTTTGGTGTTTATTTAAAGGATAGACCAGAGAGGCCCAATATGACTAGGAGCTATTGAATACAGCAGAGGAGTGTCTGCATGTTTTCCTTTAAGTGTCTTAAATCTTTTTCAGATTAGGAAATCGGTCTCATGAGAAGGCATTAAAATGTGGCACACAGCTTCAGCCTGTTAAACAGTGGTAGCACTGCCATCGTTTGCTCTGAGTTTATTTTGGTGACATGCAGAGATCAGGTTGTATAATTACCACACTGGCTCTTGCAATATGTTATTGGCTCAGATCTTGGCAGACAGATAGTAGCTGAGCAGACTGATTGAGCCCAGCCCCAAATATTCTAGTTTCCCGGGAAGCACAAAAAGCCACTGTGTACAAAAAGAATTGGTTTGGAAAACTTTATACAAATATTATTTAGAATATTCAAGAACTTTTTCTCTCTTGGCTTTCTACAGTGCCCATCAGTGAATATACATCTTACTAGTGTTTAGGGTTAGCAGCTAAGTCAAGATATTATGCCATTGAATGGATGCCTAAGATTTATGATCTGAGCGAAGGAATGTCTGTATGTGGATGTAAAGTGTATCTTCCACTTTTTTAATATTACTGAAAACCTGCATGTCACAGTACGGTCATGTATTATTCTAAAGGGAAATAAAGTGGTAAAGGCCAAAGCCATAACTCCTACCAGCTGAGACTATTTAACCCACCATCTGTTTCTGAAACGCAGTACTAGCCTCTAGTTATCGAGAAAGCTGCAGTTCAGTTAACCTTACTGAGCCATGTATTTATGGACTCAAACTAGGAGAGATAAAATGGAAAGAAATGCATGATTTCTAACATCCACATCTCTTCTTGGTTCACTCGCTGTAATCCTGTGAATCCTAGTGAAAATAAAATCAAAGCAGCAGTCCTTATGAAATATTTTGTGATACTGTGTATTTTAGATGCTGTGTAAATATCAAACGCATTGCATTTGTCAAGCAAGTAGAAAGAAAGCAGATCCAGAGTAGGTTTTTTAAAGCTAGTCACATTATTTCATGTACTTGTATCATAAGTAAAATTTGCAGTCACATCTTCCATTGATATCTATGCACTTAAATTGCTTTGCAGTTTCCTTATTAGTACAGTAGTCACAGCAGCTCAGGCTGTTGTCTTATCAGACTTTGCCAGCTAAACTTTATTGGATCTGGTCTGCATGTATATAGGAGACCGCCAAGGAATGCTTAGGTGCTGCAGGAAATGCTACTAGTAATTCTGTAGGTGGCCCTCTTTCCTCTGTCTCGGTACTAAAAGAGTGCCTGTGTGTCATGCTAATTGATTCTGTGTTGCTGTGTTATCCATAGACTATTGAGCCCAACATCTTGGTCTAATTCTAATTGAAGTAAATTCTGCCAACCTAAATTGCACCTCTAGTTCCAATTGCATAATCTTTACTTCCTGTCCTAAACTCGTATGTAGTGCTGTTGTGTGCTGTTAAATAGCTGATGATTTATGTCAGTGATGGATGCAGTGATTACTGTGGTATGATCACTGTGGTGTCTTTTGAGATAACAAATAAATGTAAGTTGTTATGGGCTGTGGATAAAAATTGCTGTATAACAGTTACATATATTAGTAATAGTATTATTACCATTCAAAACTGTGGGCCAAAGGCTTCTACCTTTACTCATTGTGTTGGGGTACGTACCCCAAACAAGCTCCAAAAGGGGTTAATATGGGCCTGAGAAGCCAATTAACATATCAGGCTGCATCTGGTGGGAGAGACAAGTTTGACTGAGGATGAAGCCAGCTGGGGAGAGCTGGCACAGGACTGTAAATAGAAAAAGTTGTGAGCAGAAGGGGGATGAGTCGTCTTTACCATTAAGGAAAAGAAAGCTGCAGGGAGTAGAGTAATTTTGCAGGTGTTCTCTAGGATTAGAGAGCTTGTCATGAGAAAGCCTCGGGGGACAAAATGCAACCACTGGAACGGGCTTGAGTGGTAAGCCTTGTTAAATGGGCAGGTTCTAGACGTCCAAGAAGGGAGAGAGCCATGGGAGGATGTTTGGTTAAGGAACAAAGCAGGGGAAATGGAGTAGCAGAAAGGCATGAAAAGCCAAGCCTGAGGAAGGTGGTTTAGTTTTGGTTTGTTAAGGAGATTCCAGGGGAGGGCCGTGAAAGAAGGGGGAACTGCGAGAGGTTGAGGGGACAGAGTTTGAGAAAGGCTGTTTAGGAAGAAGCCCACAGAAGAAGCAGCAAGGACTTGGACTGAACAGATCCTAGCTGCTGATTACAGGGCCCCTGGGCTGCAACCCAATGTAGTGAGAGGGCCTGAGTTCCCCAACCAGTCAGTGGTATGGTGGCATGAGGCTTCAGAAGCAGATAAGGACAACTGGAAGCCCTGAAGATGTACAGGAACCATGGGGTCCAGAGTTGGGGCCAGAGACCTGATATAAGGACACTGGATTTTTTTGGTGGGACTCTGTTACCTTGGAAGAGATGGACTAAATTGTGACCTGGCCAAAAGGCTGAGTCCTAGGAATAGGTAGACCACCGCAGGACCAGAGCAGCTGGAAAGGAGGTGGCAGATGGGGAGAGAAACGTTACGCCACACCTGGTCCAAGGAGGCACTCTAGTGGTGAATCCACTCCTTCACATTCATGTTGAATAGTACCTTAGGCTGCAAACGATCTTGTTGACTTCAGTGGGACTACTCAGAGAGTAAGGTCTTACTTGGCAGCACTAAGGGTGGCAGAATCTGGCCGGGTTAGGAAAGTTAGCAGATCTGTGAAGTTAATTTCATAGACTGTTTTCACAAACTCGAGTAATTTGCTAGATGAAACATGCCATCTGAGCCCCAAGCTGAGCATTGTCAGACCATATGTGAGGGATCTTGAATTAACAGGCTGCATCACAGGTAAAGAGTGTGCCTGCAGCTTTCAAGAAAGAATGACATAATCCACAAAATGGGAAGAATTACCTTTCCCATCAACTCTTTGCTAAAAGGACTGAGATCTGAGGGATACAGGGGGTTGGGAGATGCAGTTCCCTTTGTAAAATACATAGATGAGATTGAGAGGGGAATGAGAGATTTGCTCCCTTGTTGTGCTCAATGGCTGCTTGCAACACAGAAAAGCTCTTATGTTTTTAAGGTCCTGGGGAGTGAATTCTGACATTTCAGCCCACTTACCTCAGCTGGAATATGAGGTCTTAACTATAGCCTTAGTTAAAGGGAATGCATAAAATCAGAAACCGTGAATACATGCCTTCTTGAGCTGGTAACGATTCTACCAACTCATTGACTTCAAGAGATGTGACACACTGATGTCATCTCAAAGGCTTCATGCTTGTTAGCTTCTCACTACTATTAGGATGTTCCTAGTTTCGTTCAATGGGCAAATTTAGTAATTATATTTAAGGGATTTATAGAAATTTCAAAGATAGCTATCAGCTGAACATTAGATGCTGCAAGCTGTGTAACAGGATGAGTGCAAGGAAGTTGGTATTTACTGAACAAAGTGAGACCTTTTCCTGAATCCACAAAGCTTTTAAAACCCTTCCTCTCCCATTTTAGGAGGCTTTTAAAGCTATCCTCTATGACCATTTACTGTGATTGTTATGTACCTTTAGTGAGGTACAAGGGATGTCTGAACAAATTTTCCAACCAGAAATGCAATATGGAGATTTAGATAAACAGTTTAACTAAGACGAATTATGTACTTATGCAAAGCTGAATATGCCCACACAAGAGCATGACTCACTGGGACAAATTTATCCCTGGTGTAGCCCTATTGCTGTTAGTTATACAGTGGACTGAAAGTCTAATCAAGGCACAGAGCCTTTCGACCTGGTGAGAAAACAGGTTAATGAGAAAACAAAGAAAACTGTTTTTTCTGATTAAATTTCCAAATGATGACACAACAAATTCTCATATTGGAAACATGGCAGCTTTCAAGTATATGAGTCTAGTTCATTAATTTCTCAAGGATTCTGATTCAGATACTTATATGGATCCAATGGGGAAAATATGTTGAACTTAGTTTTCATTTGTGCAGCTTTTGGAGAGTGCAAATTTCCTGCATTACCTTGACTGATTAGTGTATTGCTTTTCCTGAGTCATGTTTTGTGCAGTGATCAAAGGTCATTAAATAGTTAGATTTTTGTGTTGTATTTTCCAGCTCATCACTCTCAGTAGTTTATGCACCTCTATTGTTTGTCTTATTTCCAGTAAAGAGTCACCATTTCAGGAGATACCTAGTGCCAAACTAACTAAAAAACTTATTTTTTTAAATAAAGGAGCGAACACAATGCAGACAAGTAACCCTGTAAAAACAAAACACTTCATGTCATTATGCTGTGTATATCTTGGTCCCACCTGATTTGCCTGTTGTACATATGCTGTCAACCAGATTCTGCCACCTTTACGCACATTGAATAGTACCTTATTCCCTGAGTAATCACATTGACGTTGGTAGGACTGTTTATGAAATAAGTACTACCTACTGTGAGCAAGGGTGACAGATCAGGCCCTCTGTAGTGTCTTATCTAGTAGAGGGTGCAGTCCTGTAACTCATCATACCTACTGAATTTACTATAGCATTAATTTCAGTGGAACTGATTGTGTAAGGAAGTTCAGCTCAACTTGAGTATTACTGAATCAGGCCCCTTGATTATAAACTCCTCTAGGTAGGAACTGGGGCCTTGATTCTCCACTATGTATGGTTGTGGTTGCCTGATTCAAGGCCATCCAGTCCTAAAGTAGAGTTCCTTATGCTAGCAGAGGATTGGGCATAGTGGCGCTCAGCTCTGCCATCATCCTGATGCCCGCAGCTAGTCCCTCACATACGCCTTCCTATACACCAGTGTTGATTCTCCCATCTCTGGGAAGTTTAAGTCCAGAAGGCTCCTGTCTTTTATTTGACATTAAACCACCATATGCACCTAATAATAATACATACTAGAGTAGAAGCTAGTTTAAATAGTTCCTGCTGGAGGAGTAGAACACTTAGCACATTTTGTTAGGCCCACAGTCAGAGAACCACAGGGCTACAATTACATCAAATACAGTCAAGATGGGAAGAATTTGGTGTGGTTTGGCCAAACTTTGGATGCTTATTTGATGATTTAGGTGATATCCTCTATTCCTTCAGAGGGAATTCCCACATGGTATATAGCAAGCTGTATGCCACCTGTTCCCGGCCACTGTGATGGGCTCTCACCCCTTGTCAGCACCTCCTGTTGGTTAGGTGTCTTCTGCAATCTTTTTACTCTACTCCTGACACCCCCTGTAGGTTGTTGACCTTGCTTCGTTGGCCTTCAGTGGCTCAGCCCTCCAGCCAAGTCACACAGTCCAAAATAGACCCTCTAACAAGGGCTATCAGTCTGCCCTTACTAGTGTCTTTAGTCCTGTCTTTGGCCCTGTTAAATCTAGCCCCTTTTCCCGGACTTTTAGTAAAGAGTCCAACCGGAACTATTGGTCTACTCTCACCAGGGTCTTCAGCCCTGTCTCTATGCTCTTTAAATTTAGGCCCTCATCTTGGTCTTTTACACTAGCCATGTCCCCTCTCCAGGACTTAGGCTGGTGGGGAAACCCAGGCCTGCCTACTACTCCGGGTACCAACCTGGGGACCCTATGAACAACAGCCACGTATGCTTCCTTTGATTGATTGCTGCTGTTTTCCCTGGGCTTCCTCCCACCTGGTCCTTTTCCTTTCACCCATTACCTTAGGGTTACCGATGTTAGGTCCTCTTGTTCACAAGGCCAGTAAATCAGCCCATCAAGCACCTGTGGCCAGAACAGAGCACCCTTCCTTGTTGTTTTGGTCCCAGCCAGGAACTGACCTGCTCAGGCCTTGCAGCTCCTTTTATCTGAGCCTGCTGGGCTAATATTGGCTGTTTCTGTGTAGCCTTTCTAGGCTGGGCTAGAGGACCCACCTTTGCCACTCCTTCCTGGGGCAGGGTGTAATATGACTGCAAGGTCTCCAGCAGGGAGCCACAAAGGGCCTGGTAAACCAAATCACACCCCACCCTTTGTGTCAGGGGCTGGAGAGGATATGGCCAGAGTGTCTTTTACTCCAGCAATCCTGGGCCAGCTGAATGGTCACTAGGGAGCCATTATCAGCCTGAAGAATTTGCAGCCACCTCAAGGCTGCTCTAAATTCCATGGTGATCAACTAACTAGGTTGTCCTGGCATAACATCCCTCTCCCTTCTTCTTTTTCCCTTCCTGCATGGATCCTGTGTTGAGCATGGTTCAGCCACACATGAGAATCTGGCCCTTCAGGTCTGTAAATCTGTGCTGAAAATTATGTCGGGAATAGCCTCTCCCATAGTATATGTATGTGGATGCTTCTACTTCCGAGCCTGGCCAGAATGATTAAGTGCTAAGCCACATAAAATGAGCTTTTAAAAGACACTAAAAAATCATTTCTGACCCCCAGAGAAAGATCTTTTAGAGCTTGGCTGACAATTCAGGTGAATACTTACTTTATCCACATCCCCAATTTGCTTATCCTAAAAAGTGACGCCTTAGCACACATGGATAATGAAGGAGTGAACATCCAGTGCATGAGAAAAGATATAATGGGAAAATGGGGTAGATCTGGGAAATGGATACACTTTGTGTTTACCAAACTATTACATTTTTGTGTACAATGAGATTTTTTTTAAAGGTTTATATGATACATAGTGTGTCATGATGTTTGTGTGTGTGACAGCGGAAGCCTTAGTACTCTGACTTCTCATAGCATATGACAACATATCCTGACAACTCAGTGAATAACAAAAATATAATTTTTAATCAGTTCTTTTATCCAATAATCTCAATCGGGATCAGACAAAATTACCCATTAGTCTCAACAGGGATCACACAAAATTACTCAGTCTTTCATGACTTTAAATTAATCTTCTTTCTCCGAAAGGATAATAAAAGAACTAATGGAAAAGGTAAACTCACTTTGTACACCTTGGCACAAATGTCAAATTCTAATGATTGCCTCATTTAAAGCTTGGACAAGTCAGACTTTTTGGAGCACTGGTACCAGCACTGAAAACAGTAAATGGTAACCAAGATAGTCCAGGTCCCACATGTACTTTTGCCTCTGATCAAAGCTACAGTTATATGTAATCATTTACTTCCATTTTATTATGAATTAAAAATGGGCCAATTTTCACAAAAAAAATTATGTGAATATTTTGGAGTAAAATTCATGTTTTTCTTCTATTTTGGTGCACAAATAGGTGTTTCATTGAAATTTTGTGAAGAACTAAATTTGGAAGTCTGTAAATTTCTGAGAAAAGATTGTACAAGTGCAGAATTCTATTGGATGAAAAGGTTGAACTTTGCACAACTCTAGAGTGAGATTTTTCAAAAGTACCTCAGCCTATGTGATGAATCTCATTGGAAGTCAATGAGACATGCTCCTAAATCACCTGGGTGCTTTTGACAATATCACCCATAATCACAATATTACCACTCAGTTCAACCAAAAATACTTCCAGCTTTCATTATGTGGAAATTGGTGCATGGCCATGAACGGTGATTTCCCCCCCCTTACCCTCCCAGCTTCATGCAGACTTCAGTTGTAGTACAGTATATGAAACAGACTATATTTTTGGCTGAGTAGGCACCCTTATGTGGGAAAATAGCTTTGATGTCTAGGTAAGGGTACTGGATGCTTGTCCGTGTTTGATGTTTTTCTTGCAGTTAAATCAAAGAAAATCTTTTTTGTTTCCTTGGGAAAAAAATTGGATAAGAACAGGGAACAAGAAGACAAGAAGATTTTTAGCATTTTAAAAATCTTTCCCCCTACTTTTATGATTGCCTCTATCACTCTCCCATAAATCACCTCAATTTATGAAAATATGTTGTAGTTATTAGTTTAAACTGACTTGGTAATTTACTTGGCACTTTATTTTACCATTACTAAAAAGGTTCAAAATAAAAATATCAGTTATACATGAATACATCTAAATTCAACTGTATCCACGTTATTTCCCTCCATGTAACCAAATACACTAATTTGTTTCTTTTTGCAATATCATCAGACAGTTGTACTCCTAAAAATGTCTGTCTCTTCAAACTAGCTGATTCTTACAGTATAAAGTTGGTGTAAACAAAGTGCATGTCGAAAGGAAATGTGAAAAAGCAGAATGCTGAAATTCAAAAACCTTTTTTGTTTAGTATTTTGTGATTTCACTGGTTTAGGTGGGTATAAAAAGGAGGGCGAGCAAAGGCAAGATTAATACTTCTTGAATTCCTTGTCATGGAATTCACAGCAGAATACACTAAATTGGCCATGAACACTGGAAAATTGTTTGTAGGATGCTCATTTTTGGAGTTCCTCCCTTGTTTTAGAATGTAATATATATGAAATTGCTGTGGAAGGAGAAGAACAGAGAATGTGACACAGAACAGCAGGGAGCCTGATAAAAAACACAGTTCAAGCCTCATATGGTGGTACAGTTTAGTTGTGCGCCGATAGGAAGCAGTCATAGTCTTTCCTCGTGAATCAAAGCAACAAAAAGGGCATGACAAAGCCACAAGCTTGATTTCAGTGCCAAGGGCTCAGCAGAACAGATCTCTTGGCTTGGCACCCTTCTCCTTGACAGGAGCAAATCGAGTTATCCTGACTTCCCTGCGGGGGAGACCAGCTCAAGAACAGTACAGCCTGGTCTTGCTGCAGCTGCTGAGCACCTCCAGCAAATTAGGAGGTAGACTCATACCAGTGACTTCCTGTCATGCAGCCAATCCTCATGGGGGAGGGGGTAGAAGGGAGGGGAGAATGCCTAAAGGCAGTATGTTGAAAGAAAGAGGGGGAGTGTGGGCTTTTGAAGACCAAGCAGGCGTGAAAACAAAACAAGCAAGCCAAGATCTTCCTGCGGATATCTTGATGTGTTATAATTCAGCTTCTTGCATTTTTCCTGAAATATAATTATTCTTCATCGGCTTCCCTTTAATTATTGTTTGATGCTACCAGAAGGAAAATGCAGCAGCCAACTAACACTTCAGCATATTTGGAAGCGGACACACAAACACACTAGAGATAGAACTGCAGCATACAGTATATGGTACACATAGACACAGATACAGCAGATAAAGTGAAAGCCAAGACTTCATGCCAGATAATGGGAAATGGTTTTGACAGGAGTGGGAAAACACATGCCAGATTCAGAACCAATCATTATTTCTTTTGTTGTTGTTGTTGCTGTTTTGTATTGGTACAAACTTTCTTGTAAATTGCTTCTCTTTAGAAAATAGTGCTTCAGAAAATAAGCGAATCCTCATTTTTGTAAAGATTTCTGGAATAATTGCCTGTCCATACTATCTGGAAGTAAATTAGCCACCATCAGGTCTGACAGAGTGCTGTGGATTATCTGTGGGTTCATTCTGCTCATGTTCTTGTTCAGGGTCAGCTCAGTTCAGATGGTCTATACAGATGGCACAGTTTACTTTTTAAGAAGCAGCTAACTGAAAAGGAGGATGTTAAACAAATCCCTGAATTAAAAATCTTTGCACATACTTTGTCATATAAAACTAGTCTGTCCATGTACAATCTGATGATTTCACAACTGTTCTTTTACTGCAACTCATAGCACACATTTGTAGAGTGCCTTTTATTCCAAAAGAACCCAAAACACTTTAGTACACAAGCATGCATACATACAAATACACACACACGCATAGAAATTGCATATGTTTCTTCTACCCGCAAAATGGAATGTAAAAGTCGTTTAACAGTGCACAACAACAGTGCACAACAGGTTAGGACAGGAAAGAAGAAGGCAGAAAGTAATTAACCAAACTGCTATTTTGCCAAGAGGCTGGGGCCAATGCCTCTATTGTTACAAAAGTGCCACAGGATCTTTCACGACCACAAGTGATTGGGATCTTTTATGTCTTGTGTGAAAGCCCAGTGTCCTTGCTGGGACATTTGTTTTGATAGTCTCTTAGGGAAGAGTGACACCTAAATCACTGGTTTCAGAGTAGCAGCCGTGTTAGTCTGTATTCGGAAAAAGAAAATGAGTACTTGTGGCACCTTAGAGACTAACAAATTTATTTGAGCATAAGCTTTCATGAGCTACAGCTCACTTGGCACCTTAGTAAGGAAACAGATTGATAGAGCCAGAAGAGTTCCCAGAAGTTACCTACTACAGGACAGGCCTAACAAAGAAAATAACAGAACGCCACTAGCCGTCACCTTCAGCCCCCAACTAAAACCCCTCCAACGCATTATTAAGGATCTACAACCTATCCTAAAGGATGACCCAACACTCTCACAAATCTTGGGAGACAGGCCAGTCCTTGCCTACAGACAGCCCCGCAACCTGAAGCAAATACTCACCAACAACGACATACCACACAACAGAACCACTAACCCAGGAACTTATCCTTGCAACAAAGCCCGTTGCCAACTATGCCCACATATCTATTCAGGGGACACCATCACAGGGCCTAATAACATCAGCCACACTATCAGAGGCTCGTTCACCTGCACATCCACCAATGTGATATATGCCATCATGTGCCAGCAATGCCCCTCTGCCATGTACATTGGTCAAACTGAATAGTCTCTACGTAAAAGAATAAATGGACACAAATCAGATGTCAAGAATTATAACATTCATAAACCAGTCGGAGAACACTTCAATCTCTCTGGTCACGCAATCACAGACATGAAGGTCGCTATCTTAAAACAAAAAAACTTCAAATCCAGACTCCAGCGAGAAACTGCTGAATTGGAATTCATTTGCAAATTGGATACTATTAATTTAGGTTTAAATAGAGACTGGGAGTGGCTAAGTCATTTTGCAAGGTAGCCTATTTCCTCTTGTTTTTTCCTCCTCCCCCCCCCAGATGTTCTGGTTTAACTTGGATTTAAACTTGGAGAGTGGTCAGTTTGGATGAGCTATTACCAGCAGGAGAGTGAGTTTGTGTGTGTATGGGGGTGGGGGGGATGTGAGAAAACCTGGATTTGTGCTGGAAATGGCCCACCTTGATTATCATGCACATTGTAGGGAGAATGGTCACTTTGGATGAGCTATTACCAGTAGGATAGTGAATTTGTGTGTGTGGTTTTTGGGAGGGGGGTGAGGGGGTGAGAGAACCTGGATTTGTGCAGGAAATGGCCCAACTTGATTATCATGCACATTGTGTAAAGAGTTGTCACTTTGGATGGGCTATCACCAGCAGGAGAGTGAATTTGTGTGGGGGGGTGGAGGGTGAGAAAACCTGGATTTGTGCTGGAAATGGCCCAACCTGATGATCACTTTAGATAAGCTATTACCAGCAGGACAGTGGGGTGGGAGGAGGTATTGTTTCATATTCTCTGTGTATATATAAAGTCTGCTGCAGTTTCCACGGTATGCATCCGATGAAGTGAGCTGTAGCTCACGAAAGCTCATGCTCAAATAAATTGGTTAGTCTCTAAGGTGCCACAAGTACTCCTTTTCTTTTTGCGAATACAGACTAACACGGCTGTTACTCTGAAATATATTTCAGCATAAGCTTTCGTGAGCTACAGCTCACTTCAAGTGAGCTAGCTCACGAAAGCTTATGCTCAAATAAATTTGTTAGTCTCTAAGGTGCCACAAGTACTCCTTTTCTTTTTAGCTAAATCACTATCACAATTTCCTGCAGCATCTTAGCGTTCAAGATTTTTCATCCGAATCCTACCTCAACCCAGCTCTATGTAGGCACTAGGATCTTTTGGAGCTGAAGAAATATATCTTCAGTCACTTTTGTATTATTTTTCTTTCTTTTTGCATAATATAAGCTTTACCCTTTGGTGTTTAATTTAAACATATTAAATTCATTTAATATTTAAGATCAAATACAAATAAAATAAATGTTAGCAGATGTATTAATGTTTAATAGCAGTAATTGCTATTTTTGCTCAACGTGAGTATACAACTTTAATTGCTGGTAAATAGAACTACCATGGTATAACCCATCACGAAGTATAATCTTTTTTCAAATAGTGTAGTAGAATAATAGTGCAGAATCTCAGAGTTATGAATACCTCGGGAATGAAGGAATGTTCATAACTCTGAACAAACCGTTATGGTGGTTCTTTCAAAAGTTTACAACTGAACATTGACTTAAAACAGCTTTGAAACTTTACTATGAAGAAGAAAAATGCTGCTTTTTCTTTAGTTTTTTCAGTAGTTTATATTTAACACAGTACTGTATTGTCTTCTCTTCTTCTTCTTCTTCTTCTTCTTCTTTTTTTTTTTTTGTCTCTGCTGCTGCCTGATTGTGTACTTCTGGTTCCAAATGAGGTGTATGATTGACTAATCAGTTCATAACTTTGGTGTTCATAACTCTGAAGTTCTACTGTGATGACAATAAAGAGCACATTAATGTTGCTGGAAAACAGTGGATTAAAAAGGCGTACTCCAAGTCTATTATGTAATATTGATCCTTTAAAAAATATTCTAGCACATATCTACCATGATCAATATTAGAGACTTCATCTAATAATTATTTCATTATCAATGCTCCTGTGTGACTTTAAATCCAACATAGGAAATCTGTTATTTGCTACTAATTGGGTACTAAGTTTAGTATGAAAAGGCATAGAGAGCTGCATTTTCAGAAAGTCAGACATGTTTAATTTGTGCACAAAGTTACTGCAGCTCATGGATTCCAGCCCTACATTTCTGTGGTTCTATGTAACAAAGAAATAGACCCAGCCTCAAACAGCTTGATTGTGTGTCTCTTTTCAAAAACAAACAAGAAGGGCTTGAGTGCCTTTGAGGTCGAAGATTGTGTATGAAGTTGGGGAAGGTTACTGGTGGTAGAAAAAGGATATTTGTGTTATTGTGATTGTACTGTTTTTATGATAGGTGTATACATATATATTCCCTGGCCTCAGAAATCATCATTTTGTGCATTATCTGACCTCTGTAACTGTATAACTTTCTCAATATTATCCTCTTCATTCTCCCTCGTGCTGTTTGCAAAACCTACTTTCAGTGTTTTGTTTTACATTTGGTTTGTAAGGTGATGGGGGAAGGACATCTGTCTTTGTGTGTACAATGCTCTAGCACAATGGACTTAGGTGCTGGAACTAGGAGTGCTGCCACCCCGGCTCAAAGTGATTTCCATTATCTACAGGGTTTACAGTTTGATTCCATGGTCTCAGCACCCTCACTATACAAATTGTTCCAGCACCCCGATGATGGGGCCCTGATCCTGGTTGCGGCCTCCAGTCATTAATGTGGTATAAATAAATGAAGAGACGTGTTGCGTCCTGAGTCACTGTTTCAGTATAGTAGGAATAGAGCATTGGGCCAATGAGAACAACACTGGTTGAGGCCTGCAGAAAAAAAGAAATAAAATGTCCACCATTTCCAAGTGGGGTTGCCAGGTGTCCGGCTTTTGACCACAACACCCGGTCAAAAGGCAGTTCCAGTCAACACCGCTGATCGGGCCATTAAAAGTCCAGTTGGTACGGGGCTGGCAGGCTCCCTACCCAGCTCCGTGTGCTCCCAGGAAGCATTGGGAATGTCCCTCTGGCTCCGAGGCCTAAGGGTTGCCATGGGGGCTCCGTGCACTGCCCCTGCCCTGAGCGCCGGCTCTGCAGCTTCCATTGGGTGGGAACTGCAGCCAATGGGAGCTGTGGGGGCATCATCTGCTGGCGGGGGCAGAGTGCAGAGCCACCTGGCTATGCTTCTGCCTATGGAGAGACATGCCGGCTACTTCCCAGGAGCCGCCTGAGGTAAGCCCGCACTCTGAACCACTCCTGCACCCCAACCCCGTACCCCCTCCCATACCCAAACTCCCTCCCGGAGCCCACACCCGCATCCCCTCCTGCACCCTAACCCCTGCCCCAGCCTGGAGCCCCCTCCTGCACCCTGAATCCCTCATGTCTGGCCCCACCCTGGAGCCCGTACCCCTAGCCCAGAACCCAAACCCCCTCCCACACCCCAACCCCTGCCCCAGCTCAGAACCCCGTCCCACACTCCCTCCCTCCTGGAGTCTGCACCCCCTCTGGCACCCCAACCCCATGCCCCAGCCCTGAGCCCTCTCCCACACTCTGAGCCCTTGGCCCCAGCCCAGAGCCCCAAACTCCTGCACCCCAAACTCCTCGTGCCTGGTCCCACCCCAAAGCCCACACCCCCAGCAGAAGCCCTCACCCCTCCACACATCCCAACCCCTGTCCCAGCCTGGAGTTTCCTCCCATACCCTGAACCCCTTATTTCTGGCCCCATCCCAGAGCCCTTACCCTCTCCCACACCCTAACCCCCTGCCCCAACCTGGTGAAAATGAGCAAGTGAGTGATGGTGGGGGAGAGCAAGGGAGGGAAGGAGGAAGGGGGGGGTGGACTGCGCAGGTGTGGGGCCGTGGCAAAGGGGCGGGGCCTCAGGGCAGCAGAGGGACAGGGAGTCAGGCAAGGGTGTTCCGTTTTGTGCGATTAGAAAGTAGGCAACCCTGTCTACAACACTATTGATTTTTCTTCCGTTCAACCTTCAAACAAAAATTGAGGTGGGGAGGGAGGCTCTTGGAAATATTATCCTCGTCTCTTGGAAATGATGCCATTTTCCCTCCAAAAAATGAAATTAAAAAATCCAATTACCTTAATCTGACTCTCTCAGTTCAATAAATAGCTGGCCAGAGTCATGCAAAAATTACACTTGCTGTTGACCGATCATTCATTGCTTTCATGATCATTGCCCGAATAGACTAAGACCAACAAAGTATTTCTGATTCCCTGATAATGAGAGGGAATTTTGTGAGGAAGCTCTATGAAATGTTTATTTCTAATAAAAATATTCCTGAAAATTATTATTAATATAGGAATTAATCCATTATATGCTTAATAATAGTAGTTTCTAAAATATTTTCCCATAACCCAAACGTACAAAGAACCTCATGAGCACAGTCATTGTTTAGTTCCCTTGTAATGTTTTTCTATATCTGAAATTGTGTGTGAGAGAGTGACAGGTCAGGAGATAGGGTCTCTATTTTTCAAGTTAGTTTCATATTCTCTTTCTCATATTAATAAAATGCTTTATTAATTGAAAATGACTCAGTATGAGGTACCTCCCATTGTGAAGTAGGTTTGCCATAGGATTTAAGTTGTCATTTCATACATAGCCCATCATCTTATATTTATTATCATAGAATCTCAGTATTAAAATGCTGCTTGAATTGAGGCACATTAGGGGACTTCTATGATTTAGGATATTGATATTGGAATACAGAACTTTTCATTGCTTCCTATTAAACTGTTCTTTTATTTTCTCGGTATATTGTCGCTTTGTGCACCATTCTTCTGGTTATCTATGAATAATATGTAAATATTAATCTATGGCTGTTTAAAAAATATCTTCTGATTTGATGTGTGATCCAAAATAAAGCCAAGCTATAATCCGTTATGCCAAAAGAAGATATTATGGGGCAGATCCCCAGGTGGTGTAAATTGTTGTAGCTCCATTTTTTTCTTAGCCCTCCCCTATCTCACCTTCTCCAGGCTAAACTGTGGAATTTATCAAGACAGGATAGTTATACATTCTCTTTGTTGGACTTTCTTTTCTCCCCAGGCTCTGCATAAAAATAGCCTTTCCTTTCCTTTGGGATTGAAATAATTTTGTTTCCCATCCACTCATGCTAAATATTTTGTGTGTTTCATATTATATCTAAATACTAATAAAAACAAATTTTAGAAAATATTCATCTTATGAGTGAGGATGCTGTCAGCTTTAGAAACTGGCTTGTGCTCTTGTAGTTTTACATCAAACATTTGGTCTTTATTAAGTTATGAAATTTAAAACATACCCTGTAAACTCAATCACTTTCCCTATTTGACATCTGAACTAAAAATTATGGTGGGCTGGCATAATTCGATATGGGAAACTTGCATTTGAACCTGAATCTATGGTGTGTTGATAGCGGATCTTCTAGGAGGCATATATTTCATCGGAAGGGTGCTCAGTTATATTAGCTATGAGAAAATAGGAAGCTGCAATCCATGGTAAAAAAGTGACGCAAGACACCCAGCAATAATCTTTCTCCGAACTTAATATGCAGGTTTGTAAGCACAGTCATGACCCAGGTCAACATGTTCATTTCCTTCATATAATAGAAAAGTTACTAAGATAGGATAAGATTTTCCCGGGTTGTGATTTTCTTATCATAACAAGCCTTCAGTGAGTTGCCGAAGTCTACTTTGTGTGTCTCCAGATACGTTTTTCCCTATTGAATCTAGGAGCATTAATGGGAAAAAGCAATGGTCCTCTCTATTTTTTTTTTTAATCTGACCTGGAAAGACAGGTCAGGCTGTCTGAGTGCAAGTATTTATTACTTGTGTGTGTAACCCTTTCACTTTGCCTATTAACATTCCCTGTCCCAGCTTTTCCAGTACACACTGGCTGATTTGCAGACAACACACCCTTGCACCTGGATCTACAAACACACACCACATCCCAGATGGAGGAGCTACTATGATCTTCACCAGACTTCTTTCCAAAATCCTCTACCCTCCTGTTCTAGGCAAGGGAAAACAGTAGGATCCTCAGCTTGCCCTGCCCAGCAGGCTTCTTTCGGAGGGAAGGGTATGTGACTGTCAAGTTGCAGATAGATCAGCGAGCTTTTGGTCTGGCCCAGGTTGCCCTAACTCTCCTTGTTCTGAGACTGCAGAGGGAAGACCAAGGGAAGTCCCTGCTCGAAGTTACCATTCTGTAGCTGCACCACCCTACAGCCCCTACTAAACGCCACTAGTAGAGGACTGCCAGGGACTATCCAGCAGGGCTCAGCTGCAGAGTGCACCTTCAAGGGAATGGCATGTTTTGTGATTCTTTCCAAATGGAAAAAAGAATGAAAAACACTGTCTGTCTCTCATTGCATGCAGTTTGCAACCAAAAACCCCCTACGTTTTTAAAGAACATTAAGGCTGCAAATTCAAGAACTCAAAAGTTAAGCAAATGCCAAAATTAAGATTGCCTGTGCAAACTTAATTTGGCCCCTTTTTGTGCGTATGCACAAATTATGTCTTTAAGAAAATGGTTCCATGCCATATGACCCCTGTCTCATTCAAGGAATGGGTAGTTATCCAATATTTCTTTGTATCCTCTTCATTCAGTGTATGGCCCCAGGCCATCTTTACCATACACCATTCAAAATCTTCCATTTCTCATGAGCTCTTCTGTGGTGCTCATAACCACAGTATCTGGGTGTTTCACAAACATCCATGGGTTTATCTTCACAGCACCATTGTGAGATTATATGGTATTATCCTCATTTTTACACATGGGTAAATGAAACATAGATATTAAAGGCAAAATTGTCAGAGGTGCCCACTAATTTTGGATGCCCAACTTGAAACAGATAGGGTCTGCTTTTTCAGAATACACAGCATTTTTTTAGCACTTTGTTATATTCAAGCACTGCTCTAATTGACTTCAGTTGCAGTTATGAGTGCTTAATCTGGCCCCAGGTATACAGCCGGGTGAAATTTTTCAGACAAAAAGTTTATTCAATGAAAAATACTGCTTCAGATGCCCCAAAACTATTAATAAATTTGACATGCATATTTTTGGCCATTCACAAAATGGCCAGAGTAGAGGTCTGCTCGAGCCTAATTTTTAGGCCTGACCAAGCGAACCCCACACAAGCCTGAGAGGGTCAAATTGCTTTCTGACCCGACTTGACCCTTCCCACCGAACCTAAGTTGCCACCTCCCCTTGCGTGGGGTCATTGCAGTGGTGGCTGTGTGCCCTGCTCCTGGTGTGTACACACACACACACACACCCTGCTGTGCGTATTGCAAAGTGAGAGGCACTACCCGTCTTTGGCAGGCATACTCACTCCAGACTGCAGTACACATTGCATGGCAAGGTGGCAGTGGCTGTTAGGAGCAGGGCACACAGTTGTCCCCATGGGCAAGACAAGGACGCCGATCTGACCTCAGCCTGAGAGGGTCTGGTTGTTTTCCCACCTGATCCAACCAGGATCCGACACTTGTATTTGGGTCCCGCCAGGTTGCAGGGCTGTAGGCTGGTGTTGCCCATTCTATCCCACCCCTATGCAACCTTTAGCCCAGTGATTAGAGCATGCACCTGGAATATGGGAGGCCCATGTACAATCCCCACTCTGGAACACACCCAAATTGAACTGTTTTGATTCACTGGAAAATCTGAAAAATTTCAGATTCATTTTGACCTGAACTGAAGCTTTTCTGACTTTTCAGAACTGTCACTAAACAGGAAAATCAGTTATTTTGATTGCACAGGAAACTCTAAGTGTGGTATTTCCTAACTTTTGAGTGCTTGACTTTGCAACTTTAACATTCTTTTAATGTTTTTTTATATAATTTCACACATTTTTTAAAGACGAAATGAAAAAAATAAATATTCCATCATGTGGGACCACAGTGACCCCCAACATCATCAGCAGAGTTCAGACTTTTTGATCCACCCCACAGACTTCTGCCCCTTGAACTATTGGAGTAAACAGTAGCTGCAGTAGGCTATAAGGATCAGTCCCAGAAGAGTAGGAATGAGACACATTAGATTTCACAGCTATTTTATAATAGCAAAGGAATATAGAGACTCAGGAGTTCAGGATTCAATTCCAGGTTCTGTAGGGGACTGTGCTTTCGAGATTATAGAATCTTCTGCCGTGTGTCGCTAGCCTGTTTCTGTCCCCCACTGCACCAATTTGCCCCTCCAGTTCCTTTCCCTTCTGCATCATCATTTTTTGGCCACCCACTTCTGAGCTATCTCTGTAGCAAGGTATAGCAGCTGTTTAACAGTTCACAGGAACCCTACCTGGCAGTGTAGGCACATAATAGTCTAGTTTCCTCTGGGCTGTGATACTTCGGTCTAATTTCGGTTGTTGGGTTTGCTGTGTGGGTACTGGGTGGTGTTGCCCTGTTATATACAGGAGATGAGACTAGATGATCTGGTGGTCCCTTCTGGCCTTAAACTCTGTGGGGACAGGAAGTAAAAAGAACCCCCTTACCAGATAACATAATGAACACATTTTAGAACCTGAACAGAATAGACCTGAACTGAATTGACATTGCCGGGGAAATTTAGGAAGGTGGAATACCTAAATGGGAATTTGGCAAAGAAACTGGGGCTCCCACCTTTACTCTTGCCAAAGTGAACAGGATCTTCAGTGGTCAACAAGTGATCAGTACCTCGGTGATGCAACTCATTGCGTAAATGTCACCGAGTACCTTAAGGGCCTGCTATAGTTCAATATTAACTCAGAGGAAAGAGTGGCACCTATTGAATCACCAGTACTAATTCCTGCAGCATCCAGGTGTTTCTATCCAAGTCCTAACCCTACTTGGCTTATGAGGTCAAGCAAGAATATAGTTTGAAAAGCTTTAACTACAGGCACAGTATGTTCCATTGGGTTGAACTCCCATGTGAATTTGGGGCTATTAAAATGCTCATGACTAACTGGTGAATCAGAGTATTTTAAAACCAGATTTGTTCACAATTTTCCACAGTGCTTGACGAATAGTTTTGCTATTGCAATGCAGTAGATAAGAGTCCATGAGGTGACAGGCCTGGGCATGGCTATATGTATTATTTTACAGGAGGAATTTTGCCTAGTTTTCTCACCTCACTTGTGAGTATATTTTTCAGCTTCTGCTCTCTTGATAAGGAGTCAGAATTTATTCACTCATTACATGCTGCCCTGGTGGGCATGATAATTCCTTTGACATTGGGAGATGCCAGTGATCAGTGAAGGGAAGTGGCTTTAGCAAAGGGCTACTGTGACGGGGAATATCACTCTTTAATTTACTACTCCAACTCCTTTGCCTGTCATAATCCAGCCAGAGTAGGACCTGCTTATTCAAAAGAGTTTCTCATCAGTCTTAGTGAATGACAAATCAGAAAAGAATTTGAGGTTCCTTTGTATTAGGACAAATTTCCATAAATTTCCATAAAAGCCTCCAAACTTAGCTGAACCTCTCTGTTCTGTAAATGCAGCTGGTGGGCTCCTGGGAATAGGCTTTATTATAAGATGTCCAGAAAATTCCTAGGGCTATGTTGCGCAATCAGATTTTGAACAAAATTCCCCATTGCTTTCTGCTCAAGAGCTGAAAGTACCATATAGTTCCTGCTTTTTGCCAGGCCATAAACTTTGGTGTTTGTGATTCTGGTCCCAGCCAAAACCAAGAAAAGCGGACACTTCAAAAATTTTAGAAACAAAGCAAAACAAAGTTAACCAAACCCTCTTAAACTTCAGAAAAATAGTTTATTTAGTGCAAGCTTTAGTTCTAGTCTCAGTTTATCCAAAGCAGTTTGCCTGTGATTCCAATTCAGGATTATTACTACAAATCATTTTTATATATATCCCATGAAGGGATTGAAGCATTTGCATAGTGAGGGACAAATTCCATTGTCAGTGATGCTCATCACAACCACCGTGACTTTTGTGAGGTCACACTGGGATGAAAATCATCCCTCTGTGGCCAATTCAAGACCTGTGTAGTAGTCAAGGCACACTCAATCCCTATTTTGTAGATTTCAGTGAGTTTTAAGTGGTTCATAGGAATTATGTTGGGTCTCTGTACAGGGGTGGATTTAACATTGGGTTGGAGGATAGAAGCTGGCCCTAAATACACAGTATGTATGTTGTCAGTAGAGTAGATGTGAATCTGCATTACTGACAATTGAAGTTGAGGAGTCAATCTGGATGTATCCCAGTGAGAACAGAATAGGGCCTGAAATTAAATTGATCAGTACCAAATAATGAACATTAACCTTCTTTTTCTTTCTTCCCTGGGGCTGTTATCCGTTATAAAATCTTTCTTCCCTTCCTCCTGGTGTTCAATTCCTGGCATAAACTTTGCACTAGCTTGTCATATTATTTTTATCTGTAACACTTGTAATCATTTTCACTGGTTTATTACTATAGGTTCTAGACACTGGTCCTCTGTGGGGTTAAGTTAGCTTAGTCTGTCAGCATGTTCAAAACTATGTCGTGCGGAAGGTATATAGCTCAAGGCCAAATGCAAATGTTCTGCTTTGCATATACTCCCAAAGGTTTTAATCGCAGCAGCATGCCTAGCACTTAATAAACAAGCATTTGGGAAGCTGAGATGAGGCTACATCTTGTTATTTTAGTTGTAGTGAACCATTTTTTTTCTCTCTTTTCTGTTTGATTCTCAAACTTTTCAGCCACTTCTTTGATTAATCTGAACTTTCTTCCTACAAATGAACCTGAGAACAAAGCAGGGTTTTTTTTCATGGTATCATGCATATCTTAGAATTTTTATGTGCATACTTTATGTCTTACAAAATGTGGACAACATGTCTCATACCCTAAAAATACGGACACAACTGGAAGTTCTTGATTATGATTATTTTTATTACACAGAAGTACAAGAGGTTCCAACTAAAGTTAGGACTGTATTGTGCTAGGCTCTGTATGAGCACTTGCTAAGAGACGCCCCTGCCTTGAAGTGTTTATGATCTAGAGACAAGACAGGCAAATGATGAGAGAAATTATTCCATTTTACAGAGGGAGAGCTGAGACACAGAGATTGAGGTCCAGCTCCACAAAGGAATTTTGGAGTCTAGAAAATTACTTGCAATCTATAAAGCCTGAATTAGGTGCTCTGGCTCCCTATGCAATGTGAGGGGAGAGATAGAGACACAAATGGGATCCACAAATGCCAGTGTATTAGGCAGGGAGCTACCTAAGGGAGCCAATGAGAGATACCAATGAGAGGGGTGTATCCTAAGTCTCCCCCCACCAAGCCAGGGAAGTGCCTAATGCTGGGCTAGAGGGAGATGTCTATCTTTGCTTGGGATCCACAGCCAAAAATCCCTCTCTGGGAGTCAGTGGCTTATGCATATGCCTAACTCCATACACAATGGCTGGAGTGTGGGAGGAGGAGGTGGCCTCCCTTATAATCTGGAGCCCCACAGTGAGGGTACTCACTTGAGATGTGGGAGTTTCTTTCTCCCTCCCAGTTATTTTGGGTGGTGTTAGGCTTGCTCAGAGCACACTTACCGGATTGGCTTTCCAGATGAGATAGGTTTTGCCCCTCCTATCTCCACCTAGCTTGATGACGCTGGGATTAAGCATGAGATGGGCATCTGGATGCCTGTCTGAAACAGCAGTGCACATGCCCAGAAGCAGAAACATAGGCACCTATGGAACTTATACAGTGGAAATTTAGGCCCTAACTTGAGTATAGGTGTCTATAGATTTAGACAAGGCAGCTAAGCAGTGGTTTTGAGGATCACAGTAGCACCTAAATCTAGGACTTAGATGCCAAAGTCCCTTCATGGATCTGGGCCTGAGTGATTTGCCCAAGATCACGCAAAGTCTGTAGCAGAGCTGGGAATTGAATCCTAGTCTCCAGGGTCCCACTCTAGCACCTTAACCACAAGACCATCCTGACGGTCTGGTATGAGTTAATTATTAAGGAATAATAACCGACGGAGAGGCATTTTCTGGTATTTGATGACCATGTAGAGAAGCTGAGGACTCCCAGTGAAACCAAGTAGATAAGGGTTGAAACCCTTAATCCAGGCCTTTATGTTTAATAATTTCCAACTTGCAATCATTATTGTTATTATTGAGCCATAAAAGTACCTGTTGATATGTTGCAAAGTTAGAAATAGATTGGCACATTGCCTGGATATGGTGTTCTGTTTACAGCACTGGAAATTTTCTACCAATTAAAGGCTAGTGCAGTAGCACGTAGGGAAGCAAGACCTTCATTCTCAGTGTTCCACTGGATTTTTAGTAAGACATAATGTGTTTGACTTTCTAAACTAAGCTACTGAAATAGTTCTAGGGTAGCATTCACATTCATTTGTGTCCAGGTAGTTATAAATTGTAACTTACTGTAGAGCCTACAAAGTGTAAGATTTCACATTGGAATGTAATTGATGTGTTTCCTTGAAAAGGCAACATTCAGGTGCAGCATATGCATTTGTTCTGATAAATAACCATGTACCATATAAGGATCGTTGGTTAATATCAAGTAGAATAGGCCGTGTTAGATCTGTGCACACACAGCTGCAAGTTGGCACTGGTATTTATGAAAAGGTTTTATTTTTAGTCTGGGTATAGCTCTGCTTGTTTCAGTGACTTTTTTTTTCAGATAACCTCTTGATCTTCCTTAAATTATACTTTCCAAGTAGGTTGAAAGAAAGTGATTTATTCATACACTTAGGGAGGGTGGGTTTTACATTTTGTGTGTGTGTGTGAGAATAGCAAAACAGTTCTTATTGATGATATATTTTACACTCTTGAGAGTAAATTCCTTTGAAACGTATCTAAAGGGTGTAGACTTTTTTCATTTCCCATTAATAGGACTGTTAAAGAAATTCCAAAATGCGAAGCTGCAGTGAAAAAGCTACCCATGATTTTTTGTGATACAGGATTTGAAAAGCCTTTTACCTTTAAACTTTATAAATGCAGCTTTTAAAAGTGAAGAAGGAGCTACAAGCAAAGGGGCATAGCTATTTTTGGTGTTTAGTGAAAGGGTGATGGCACTGACCTTTAGATTGTTTGTTGAGTATGAGCAAAGTGCTTGAACCATTCACTCCAGTGATGTACAACTACCAAGGATATAACCTATGAGACTAGGCGCAAGTATAGTAGTAATTCTTATATAGTCCTAAGGCTCTGGGCTAGCTTTTTTAATAGTGTGAGTTTATCCTTATTTTCCCCCACTACATATCTTCTGATGGCAGACTTTGTGCGTGACCCACATTATAATCTACTGAAAGAACATTCAGATGATACTATCGCTGCACACGGAGTTGGGTAAATGTAAACTGCAGACTTTATCATTGCTTTAAATTATGGTCACAGAGAATAAGAATCTAGTACACATGAGAACAGCATGATTCCCAGTGCTAATAGAGCAGTTCATGTAGGACTCAGTGAAGAGACAGCCTAAATCAGTATGCAGATGCTGTTTACACGATATGATGATCTGCGTGAAACATTTTGTTAAAGTGATTAATAGTATAGGGCCTAACTGAAATCAATGAAAAGACCCCACTGATTTAAGTGGGCTCCAGATCAAGCATATTGTGTGTGTGTGTGTGTGTGTACGTGTACACCTACACAGGTATATGTCTGAAAGTGTATTGATCACAAGTATGTATCTAGAGAAGGATTTGACCTAGATGCACACATAAACAATGTGCAGTAGGATGAATTACTGCAGGAATAATGTGTCCTGTTCTGGTATCCACAATTCAAGAAGGAAGCTGATAAATTGGAGAGGGTTCAGAGAAGAGCCACAAGAATGATTAAAGACTTGGACAACATGCCTTACAGGAGCTCAATCAGTTTACTTTAACAAATAGAAGGTTACAGAGTGACTTGATCACAATCATCAAGATTTGTGGTGATTCTCCATCATTGGACATTTTAAAATCAAGATTGGGTGTTGTTGTTTTTTTAAAGATATGTTCTAGTTCAAACAGGAATTAATTCAGGGAAGTCCTATGGCCTGTATTATACTATAGGTTAGACTAGGTATCGCTAGGGTCCCCTTTGTCCTTAGAATCTATGAAAAACATTTTAGGGAATCTTGCTGAAAAACACAGCCATGCATATAATCACTCTTTAAAATTAGAGGCTGAAAAATTTAATTGCATTTAATTGAGAACCAAATCCTAGTCCAGGGGAGGCTAGTGGCCAACCAACCTCTCTTTGATTTCAGTGTGTCAAGAGGTTAGCACTGAACACACAAGTTTCAAGAAAACATTCTATTTAAGTAGATATTTACAAGGCAAAAGTAGTAGCTGAAAATATGTTTCAGAGAGGAGGAGGAGGAAGAGGAAGAAGAAGTAGGGCTAAAAAAGAAGCTGCTCTTATTCAAATTATATAAAATATCTTAGTCACTAAGGGGATGAGCAACTCAGACTGCACTAGTCCCTCTACTTCATAGAATTAGCAAAGTTCAGAGTAGACTTGCAAGTCTCGACATACAATGAATCTCCATGTGAAATGAGTTCAGCCAGACATAAATGAGTTGCTCCTTGAGTCCAAGAGAAGAAATAAACAAGGGACAATACCAATTTCCATACATGCAACAATGTTAATAGAGAAGCGCCCTGCAATTTCAGAGGGATAATAGGGCCTCCTGCAGCGTGGTTCCTCCGGGTGAATTGGACTCAAACACACCCATTACAAAGAGCAGTTGCAATATAATAATGTACAATGAGAGCATAATGCAGCTCAAATGAAAATGTGAGCTCATAGCAACTGACCTGAAAAATAACAGACAGTACCAACTGACATTTGTGGTAGTGGATGGTAAGCAGCATGTCCTGTTTTGTGGAATACAGCCATACCAGCTATGGATCTGATCAGGGTGCAGCATCAGAATTTTATAAGTGCAATGTAGTGCAAGAAGCAAAAATGGACAATGGAGACAATTTCAGAAGCATATGGGGATCTTTTCAAAGACGACAGGTGCCTTGAAGGAAAACTGCAACTGGAAGTAGACCCAACAGTGGAACTTGTATGCTTACCATGAAGGAAAATTCCAGTTGCATTACATAATCCAGTATGCAAGGCACTTGAAAGCCTACAGAGTAGGGGTATCATAGCTCCTGTAGAGGCCAGTATAGCCTGGGTAAGCAGCATGTGCTGGAAAGAAGTCACTGTGCATCTGCGTGGACCCAAAGCCACTGAAGTAGGCATTGAAAATTTGCCACAATCCACTGCCCACAACTGATGACCTTTTGCCAGAACTTTCCAAAACCGGAATATTTACAGCTGTAATGTGAAGGATTGTTTTTTGGCACACAAACCTGGATAAAGAGTCTAAACCTTTGCAACATCATTTGGTTGCTACAGATGTCTTTCTGTGCTGATGACTGTAAGCCCAGCACTTGAGGTAACCCAGAGAAGACTCACTCAAGGACTGGAAGGACTGCCTGGGGCTAAAATAATTGCAGATGATATCCTCACTGTAGGTGAAGAGCAATGATACAGAAGCTGAATGAGACCATGACAGAAAACTACAAGCTTTTCTGCAGTGATGCGGTGCAAGAACCCAAAACTCAACCCCCCCCCAAAATTGTGACTCCAACAGTGTGAACTGACATACATTGTACATCTGTTTACAGCAGAGGGACTGAAAGTACATCCCAACAAGATGGAGACAGTGAGACATGCCAGCTTGAAAGGATGTGAAAGGGGTACAGTATAATACATTTTCTGTCAAAGCTCCGTCCAAACCTGGCTGCAGGAACCCATACATCAGCTCACAAGGCAGGATGTTGAGTGGGACTGGCCAACAGTAAGCATTTGACATGCTGAGAGAAATGATAACAGCTGTTGCTGTCCTGAAGTACTATCAGCCAGGGGTGCTCCAATTGCTCCAGAGTGATGTATCGGAGAAGGATTGCGCGTAGCTCTTTTGCAGGAGCACTTATACCAGCCGAGCCCTGTCATAGTCTGAACAGGGGTACACCCAAATTAAAAATGAGCATCTGGTTGTGGTATTTGGAGCAGAGCAATTCCCTCAGTACATTTATGGCCACCCAGTAATAGTGCAACCAGACCACAAACCCCTTAGAGACAGTCATGGCAAAGATCTTTCTCAGTGCTCCAAAGAAATTGCCGTGCATATTGATGCGCCTCCTGTGCTTCCAGGTAGAGATCAGATATATCAGGATGATTACTGGTCTTAGCTGACACCCTGTGAAGGACATACATACCTAGAATCAGTGAGTTGGGGGTTGGGAATCAGAACATTGAATCCATTACTATGCTGCACTATCTCCCAGTTTCAATAGCAAAGCTGATGGAAATCCAGGAGGCTATAGAAAAGGACATCCAAACAGGCAGGGAGCGATACCAGCAGGGTGGCCAGAAGGTAAAAGCCAAGTACCAATAGGAGCAGAACCATATTTTAAAATTAAAGATCAACTGAATGTGAGGATGGAATCGTATTTCAAGGACAGAGAGCTGCTGTCCCCACCTTGATACATAACGATGTCATGCAAAAAGTACATGCTTCATGCCTGGGCGTTGACTGCTGTCTTAGACAGGTTCAAGGGTGTGTTTACTGACCAGGAATGAATACACAACTCTGCTTCTTGATAGAAGGATGCCTGTCATGTGATAATCACTTGGGAACTCTGCCACCTGCCAGTCATGTGATAACCACTTGGGAACTCTGTTACCACATGAGCTACCCACCCAACCATGGGAACAGACTTATTTACCGTCAGCGAAAAGCAGTACTTGATTACAGAGTACTACACAAATTTTTGGGAGGCTGATGAGCTTGTCTTATACAAGAATGAAGTCAGTGATTGGCAAATTGAGGCCCACATTGTCATATATGGCATTCTGGACACTGTATTCACTGATAGTGGACCCCTAATTTGCTTTGGAAGAATTACAGGAATTTGCATGGAAATGGGAGTTTGACCACCACATCTCCTCGTCAGCATACTCAGAGAGTCATGATAAGGTGGAATCTACTGTGAAAACAACTAAAAGACTGTTACACAAGGCTGTTTCTTCTGCTTCTTTCCCATTGTTAGCATTTTTGGCATACAGGAATTCCTGGATGCTAAAAAAAGTCCAGCGCAGACACTGACAGGATGAGGGACCAAAACTCTGTTATTAGTGAGGGGAGACCTGTTGTAGCCAGGAGGGTGGAGATGCTGCCAAGAGGAGATGGCCCACAATCAAAGAAAGTAGGCACTGGAGTACATCAGGTCAGCGAAAGACCTACCAGCCCTGGAGACAGACACACCTGTGAGGATTTAGCCGTTAGAGAGACACCAGAAAGAATGGTCTAAAGGAGTTATGAGGGGTTCCATGGTCATAAAGGTGACTACGCAACGGAACAAGTGATCTGAAGAAACAAGGAGGCAGTTATGAGCCACCAAACACAATACCCAGGAGAGCCTAAAAAGATACAGATCATCACAGAACACAGAGACAGAGAACCATCCAGAGGCCAGCCCCACAGAGACTCTACAAAGAGAGAGTTTGCTAGACTCGGAGGCGGGAGACAAAGAGAGGTCACTCCTGGTCTGATCGCCAGTTGAGGAGACCAAACTATCTCCAATAGTATGTAACCAACTGAGCGGGGAGACATTTGTGATAAGGCGGCGGGGCAGTTGTTCCCCCAGACCTTGGTTTGCTCCCCACAGACTTTTCATAGATCCTTGCCGGCTAGCGCTGCAGTGTCTTCCCGGGCCTTTGGGCAAAATCCTGCGGGGGCAGAGCTTCTAATCACTGTATTGTCAGCACTGGCCTCTTCTCCCTGCTGGCTGGACAGGAAGCAGCAGTGGTGGCTTGGGCTGGAGCTGAGCACGGAGCGAGCTGGGTCCCAATCCCTTCCTCAGGCCAGCCATTGGTGAGACAAACTCTGTGGAATAGGACCGGTATACCACTTTCCCACCCCACTGCGGGATGGCACCAGCCCACTAATGTCCCATGAGCAGCCACAGCCTCTGCCAGGAGGCAGAAATGGAAATGTTGACACAGCTTTGCTGCCACCATCCTCCTCCCTGAATTTTTCAGAAATGATGCCTCTTCGCGTAAGTCCGTGGCAAAGGCCAGACTCCAATTTGGCTACATGCCAGGAACCTGCAGCTGAAGGGACATGGGATGGGAGTCTGGGCACCGGTTATGTTTTTACTTTTTATATTAAAATGTTTGTAAAATAGGGAAGATGTAATATGATCAGTGGGATTGGAGACAGAAGGTCCATGTTCCCTGGAGGCACTGTTATTGAGGGGAACATCAATAAAACAGGCAATGCAAGGAGTTAGGCTGGAAACAACTGAGCCACATGGACAGAGCAATACACAGGGCTAAAATTCCATTTGATCAACTTAACCTTCTTTCAGCTTCATTCCTTGCAAATGAAATAAACAGGTGAGAGTATTGTTGTACTTGTCTGCATAAGCTCTTCCAGACCATCTGGCACACTTTATATCATCCCCAATAACTAGAAGAAGGGTGTTATTCTGCCTTTGTTCAAAAAGGGTGATAAGACTGGAAGTAACAACTATAAAGGAAATATGTTGTTGTTAGTCCCAAGGAAAGATTGTTCTACTGTGTTAGTCTTGGATCAATGACACACTTTGTGACAAAGACCAGAATGCTCCATGCAGCACTTCTGGGGTGGAAAGGGCAACTGCTTACAGTGCACAGTAACACTACCCAGCAGTTCAGGACACAAAGCACAATAAATCCCATTTTGCTTTTACATTGCAGTGAAAATGTTGGGTGGCAGAATGTAATTAATCAAAATGAGATTTGGCCATAATGTTTGGGATAAGGCTCGACCCTTGTGCTCTTTAGGATATTTTTTGCAAAAATATCCATCTTGAGATCTTAAATAGCCATGAATGATGGACATTATCCTCAGCTGGGGTAAATCAACTTAGCCACAGCATCTGGCGCTAAATCTCATTTGAATTATTACACTTCAGACAGCAGTGTTTTTCCTTAGCACTCTTGTGAGGCATTGGTTCAATACTGTCTATTAGCAAACAGTGCCACCTTCTGAGTCACTAATACCACACCCTGCAGCATCTTGGATTTTCTTGGAGAAGATCTCCCATGGTTGCATCCCATGAATGTAGAACTCCAGGGCACTATGACTGTATATTGAAAACATATAAAGGAATGAAATAATATCTAAAAATGGGCCATGGGATGAAAATAAATCTTCAGAACAATGATAAAAATTCATGTCCAAATTGGTTTGCCAGAATTGCTGTAAATGTCTTGACCCAGTATGTAAGTTACTATCTACTCTACTAAAGTCTCTGCAATATTTTGCAGAATGCAGCTGTCCAGTAAATGTCTGACTATGAGATATTGTTCAAGAAATAGAAAAGAAATTTTTCTCCTTGTGAAGGAGAAAAAATTAACAAGTAGACAAAGAATAGAGCCATAAAGACAATAATGACAGATCAGGGGGTGATTGAATCTTAAATACTATCCGTATTCTTCTTCCATCAAGGGATTCTTAGGGTGTAGCAGTATTTTTCATCTCTAATCACCAGTTCTACATGTCAGTATCTCTTATTTCTTTGCTGATTTGAGTGACACAGTGTGATATGTCTAATGACAACTAGAACAAATTTCAGTAATGAGGTCACCCTGGGCCTGTATTACTGTCTGACTGCTGTTTTCCATAGAAATTATTTGTGAAAGCAGACCACATGCTCTGCATAACTTCTTCTACTTTACTGATAGTGACAAAAGGAAGATGTGTTAAAACTTGCAAGGTGCAGATGGTTTGCATGGATCTATTCCTGATTTTGAGCTGTAAATTGATATATTATGCAAAAGTTGCCACTTTGATTCCTAAGGGGAAAAAGTTTATGTTTTTGGTTGAATTGTTTAACTTTTTCTTTATAAATCTAAAATCATGCAGATCCTACCTGGCAACAGACAAATATTTGCCAGCAAGAAGAAATTGTTAGTTTTTTCATTTGCACTTATCCTTCAAACACAAGTTAGAACACAACTTCGTCTGCAGCTCAGGTTGAGTTGGGGTTTGAGAGACTAGTGCAGAGAAGTAAAGATTCTGAGAGGTAGGGATATAAAAAGAATCAAGTCTAAACTTCTTTAATTCTATCAAAATTACATTGCTTGGTACAATATAACATGAAGCATGTAAAAGAGATGTATTTCTTCTCCTATCATCGTAAAAAGACTTCAGCTTAGAACTTTTGCTCAGCACTCAAGGTAGAGAGCCATATTCTGCTGTCAGTTACTCTGGTGACATCCTTTAGGGAATCATTCTGCTGTCTTACAGCAGTGTAAATCAGGAATTCTTGGACCTGATTCTGAGCTAATTTACATTGATTTTTAAACTGGTGCTATTCCATTGACTTCAGAGGAGTTATTCTTGATTTACACTGGAGCAAATGTTATCAGAATCAGGACCAGTGGGTATACACAAGACTTAAGGCACAATCCTGAAAACACATGGATAGGGAACTTTACTCATGCAGATGATCCCAGAACGTGACTTCAGTGTGACTATTCATGCAAGCAAATATACTCACCTACATAAGTGTATGCAGGATCAGGCTTTAAAAATGCTGTGAAAGAAAAATCAGGTCTATGTTGTCTTACTATTAATGGGAAAGAAAATGGATTCAACACATCAGAGTGGCACTTTGGTGAAAGAATAGCTCAATTAATAGGAAATACACATTTGAAAATAAATGTGTTTTTATTACCTTGTGGTGTATGATTAGTGGTCAGCATAAAATCAAAGATTAAATTCTCTCTCTTAGACATAGATGACACCTAATGATGGAGTTTCTTCCCATATCCCTCTGAGAATCACAGAGTTAGTGATAAATAGCAAGTCCCTCCTCTTTGGAACTTCAGCATCTCATTAATATTTATAAGAGAATGCTTGTGAAGCAGTGCGCTCTCTAGTAGTTGCTCTAGAGCCCCACCAGAAAAGTAACCATTTGTCTTGAGCATCTGCTCTGCTTCTTATGCATTGCAAAATCACCGTTTTATTAGTTAATGAAGTTCTTTATGTGCTCATGTGAGCTCCAAATTCCCAGTACACATATGAAAATACATAAAGATGATCACTAGGCCAGGAATCAAATTAAAACTAAATCAATACATTGATCAGAAAGAACATTTCTAAACTGGCTCAATTAAGATCATTTTCTAGTACACACACTTCTACAATCCCATGAAAAACCAACATTGACTTCTTACTGCTTTCTACTGAGATCTGTAAAATGTTTCTCTAGATGGTTAGCCATTTCCTGACAACTAATTCTAAGATTTCTGCCAACTCCATAAGAGGCTCATGCTTCAGTGGAACTAATTGGGCCTGACTTTCCTCTCCGCATGAGGGTAAATGAGGAATAACTCCATGGAAATCAATTCCATTAAGACAGTGGAGTTACACCTGTATGACATGATATGAGGGTATGCTATGATCTCAGACCAGGTGGTCAGAAAGTAAAATCAGACCCATTATGTCTTATAAAAAATTCCATCCATCTGAAAGCTTAGTTTGCTTTATTATTTTAAAAAACAGTATTAAAACATTAATCAAATTTGAAAAATCTTTTAATTTTTCACACCATATTCATCACTTAGGTTCTTATTTGTGGCTCTCATTCTCAAATATTAATGTAAATGTGCTATTTTTGTAAATTAAGCCTAGTGTCAGAAAGAACTAAAGATATAGTAAGCTTGATCCCCAACTGATGTCAATTCACATAGCTACAGGTAGGTATCTCGCTGTCAGTTTTCTAAATAATTTTTAAGAAGGGTATCACTTCAATATTAGCAGAAAACCATGTGCTTTGGTTTTGGTGTGTAGTACACACAAGCTGTTTCACACCTTAGTTCGAAAACACTGTACAGTTTGATAGAGCGGATGCAGTGAATGTGTACTGCTTCTGAGCTTGTACATGATAACTTTAATTTTGGCACATTACTTTTGGAGAATAGATTGCATCTGAATTGCTGAAATACCATTGACAACACCAACTTCTTCCACACCACTCAGGTTCATAAGCTGGGTGTCATCTTCAACTCCTTCCTATGATTTGCTCATCACTTCTAGTCTGTGCACCTGTCTTGCTAGTTCATCAACATTTTGAAAGTCCATTCCTCATTCTCTATCCCAAGAGCTAAACCCTTGTCCATTCTCCTGCCTTGATTATTATTGCAACCTCCCATAGTCTAACCTGGCCAGCACACATCTCTCCCAAACCTGATCCATACAAAAGGTAGTTGTTACCATTCTCATACTAGCCTGTCAATCTGACCAAGTCACTCCTCTCTTCAAATCCTTCTACTGGCTCCTTTCCCCCCATTACATAAAATTGTAAACTCTTGTCCTTGCCTTCAGGATCCTATATAACTCCGCCCTTCCCTGCCCCTCTGACGTAGTTCTTTTTACCTTGCCCTCCCACCCCTATGATTCAGCTTTAATACTCTATTCAAATATTTGTCCTTTAAGTGTCTCCATGTCTTTTTTGATGTGTCCCTTCATGTGGAATACTTTGTCTACCACAGCATAGCACTCCTTACACCAATCCTGCTCATCAGATTTCCTCTGAAATATAAATGCAGTGCTAGTGTCTCAGACACATATTTGTATTCCACTTCTCAAATGATCTTCTGGATAAGAATACTGGCCAAAGAATACTTTCCAAGGGTAGATACCCAAAGTTAGGTTCCTCGGGCCATATTTAGGCCTGATTTTCCAGAAATGTTGAGCATTTACGGTGCCCAATAAAATCATTCAGAATTTTTCTTGAGTAAGATCTGATTAACAGCTGCAGGATTTGTCCCTTTGCGTCTGATTTCTTTGAGTATGAAACATTTTAATTTTGAGTAAACTTACTGTTTTTGGTAGTTAACACTTCTTCAGTTTGACAAAGTAATTGTTGGTTTTTGGCAGTACCACCGCTGTAAGGAGTTGACTGATTAGAGCAACAGTAGAGTTCTAAAGATTTTGCTGCTACTGCTGTGTAGCCCATGTTACTATGGTAGGTCTTTATTTCCCTCTAGTAGCTGGTCTGCATAAAGAGTTGAATGAATATGTTACAGCTGCCAGCTAAGGGACGTATGGTGAAATCTTTGCACCACTGCAGTCAGTAGCAAAACTCCCTTTGACTTCAAGGGCACTAGACTTTTAGTCTTAGTCCTTTAGCTGAAGCAGTAGAGGCTCATGCTTTTACTGAGAGAGATCTCGAGTTCAGTCCTAGCTGGCAGCCCAAGGCAGTCAGTCACCATGATTAGCTAGATACCCTGTTTGCACTTTATGCAGATTCTTTCATATTTTGTCATAAGTTTAATGGAGTTACTAACAGGAGTGCGCACTGTGCTTGGTAGCAAAGGTTTACATGATTAGGTCACAGGTTGAGACAAAATACTTAAGGAGTATGGACAAATACCAGAAAGGGATTATGAGAAGTATATTAGGACAAGGGCTTTGTTGATGAGATAATGTGCTTGCTGTAGGAGTTGATGCAAGTATCTTGAAGGTTAAGATCTTTTTTTAAGGTACTTCTATTTTCCTTTGCACATACAGGTATAGGTGTGCTTACCTGCACACAGACACATTGTTAAAAGAACAGAGAAGGGAGGGTTTGGTTTTTTAGGACTTGACTTGAAGGATGAGAGGGTAGCAGCATAGCAGACTGGGTCCCAGCAGTGGTTAATTTGTAATGAAAGAGATGCCTGGCTTCAAGAAATTAGGTGCCGAGGCTCAAGCAATTTTTTTACTTTTAAAACTGAGGCAGCAAGCCCAGAGGGGCTGGGGCTTTGAACTGCCAAGCCTAGAGCTGCCAGGGCTCAGCCCTGACAAGCCCTGGCACAAATTAAGCACTGGGTCCCAGGCATGGAAGCTACAAAGACTTAAAAGCCCAGAGATGAATGTGGGAGAAACAAGTGAAGAAGTTGCTTAATTTAGGGACATGTAATGATGTAAAAA